>NC_056745.1:1459790826-1459795826 GCF_019279795.1 Protopterus annectens | reverse complement strand
AGATGGGGAGCTAACTAGGTGCTCCAGGGTGTTTGAATTGACAAAGTCCTAAAAGTCCTAAAGTCCTAAAAGTCCTCTGGGCAAGTGAATTATGGGGTCATATATGTCTATCAGTTTATGGAGTGGTAGTTGAAGCCACCCATAAGTATGGTGTTAGGCTGAATGTTAAGAGATTCCAGTAGGTTTAGGTAGAAGGTGTGATTTTCCAGACTCATGTTGGGGGTTCTGTAGCTAACAAGGATATGATAGGGGGTTGCATCTGTGGTTAGTTGGGCATGGAGTAGCTCAAGTGAGTCATGATGTTGGACCAGTATAGCAGTGTACCTTTCCTTTATGAACACTGACACACCTCCTCCCTTTGTTTTATCCTGAGCTGAGGGGGATCAAAATGTATGAAAGGCATTGTAAACTTTGAGTGCTGTGGTGCTTTCTATGGTTCTGAGGCATGTTTCTGTGACTACACATATGTCTGCATCCTCCAGGGTGAGGATTGCTTCCAGGGATTGCAGTTATTTTTATTAAACTCCTAGAATTGAGCAGCACTACCTTTAGGTAGTTGTGAGTGATTTTTGTTGTGTTGCAGGGTTTAACAACTTGGACTGGCCTAAAAAGGCACTAAGGGGATAGACATTTTTCCAGTATCTGAAAGCCAAGTGCAAACCGTCTGTGGCAAAGCATCATGGTTTGTCGATCATTTCTCCCCAGGCTGACAGATATTAGATTCCCTTGTTGTGACACCAGAAACTATACCAATTTTCAAAGTCATTCATTTTTTGTTGGTACTGTGGCATCATCAGAGGTCAAGGTAGGATGCTACTCAAGGCTAGATTCATACCCGCTTGGAACATATCTTCAGAGAGCTCCATCATGTCTCTCTTCATATAGTTGAGTGAGGTATGTCTTAGGACATTTATGCCCACATGGACTATGACCGTGTCATGCTGGTACTTGTGGTTTAATGACTTAAGTGCATGCATGATTCATGATTTGGTGAATCCTTGCTCCAGACATACAGCTCACTGTGATTTTCTCCTTGTTTAGATTGTTAAGGGGGGACATCTGTATGTCCTAGAATGGACTCCCCAATAACTAGAATGTTTGGCTGTGTGGTGTGTTGCCTTATGGGCTTGGAAGTGGGGATACAATGATTTTCAGACTTGTGTTTTGTGAGGTGCTATCTTTTTTGGGTGTGCACAGAGCCACTGAAAAATGCTTTTAGGAGGTCTTGGAGGTTTGGGTAGATTTCAGTAAAAGTATCTCTGTATATGTGGGTCTATCTCATCCGTGCAAGGCTACAATGCCTTCCACATGTTCAGACCCCAAAACGAGTGTGAAAGAAACAAAGGTGGAGGTGTATCCATCTTCATTAAAGCCAAATGCACCTTGAGACTGATTAAACAGTATGATTCTTTTGAGCTTCTCCTGGTCCAACTATCTATAGGTAAAGCACCTGACAGCATCATTGTCACCTACAAGATCCCCCTCCATGAACCAAGAGAAGAACACCACCTACCCAGACGTACTAGAGTCACTCACTGTACAGTGAAACACTTTGGTTAAGGGTGATTTCAACTATCTTTCCATCAACTGGGCAACGTACACATGCAGAAACATGCTAACCCTGAGGTTCATAGAGTTTTTCAATACAAATGCCCTCGAACACACAAGGGGTCAAATGTCCTAAACTTAGTACTCACTAGCATTGGAGGTCACTGTAGTACATCCTGTGTATTTCCCTCCCTGGTAAGGTCAGACCATAAATCTGTCTTGTTTGAAGTAACAGTCAGACTTGACACCCCACAGGAGCAATAAAAATGAAAAATTTCTCTAAAGCAGACTACAGCCTTCTAAGCAATGATATAAGAAGTTTCAAACCGTAATACAGCTAACAATGACTCCTATGCAGAGGAGTACAGAAATGCTCTGTATAACAACCAAACAACTGTATAGACTTGGCTGTACCTGACCAGATCAAAATTAGGTCCTCCTGAAAAAACAAGCCACCGTAGTGGACCTCAAGTATAAATAGGTTATGTAACAAAAGGAAGAAACTGATGTCTAAGAACAAGAGCAAAGTTACTCAGCAGATGAAGAATACCCTCCACAGCTTGAACAAGCAAATCATATATCATGTAAAGTCCTCTAAAGCTAGTTATGAAGCTAAATTAATATCCCTAGCTAAGGCATTCTTGAGCTACATCTGAAATCTAAAAGGAAACGCCCAACTATGTGCCGAACTTATAGTAGACGGTACCTTTCATAGTGAACCTGAGGAAACTGCCAACCTGGTAGCTGACAGATTTGGTGCAAACTTCACCCCCCTGTCCCCACCAGCCATACCCCAAAGCATACCTGACATTAGTCCTCTACGAGCAGATCATATCCATGCACGCCAAGGCCAAAAACACGGCCCCTATGGGACCAGATAACATCCCAGGCTGCTTACTAAACAATCTAAGACTTAGCAGAACCACTTGGCACTCTGTTTAACCTCAGCCTGAGTATTGGCTTTGTTCCAGTGGAGTAGAGAATGACAACAGTAATACCATTGCACAAAGGGGGTCCATCAACCGACCCTGGAAACTAAAGACCCATAAGCTTAACCAGCCTTATCTGCAAGGCCATGGAAAGAATCATCATGGACCTTATCAACAAGGACATAGGCGACCTTCAAACTCTTGACCTGACCCAGTTTTACTTCATTAAGGGTAGATTGTGCTTATTGAACCTGGTGGACTTTTTCAAGAATGTCACCAAAGCCCTTAATGAAGGCAAAACAGTACATACTGCTTATCCTGACTTGGCCAAGGCTTTTGACACAATCCCCCACTTAGGCATCATTGAGAAACTCTCCCAGCTGGGGCTTAACCTTAACCTATACATCACTAGATGGGTAGCCAACTGGCTCACCAAGAGACTGCAGACTGTCAAAGCTGGGGATTCCACCTCTAGTGGTAGACTAGTTACCAGTGGCACATCTCTCTTGGGCCCTTTACTGCTCAGAATATATTTCTCAGAAGTCCAGGTGAAAGTAGATGGCCTTTGTCTTACCAAGCCACTGATGTATGCAAACTGGGTGTAATTATTGAGTCCCCAAATGATGTTAATATATTACAAAAGGGGATAACACAGACAAATGATTGGTGCTAAAGTCATGGGTTAAAACTGAACACAAAAAGTGCATTATTATCTCCTTTGGCAAAGAGGAAGTCCGTGCAAATTACAGTATTGACAGCACCCCTCTAAGCCCAATCCCAGTGATGTAAGGTTTGGGAACATAGGTTGATAGCAATCTAAACTTCGATCACCATATTTCCACACTAGTAAGGGAAGCTTTCTATGTCACGCATCTCAGAAATAAGTGCATCACATCCAAGACTAAGGAGGTTATAACTCCGCTTTCCTCGATTCTCATCAGACCACTAATAGAGTACACTGCTCCCTTTTGCATGTACCTCATCAGACACCTGCAGCAGCTGGAGAGACCACAGATGTTTCTCACCAAGAAAATTCAGGGCCTCCAAAACATAAACTACATGGAAAGACTGAAAGCCCTGTCACTGTACTCTGCATCAACAGGCTGCTGAGAGGCAACTTGTGCCTGGCCTACAGAGCACTCTCTGACCCTGCCCTAATGGAAATACTGCACATCATTAAAATCATTAAATCAAATGGGCAACGGTCACTAGCTCCAGGGATCTCAGTCCAGCCTGTGACATTAACAGAAACATGCTGGAGAGACAGATATATCTACGCGAGATTGCCGCTCATCTGGGATAAACTCCCAATTCATGTAAAGTACAGCTCTTCAATAACCCTATTCAAGCACAACCTAGACAATTGGATGGGAGACCATAAATTCATACCGAGGGTAGCACCTATGCCCCTCATGGACAGGGGCAGTCAGTGATGATCATACATTTGCTCTACGAATAATGACTATCTAACCAGGTTCAGTTAGGGAACACAGATATATCACGGCTAGGCTTGTAAAGGCCCTAGGGCCATTAGCCTAGTAACCTCCTATGAACTTGTCACAAAAAAAACAGTGTACGGAGGTAACAGACCACCAATAAATATCCAGAAAAAGTCCAAAGCAGCTTTATTGTGACAAAGGCAAATTCCAAAATAAAATACGTTTTCGTCAACACTGTGACTTCCTCAGATACAATCAAAGAATGAAATCCAGGAGATTTTATACATAAAATTGATTCCAATCTTTCAATTATCATTCAGTAATGAGGTAGTTTTAAAGAAACAATAACCCACATAAAAATATACATAAATTACTGTTTTCCATTGTTAATACCCTGGAGTATTGAGAAGTAATTGATACAATATATAAGCCATAAAATATTAAATTAAATTAAAATGTGGTATTATATGCTTTAAAAATATAAATAAAATTTGTTATGGAGTCTTTTTATATACAGCAGGCTTTTAACTTTAACAAAGGTTTAATTGACATATATTCATTTAAGCCTGGCTCCCTGTAAGACTCCAGTAACATCTGCCAGTAGATTTCTCTGTGTTCTAATTTGATTTCCCAAGGTCCACCCCTGTGATCCTTGACTAGAGTTTCCAGTACAAAAAACTGGTACTTGGCTGTAGGGCATATCGTAAGATGTCTATAAAGGGCATTCTTCAAATTGTGTTTTTGTATCTCTTTAGTAACCTCCTATGAACTTGTGTTTTTTTCCTTAGTGTTGGTAGTGAATGTGTGTGTTGCTAGTGAATGTTTAGGGTGCAACCTGGTTTACATTTTTCATGTGTGCATGTGAGAGCTTTGCTCCAGTGGCACTGTGCTTCTACATCTCCCACACACTGTGTTTGCCTGTTCTAAAACTAAATGGCTGTCTGTGAACATGAGGTAGTTACTACACTGCCTCAGGATGCCCATATCTACCAGGCCAAAAACATAGACAACAAGGAGGTGCCTATCCATTATACCAGGTCCTTAGTACATGAGAAGGAGTAGGGGGAGAGTCACTTAAAGGTCA
>NC_056745.1:1459703326-1459788326 GCF_019279795.1 Protopterus annectens | reverse complement strand
AGCATCAACCCAACCTTAAAAACACGACCATTACTGATGCGACCTTACGAATGCTGAACACCTGAAACAGTGAAACACACTGAACACTGAAAGTCCCTACCGCTCTGGACCCAGGGACAAGTGCTACCATGGAGGGCGCAAGTCCAGTATTGTGGTCTATCAGGTCTGCAATACTGCAATATTGTTGTCCGTGCTGAACACAAGTATACAAACCTGCAATATAGATATTTTTTTCTGGATATTATTGGAAAGAAATGCATGCTAGCAGTTTTGCTACTGGTAAATTAGTTTGGCTTCTTCACTCATTAGTGGACTCCTTTGAGTGATGTAGGGCAGATTTTTGGCAGAGCTTTCAGCAGTTGCACTATCGTTTAGACAGATAAGGATTCTTAAGTAGGAGTGTCTCAATTCTTTTTCAGCTGTGAGAAACATTACCACACCATACCTTTCAACCTGCAGTTATGGACAGTGGACAATAAACTCTGGGACAATCAGGAACACCTAATTAACATAAAATATGCATATTCCCTTTCTGTTTAGTATGGAATTTTAGCCAGCTGTATTTCCTGTAGCCAGTCTGATAGCACTTTGTTTTGAGGCAGTATAGAACATGTTTTAGTCTTACTGAAAAAACATTACTTTTGCATCAGCATAACTCAGTATGTGAGAAATGCAAATGCTTAATGAATCTGGAGGCCTCCCTGTCACAGCATGACACATTTTGTAAGCATTACATGCACATTACCATGGCACAAAATCCCTCTTACATCTTACTCCCAAAGCCTCTTATAATTAGGAGTAAGAAGTTTCATCCATCAGACGCACCATCATGTCACACATCTGTATCACAAATACACAATTTAGTAGACAGTACACGTGCTTCAGTGAATCAAAAGGATGCATGCCACATGTCCTTAAAGGTTGCAATGGAAGCATGCAATTCAGGAAATGTTTTGTTAACTTATTACTCTTTTATGATGCATTCTTTCTTGGTTTTAAATGTTTACACCTGCACATATCCCATGCCGCGGTGGTATGGCAATAGCATTGTTACCTCACAGCAAGAGGTTCTCCCATTCGATTCTCGGCTGGGCTTGCGAGTGCCATCTGTGTGGTGACTGCATGTCCTCCCCGCAGTTGGGTAGCATTCTAAAGACATGCGTGCGTAAATGGGCGTGCCTTCGTTGAAGGTTGAGCATCGAGCTGGCACCTCGGCGTTTTGTAAAAATCTATTGCCAATCATTAGCGGACCGGAGTTCCACTGTGGCGACCCCTTACCGGGAAAAGCCGAAAGACAGACAAACAAAAAAACTCCTGGACATATCCCATTCCATCTCACATTTCAACATAGGATTGCAAATATTCCAAGTATTCAGGGAAGTCTCTTCAATGAAATAATTTTATTTCTAAGAACAAAATTCACGAAGTTCCAAATACTCCACCTCCAGAAAGGAGACCGATTATTCCTTTTATAGGTTTTACTGGGATAAGTGCTCTCTTTATAGACTTTGTCAGATCCTTTTATTAGATCTACAGTTTCTATGATCATGTTGCTACTATAAATTTTGTTATGGTGAGGGCATAGTACACCATACCACTCAACCTGCAATCAGGGATGGAGGAAGTTAAACTCTGGGACAACGAGGGCGCATTCATATATACACATTAATGCACGCGCCCACATACATAAAATTGTACAAAGCCAGAGCTTTGTTTTAGAACATTTTTTTTATTTAAAAACAGCTAAATAGCTTTTGACTTAAAGCAGTAAATAGCTTTTGACTTTAACTGTGTGAATTTGTTAAAATGTATCAGCACAATATTTTTCCATTATGGGCAATATTGCTCACACTTTGTATTATTTGACATGTATTTGAAGTTGTACCTTATTTTTACTGGATTGCTATCTTTACTGTAATCTGTTTCATGGAGCTTTTCTCCCTGGGCCTCCACTGAAAATGGGCTCTCTGGGCCCAGTGGACTTCCCCAGTAATCAAACTGGAAATAAATAAATAAATTAAAAACACATGCATGGATGCACACGCACTCACACACACACATATACACACTAACTCTGTCACACTTACACACATGCCAAAGCCAATTTTCAGTGGAGGCCCAGGAAGAAATGCTCCAGATGCATGTCTTTGTACTGTGGGAAGAAACAGAAGCACCCAGAGGAAATCCACACGAACGCAGGGAGGACATGCAAACTCTGCGCAGAAGGCACCGCAACTGAGAATCGAACTGGAGAAGCTCTTGCTGTGAGGTGACAACGTTACCGCTGCACCATTGCCCTCGTCCAAGTAATCAGTACATTTAGATGAACAATTTCCTGTAAACAAAACCTTTAAATAAAAAGTAGTATCAGTTTGCAAACTGATACAAGCATAATATTAGAGAGAGAGAGAGAGAGAGAGAATGAGCAAACACATCAAAGTATCACTTTACAACCAGTATACAGCAACCTTTGTTTCAAAAAATCACTAATAAACTGCAACGAACATATCCCCATCTTCCTCAGCAAGATTTGCAAATAGTTACTGCCTTAAAAAGTCACCTGCTATGTTTAACTGCTGCATGCAGCATAAAAAGTAATGGCTCACTTGGGAATCAGTGTTTGGTCACAGTGTGCTTGATCTTAAACAATACCAGTCCACAGCACCATTCAAAAGTAAAAAAAAAGTAAATGAAATCCTTAGAGTTTGCAGAAAACCGTCAGACCTCCTTTGAACAAATATCCCATTTATCTGGTGCTAGAATGAAGAGGAAAGGAAAGCCAGTAATGATAAGTCCTGGTCATGGTCTAAGGTACATCTTCCTAAACTATGGCTGGCAGGCAGGCAGTCTTACAGATAACTGAGTGTGTGTACATCATGGACCGACCCATGCGATCCTTCTGTCTGTTTCAGAGCTATGAAGACTGGAACAGGTACTCAATCCTCCTGTGTCGAACTGAAGAAACAGACCTTCTCTCTCACCTTTCTCTAAGCAGTCCATTATTCATTCTGCACTGGTTAACATGCTGTCTAAGAAGACCTAACAGAAGACAACAAGCTTCTCAGATCTGCTGCCGTATATTAACCAAGCAAACTCATAGTCTGAGACTTGCAGAACCAGAAACCAGCCAGGAGCATGCTAATTAGGTGCAGTAAAAAGACACCAGTTGAATTGTCAACAGCCAAAAGCAGAGGTCTCTTTACTGCAGAATATGAAAAATATGGGAGATTATATAAATCTGGGAAAAGGGCATGAGGCTGTATTTTGATCGAAAATCAGGTACACTTGGGCAATGTGGGACATTTGAGAGTTATGTAATACACAGTGGGACAACCCACTTCCAACCAACTGTTTGTTCACCTGCTCAGAATGCAGATGTCTGATAGGCTATTAGACCCATCCTTATTACATGGGAATGTTCCAAGTAATGTTTGCATACCATGTATGCAACCCTTGTAAATGTTATGAGTTGCTAAACTTTGTTCTTGACCAATCCTTTACCTTTAAATCTGTCCTTTCTTTTACAAACTCATTTAATCAATTTTACATGCTTAGCTACCAGACTGAATTTTACAGAATGATTTAGACCATTCTTGGTAACAACAAAGAACACTATGTTGTTTTAACACAACATATTGCCGTTTGGCCCTGTATTTGGGTATTAGTTTTAAGTTATTGCATCTTGATTTTGATGTTCGGTTTTAGTTTTCTGCTTACTGATAAGGCCTATTCACTATCTAAAATACTTTAAAACTGTCAGAACAACAAAACAACAACCTAGAGTATCCCTGTAATGAGCCTGTTGGTGCAGTCTTTTAATGTAGTTGTGCTTTCACTTGCTTGTCACAAGCTTTTGCAGATCCTGCGTTAACCTATGAATCGCGTAGTTGTCAGAATGTGCAGAAGTCTTAAATGCATTAAAGTGAGTTCAAAATACTGCACACTGAAGAGATTAATAATGTTTTTTTCAGGATGAAGTAGGAATGATAAAATAGTACTGAAGAGGTAAAATTTATGAGAATACACTGTAAAATCATAATAAACTGGACATCTGGCTCTTTAGCTGAAATTTAACCTTGGGTATAGCAGTTGTATGGAGGCTAAAAAGGATAATACAGTAGTAAAAACATAATGTTATGAACTCATAAACTTGACTAACAGAATTTTGAACATCTGTATCAAGCAGTTGTAGAGAAGATAAACCAAGGATATAGGAGTCAAAAGTGAAGAAATAAATTCAGATGTAGTAAACTTGTCTCTGAATGTTAATCGGACTGATCATCGACCAGGTGTTTACTTTTCCTCAGACTGGATATTGATGATTTATTTTATGGTTTGTTTCTCTCTGTCTTGTGTGGAAAAGATAATTTTACCTCTCTATAAAATTAAGACTGACAATTACACTAAAATAGACTATATCCTGCTTGATGAAGCCAGTAGGTAATCTGCTGCATGTTGGCATGCATGGTTTCTACCTCTAGTGAGAAGTCTTGTAAGCAGCAGTTGATGTCAGTCCCGTGTGACTCCATTGTGCCTGCATCTGTTTTGTATGAGACACACTGCAGCTTAAAATGCTGCTAATGCTATTATAACAACATGCCTGTGCTGTTCTTTGTAAGTCAGTTCAGATGCACCCACTCTGTGCTTCCTTTGATCATTTTGTGAGTGTTCTTGGAACATCTTGATCTATGTGCACAATTTAGGGAAGAAAGGTTAAAGCTCTTTGCCTTGAATTGATTCCTTCAGTCTTAACAGATGGACGTTGCAACATCATGACCTCTTTTCTAGGTCATCTAGTTTACATTGATCCATAAGCCATTTCATCTTGAGGGTGTCAGTCCTAGTAAATTGTTTTTAATTTTTCTTTCCTGGGACTTGAATTTCACTTGCTTAGTCAACCATTTTTGAATCCACTAATGTTTGCAGGTGTTGCTTTCATGTTAGTTTGCAGTAAGCCTCCATCTCAGGCATTTCTTTAAAGAGATGTTTGAAAAGGGCAACCCGTTCCTCCTCTTCAGAAGCTATATTTAAGCAATTCTAAAAGTGGCAGTGAATTATTTGGCTCCATGCCTTTGGTAAAGTGGGCGTTTGAGATCTGATACTGAGAAAAATTAAATTTGTTGACATTTTCAGCAGTAACAGTGGGTTCATCCCTTCTCTTGGATGAGCAAAAAATAGCAGCAAAGGATGAGAACCATGGGTGCAAAATCCAGTAAAATACCGTTTATTGGTATCGCTTTCGTCAGGTTTAAAATCACCAAACTTCTTCAGGCACCGTTTTACAAACATGCTCAAACATTTATACCAGTGTCATAACTACCAACAGCCAATGACATCAAGTAAATACCCCCACATGATTAATTTAAAAATTCAGGAACCTACAAGTTTAAAAATACATGTTCCTGAAAGAGACATTCACAGCACTATTGATGTTGCATTACATCCATCTACCATTTGAATTTATACATTATGCCACATGTCTAGTGATAAAGAATGAAATTCTATCTATCATAGGCTTTTAATTGCAGCAAACTAGAAAGGAACACCATGTCATTTAATCCTGGTGAACAACTAGCATTCAGATACATCTGCCATCATACCTCTTTCTCTTCTAAATGTAGCTTCCATGGTCCCCCTCGAGCTTCATTTTGTATCTGCTGTAATACCAGAAATTAAAACTGTGTTGGGTAAATACCTTTAAATGTCTATACAAGGCATTGATTTCCTTGTGTTGTGCTATTTCATAAAAATGCTCATAAATTCTTTGTGAAGATTTACGTTGTGTTTTGGCCACATAGTATCCATTACATTGTGTGCATAGGACAATATAAACCACTGCCTGAGAATAATAGCTATATTTGCCCTTTATTTTTATGGTCTTATCCACTAACTTAATGCTGAACCCAATAAAAATATGTTGGCATTGATGGCACATATCACATGGTGCCATCTGACAGGTCACTGTCCTGGTATCAATACATTTCCTTTCCAAAATATTTTTTACATTACTACCACTTTAATATATTACCTTAGGGGTTGGTCCAAAGGTGTCCAGCATGTCAAAGTCTCCTTTTATAATACTCCAATTTTTGTTTAAATATCAGTTACCATATAACTGTCTTCACAGAATGTAGTAACAAAAGGACAAACAGAAGTATCATTAGTAAAAGTTAAACTCCTTTCTTTGCCATGACTAGGTTCATATATTGCTAGATTACTACTGGTCATACACTCATGTGATGATTCTACCTGTGTTCCAGGTAGAACGAGAAGGAGGAAATGTTAAACAAGTACCTTGTATTACAGGTACATAAAATCCAGTATTTTGCTTCCTTATAACTTCATCCCTTATACTACGAATCAAAGGTAAGGGATACCCCCATGCAAAAACATCTGCCCCATTACATCGCATTCACTCAAAAAAACATTCGGGCAGCTCTTACAAGTTGCCCCTTAATGATTCCACATTTAACTTGTGGTGGATGACTACTGGTGTAGTGTAAATAACAGAAACTGTGGGCTTTCTGTATATTTTAGATTTCATTCCCATAACTTCCATTTTGGATAATTCAACATCCAAATACACTGTACAATGTTTACCCACTCTATAAGTGAATTTCAAAAAGTCAGTCATCTGATTGATATATTCTACAAATGAACTTATTTCCTCTGGTGGTCCCTTCCAGCAGATAAACAAATCGTCCAAAAAACGGGCATACATTGAGATATACGGTAGGTATGACATCTGCTAGTAAAAAGAAAACATTTTTCCCACCAGGCCATAATGACATTGGCATACAGTGCACCACAGGCAGAGCACGTGGCCACTCCCTGCTTCTGCTGGAAATAGTGCCCTTCAAACTGAATGAAGTTATATCTCAACACTGTATCCATTAACTGGCAATAGGTGTTAATAACACCTTGGTTAAGTTCCATCACTTAATGTAAAAATTCCCCAAACCATTCCATACCAATTTGATGGGGTATGCAACTAAACAAATCTTTCACATCTGTAGTTATGAAAATTTCATCATATATAGGTTTTAAACTGTTACACATTGAGAAAAAGTGCCATGAATCTTTACAGATGTAAGGAATCTTTAAAACACAATTTTGTAACTTACTATCAAGGAATTTTACTATATAGCTAGTTTTAGACCAACCAGAATCAGCAACTGGGCGTAAGGAGGGTTATTGAGATCCGTATGGATCTTTGGTGTACCGAAAATCACCGGGAGCTTAGGAAATTCAACAGTCATATAATTTGCAATTTAAATTCGAAGTATATGTATAGAAAACAACTGCGCAGTAACGGTGAACCTGCCCTGATAATATCTAGTGCATACAATCTGGAACTGCATGACTTGTTAAAAGTGTTTGAAGGTGCCTGTGAGGTTGGCTTCAGACATTTTTTGAAGTTCAACCACACTATTAGTAATTAACAATTGAGGAAAGCAATATTTTGCAGGAATTTTGTAACAACCCTACATGTATACATGTATACATGTAGGATGGCACAGTGGTGCAGCGGTAGCATTGCTGCCTCACACGTTACAAAGACATGCATCTGGAGCCTTTCTCCCCGGGCCTCCGCTGAAAATTGGCTTTGTTCCAAGTCGGACTTTCCCTGTTAACAAATGTTAAATAAATAAAAAAATAAAAAATAAAATAAAAATAAATAAAATGTAGCCTGACAAGGGGGGTGGGATAGTAGTTATGCAACAGGATGATTATGTACAGAGAATGTTTCAAGTTTTGCATAGTGAGACCTATATTGAAGCTTCTTTAAATGAAGTAAATGTGGCTTATAGGAACATTGACTACGATTTGTTGGACATGTTGACACAAGATCAAATAACAGTCACTGAATATAATTATATAAGTTCCCAGTGATTTTCGGTATACCAAAGATCCATAAGGATCTCGATAATCCCCCCTTACGCCCAATTGTTGATTCTTGTTGGTCTAAAACTAGCTATATAGCAAAATTCCTTGATAGTAACTTAAAAAAATGTGTTTTAAAGATTCCCTAAATTTGTAAAGATCCATGGCACTTTTTGTCAGTGTGTAAGAGTTTAAAATTTATATATGATGAAATTTTCATTACTTATAGATGTGAAAGATTTGTTCAGTTACATACCCCATCAAATTGGTATGGAATGGTTTGGTGAATTTTTACATGAAGTGATGGAACTTAACCAAGGTGTTATTAACACATATTTCCAGCTAATGGATATAGTGTTAAGATATAATTTTATTCAGTTTGAAGGGCACTATTTCCAGCAGAACCAGGGAGTGGCCATGGGCTCTGCCTGTGGTCCACTGTATGCCACTATTATTATGGCCTGGTGGGAAAGATGTTTTTTTTTTACTAGCAGATTTCATACCTACTGTATATCTCAATGTATGCCCATTTTTTGGACAATTTGTTTATCTGCTTGCGGGGACCACCAGAGGAAATAAGTTAATTTGTAGAATATATCAATCAGACAACCTTTTGAAATTCATTTACACAGTGGGTACAAATTGCATAGTGTATTTGGATGTTGAATTATCTAAGATGGAAGGTGTGGGAATGAAATCTAAAATATATAGAAAGCCCACATTTTCTAACTTTTATTTACACTACACCAGTAGTCATCCACCACAAGTTAAATGTGGACTCATTATGGCGCAACTTGTAAGAGCTGCCTGAATGGGTTCTGAATTTAATGATTTTTTGAGTAAATGTAATGTAATGGGGCAGATAGTTTTGGATAGGGGGGTATCCCTTTTCTTTGATTTATAGTATAAGGGATGAAGTTATAAGGAAGCGAAAACTGGATTTATGTACCTCTAATACAAGGGTCATGTTTAACACCCCCTCATTCTACCTGGAACACAGGTAGAATAATCACATGAGTGTATGACCAGTAGTAATCTAGCAATATATGAACCTAGTCATGGCAAACAAAGGAGTTTAACTTTTACTAATGATACTTCTGTTTGTCCTTTTTTTACTACATTCTGTGAAGACAGTTATATGATAACTGATATTTTAAACAAAAATTGGAGTATTATAAAAGGGGACTTAGATATGCTGGCCACCTTTGGACCAACCCCTAAGGTAGTATATTGAATGGGTAGTAATATAAAAATATTTTGGAAAGAAAATGTATTGATAACAGGACACTGACCTGTCGGATGGCACCATGTGGTATGTGCCATCAATGCAAAACATATTTTTATTGGGTCCAGCATTAAGGTAGTGGATAAGACTATAAAAATAAAGGGCAAATATACCTGTTATTCTCAGGCAGTGGCTTATATTGCCCTATGCACATAATGTAATGATACTGTGTGGGCAAAACACAACATAAATTGTCAATTTGTGAGCATTTTTATGAAATAGCACAACACAAGGAAACCAATGCCTTGTATAGACATTTAAAGGTATTTCCTTAACACACTTTTAAGTTTGTGATATTACAGCAGATACAAAATGAAGCTCGAGGGGGACCATGGAAGCAACATTTAGAAGAGAAAAAGGTATGGTGTCAGATGTATCTGAATGTTAGTTGTCCACCAGGATTAAATGACATGGTGTCCGTTTCTAGTTTGCTGCAATTAAAAGCCTATGATAGATAGAATTTCATTCTTTATCACTAGACATGTGGCATAATGTATAAATTCAAATGGTAGATGGATGTAATGCAGCATCAATAGTGCTGTGAATGTCTCTTTAAGGAACATGTATTTTTAAACTTGTAGGTTCCTGAATTTTTAAATTAATCATGTGGGGGTGTTTACTTAATGTCATTGGCTACTGATAGTTATGACACTGGTATAAATGTTTGGGCATGTTTGTAAAATGGTGTCTGAAGAAGTTTGTTGATTTTAAACCTGACGAAAGCGCTTAAGAATAAACAGTATTTTACTGGTTTTGCACCTGAGGGTCTCATCTTTTGCTGCTATTTTTTGCTGTTCAGGTTGGTGAAATTTTGTTTTTCCTAGTTGGTGCTACACTTGGATGAACCCACTTTCCCATTCCTTATAGAAAGTAGCATTTATAACTTCATAAAGTTTGTATTTATTTATCTATTTTTTATTTGTTTATGGGGAAATTCCAACTTGGAATGAAGACAATTTTCAGCGGAGGCACAGGGAGAAACACTCTAGACACATATCTTTGTTACGTGGGAGGAAACCGTAGTACCCTATAGAAAACCCACATGAATGCAGGAATGACATGCAGACTCCACACAGAAGGCACACCAACCGAGAATCGAACCAGAGAACCTCTTGCTGTGAGGTGACAACACTAACACTACACCACTATACTGATTGATAAATATGGACATTGATTATTTCTTAATGCTAGATCTACAACAGTTTACCTTGGTAACCTTGAAAACATCTTTAAGATGGTGAATGAAGGTGCTGCTGATGGTTTTGTTATGACACAACATACATAAAGCCAGTCAAGTCTTTTGAAACTATCCATATGCAGGCATCATTGCCAGACTGGTGAGCCTAAACATGAGTCCGCATGTAGTGAGATGGGTAGCAAATTGGTTGTTAGACAGAACACATCATCAGAGTTGATGGTGCCACCTCAGAAAGTGAAAATGTCACAAGCTGGGTACGTCAAGGCTCAATATTGGGTCATTTTCTTTGTCTCATTTACTTCCCTGATGTACAAGCCAGTATCCTGGATCACTTGTTAACAAAACTCTTTAACGACTGTAAACTAGGAGATGATATTCAAGCATTTACAGGTGTGTAAAAATGAAGAAAATTGCATTTTGGTAAAAGGAACAAATCTTCAGCATACCATATATGACGCACCCATTGACACCTGACACTGTTTTATTGCTTATCAGGAAAGATAGCTGTAGCTGATATTTTGAAAGGTTGATAATTAAATGAATTAAGGATCACATAGGAACAGACGAACTGTTTTATTTTATGTTTTTCTTTTTGCAGTGTCATATTTCTTATTTTCTGTTATAATTATTTATTTTACTTTTTGATCAAGCTTGTCTTACCAGCATATTGTTTTCCATTATTGTAAACAAACTTACTGAATTTGCTTTCTTTAAGATACCTGTCAAAGCTTGACAGTTTAGTTTTTAGGATTGAATTGATTATTCCTTTATTGTTCCTTTTGTAAATTAATGGCTTTACATACATTTTTTACAGATTCAAATGCAGTGCCTCAATAAAGTGGTCAACCTCATGTGGCACCACTCTGCATTCATCCGAGGTTCATAGCTTCATATGAAAGCACTAGGTCTACCTGACCTTGCAAGCTATTTTAAGCCTAGCCAGTTTCCCTTCATAGGTAAAGATCAAGCCCTGTACCTTGTGTCTGTGAGGTAAACACCTTAACAGTAATGTCAATCACAACCTTTATAATGTGGATCTGTGAGACAGATGTGCTCTGTTTGGCACATATGCATTTTTTTCTTTTACTGGTACAGATTTTGGTTTGATTGCAGATGTGTAAGTGTAATCAGTGGCAAATTGGAAGTGATCCAGACTGATGCACCTTGAGACTTCAGTATGATGAGATGTGCTTTGCATAGCGCTGTCACTGTTCTTCCCTTGTGTAAATTCTCCATGGGTTGCTTAACAGTTCTCACACTCCTGATGAGATGTCACTGAATGGAGATCATTTTTACATGTGTTATGCTACATTATACTGAGATGTGACACAGTGATGTCCTTTTCAAGTGGAACCAAACAAGAAAAAAGGTAAAAACTACAATATTGTGTGATGTAGTTGCATTCCTTCAGTACTCCTTCATACAAATAGCTTAATCAACTGTGCCCCCTTATTTAGTGCAACCTTGTGGTCACAAGTCCTCAAAGACTTCACATCTCTATATCAACCACAGTTGTTTTAGAAATAACCTTTTTGGTGTTTGTCATACCAGCCCATAATAATTCAGTGAACAGACATCTTTATCACTTGTTGACCAGGTTAGTCCCACAAGGCTTGTTGTCTCTTTTCAGGAGGGGGTAGTCCTGAAGTGGCGTTTGTACTACTAGGGGAGATTTGGCCAAGGCGTCAGGGAACTTCCTTCACTATTTTCAGCAGGTACCGTTGGATCTGTTGCAACCACCTGGTCTACCAGTAACTCAAGCAGGTGAGTCCTCAGTTTAGCATCTCATCCAAAGGACAGCACACTCAGGACTGCAGCATCCCATAATGCTGCACTGCAGTGTTTGCAATTTGAAAAATGAATCTAATCTCCTCTTCTAGCACCAAAGGTGAGCGTGCTCTTTTGAGCCACTAACACCTTCCAGCACAGACAGACAAACACACAGATGCACACACACACACAGCTCCATACACATTTTAACAGCACACACACATATCCAGACAGCTGCAAATTCTGACACACATGCAAATTCATGTGGGTACCTTTGCATTAGTTGCATGCAGTGGTGTTAACAACTTTGATCCTTCCAGTGAAGTGAATGAGGTGTACTCTGTCCAAAGATTGTATACACCTTTTGGCTTTGTGCTCCAAAAAACACTGTAGAGCTATTCTCAGAATCACTCTACCACAATATTCAGATTCAGGTGATATTTCCAAGAGAGAGTTGTTCCCCCCAGACAGATGCATTTGAAACTGGCTTCACCAGATAGTTCACATGGTGTCTTCATACAGCTGTAGCAGTACAGCAATTTCTAAATTGCAAGTTCAACACTTTAGGTTTTGTGGTTAAATTGTATATTCTTTTATGGTATGTCTTATTATGAAGCCAGAACACATCACTATGGCTCTTTCAAATGTATTTAAAATAATGGGTGAAATAAGTTAAAAGTTAATGCATAAAAAAAATCCAAAACATATTGTGTGAGTGAAACCTTGCACTTTACAGCTGGTAAAATGTTTGAGAGAGACACGCACGTGCATGCTCACACACACACACACACACACACACACACACACACACACACACACTGGATTAAGTGAGCTTGCCATATATTGCTCATGCAGAATTGATGTTAATGTTACCTGGCTCCAGCTTTTTATCTGCCGGTAATGTTTGTGCGATTGCAGGCAGCACAGCTATTCCATTTATTAGTCTCTGAATTTAAGGCATGTAGCTGAACCTTCTCATTATATCGTTTCATACTTGAGTCTTGGAACCCTCCTTAATTACTCCAACTCTGTATATTGCATGTGCTAGAAAACTGGACTTTTTTTAGAAGTTGTGCGCACCTTATGGTTCAACTTGCAATCTCAAGCATAGTGAGAAAAAGAGAATAAAATTCCACAGTACTGTGATGTCTGTCCAGTACTCTGGTTTAAATTCCACAGTACTGTGATGTCTGTCCATTTAAATTCCACAGTACTGTGATGTCTGTCCAGTACTCTGGTTTTAATTCCACAGTACTGTGATGTCTGTCCAGTACTCTGGTTTAAATTCCACAGTACTGTGATGTCTGTCCAGTACTCTGGTTTAAATTCCACAGTACTGTGATGTCTGTCCAGTACTCTGGTTTAAATTCCACAGTACTGTGATGTCTGTCCAGTACTCTGGTTTAAATTCCACAGTACTGTGATGTCTGTCCAGTACTCTGGTTTAAATTCCACAGTACTGTGATGTCTGTCCAGTACTCTGGTTTAAATTCCACAGCACTGTGATGTCTGTCCAGTACTCTGGTTTAAATTCCACAGTACTGTGATGTCTGTCCAGTACTCTGGTTTTAATTCCACAGTACTGCAATGTCTGTCCAGTACTCTGGTTTTAATTCCACAGTACTGTGATGTCTGTCCAGTACTCTGGTTTAAATTCCACAGTACTGTGATGTCTGTCCAGTACTCTGGTTTAAATTCCACAGTACTGCAATGTCTGTCCAGTACTCTGGTTTTAATTCCACAGTACTGCGATGTCTGTCCAGTACTCTGGTTTAAATTCCACAGTACTGCAATGTCTGTCCAGTACTCTGGTTTTAATTCCACAGTACTGTGATGTCTGTCCAGTACTCTGGTTTAAATTCCACAGTACTGTGATGTCTGTCCAGTACTCTGGTTTTAATTCCACAGTACTGTGATGTCTGTCCAGTGCTCTGGTTTTAATTCCACAGTACTGCGATGTCTGTCCAGTACTCTGGTTTAAATTCCACAGTACTGCGATGTCTGTCCAGTACTCTGGTTTAAATTCCACAGTACTGCGATGTCTGCCCAGTACTCTGGTTTAAATTCCACAGTACTGTGATGTCTGTCCAGTACTCTGGTTTAAATTCCACAGTACTGTGATGTCTGTCCAGTACTCTGGTTTAAATTCCACAGTACTGTGATGTCTGTCCAGTACTCTGGTTTAAATTCCACATTACTGCGATGTCTGTCCAGTACTCTGGTTTAAATTGCACAGTACTGCGACTCTGGTTTAAATTCCACAGTACTGCGATGTCTGTCCAGTACTGTGGTTTAAATTCCAGAGTACTGCAATGTCTGTCCAGTACTCTGGTTTAAATTCCACAGTACTGCGATGTCTGTCCAGTACTCTGGTTTAAATTCCACAGTACTGCGATATCTGTCCAGTTCTCTGGTTTAAATTCCACAGTACTGCGATGACTGTCCAGTACTCTGGTTTAAATTCCACAGTACTGCGAAGTCTGTCCAGTACTCTGGTATAAATTCCACAGTACTGCGATGTCTGTCCAGTACTCTGGTTTAAATTCCACAGTACTGCGATGTCTGTCCAGTACCCTGGTTTAAATTCCACAGTACTGCGATGTCTGTCCAGTACTCTGGTTTAAATTCCACAGTACTGCGATGTCTGTCCAGTACTCTGGTATAAATTCCACAGTACTGCGATGCCTGTCCAGTACTCTGGTTTAAATTCCACAGTACTGCGATGTCTGTCCAGTACTCTGGTTTAAATTCCACAGTACTGCGATGTCTGTCCAGTACTCTAGTTTAAATTCCACAGTACTGCGATGTCTGTCCAGTACTCTGGTATAAATTCCACAGTACTGCGATGTCTGTCCAGTACTCTGGTGTAAATTCCACAGTACTGCGATGTCTGTCCAATACTCTGGTTTAAATTCCAAAATTCCACAGTACTGCGATGTCTGTCCAGTACTCTGGTTTAAATTCCACAGTACTGCGATGTCTGTCCAGTACTCTGGTTTAAACTCCACAGTACTGCGATGTCTGTCCAGTACTCTGGTTTAAACTCCACAGTACTGCGATGTCTGTCCAGTACTCTGGTTTAAACTCCACAGTACTGCGATGTCTGTCCAGTACTCTGGTTTAAATTCCACAGTACTGCGATGTCTGTCCAGTACTCTGGTTTAAATTCCACAGTACTGCGATGTCTGTCCAGTACTCTGGTTTAAATTCCACAGTACTGCGATGTCTGTCCAGTACTCTGGTTTACATTCCACAGTACTGCGATGTCTGTCCAGTACTCTGGTTTAAATTCCACAGTACTGCGATGTCTGTCCAGTACTCTGGTTTAAATTCCACAGCACTGTGATGTCTGTCCAGTACTCTGGTTTAAATTCCACAGTACTGTGATGTCTGTCCAGTACTCTGGTTTAAATTCCACAGTACTGCGATGTCTGTCCAGTACTCTGGTTTAAATTCCACATTACTGCGATGTCTGTCCAGTACTCTGGTTTAAATTCCACAGTACTGCGATGTCTGTCCAGTACTCTGGTTTAAATTCCACAGTACTGTGATGTCTGTCCAGTACTCTGGTTTATATGGATTCAAGGGGGGTCAGTTCTGAGAAGCGAGAGTAACAGTGCGTTTAATTAGGGTTAGCTATTGTGACCCACTCTGCCTGTCACTCTTTTATGATTAGCTTGTTTTGCCCATGTTCAGCTCACACAGCTCAGTGCCTGCACTCTGTGTTACCTATAGTGCCGCACTCTAAAACTAATTATCTTATACTCTTGTACAGGTTTATACATCAGCTAAATCCTATAACAATTTCAGTTAACTTCTCTGAATTAACATTTGCTGCAATGTAGGCATTCAGGTTTTATATTTGTTATAATACTTTTAAACATAATCAGTTAAGAATAAATTACAATAACTACAAATTTAAAATAAAGTGTTGCATCACAAAAAAACTGTAAAAATTAATTACATCCAGCACTAAATAATCAAGACTAAAATATAAAAGTATGATAGTAATATTGTATTAAAAATGAAAATACGTCATGTGGAGACTTCTGGATATCAGGCAGCAGATTAAAATCCAAAGAAGCATGACAACATAGTATGAAAAGAAGGATCACGGCACCATGCATACGTTAGTCAGATCAACTAAGATACACACAGCAAGCATATATTTAAGTTTTCTTTCAGATATTGCTGTTTCACTGATTTCTATAGCAAAGTAAGTTTTAGACCAAAATCTAAAAGAAGGCATGCAGTGCACAGCCATAGGTGCTACCATATCTGCACAATGTGTATACTACCAGATAAAGCCGACTGAGCCTAAGGTCTGTGGACAGTTTAATCCGATTACTTATTGCTTGCTTCTTACAATGACAACCTGTCATGTCAAGTTGAAAAGAGTTCTTGTCTTTAAATGTGCTTTAAAGTGATGACATGAAAGTGTCCCACCCAAGAGCGTCTCTGACATGTATACACAGTGTAATAATTAGATACTCAGCTGTTAAACTGATTCTTGGAAGACAAGGCCAGTATACATACAGCTAGACCACAACAGGCAGTCTTCATATAAGCAAAGTGAATGTAATGATGAGCAATTTTAAATTAAAAACTTCCTTTGTGGATTTCATCTGAATGCATCTTTATCGATCACACAGATGATAGGAGACGATAGGTTTTGGAAACATGGCTGACCGAGAAGGATACCTGTCAACTGTCCAGACTTTCACAGAATGTCCAGATTTATGCTTCATATTTTGGTCTATTTCCTCAAACATTTGTGGTTGTCTGGCACATTACTGGGGAAGTCACTAAGGAATGACATGCATTTGATTTTCAGACTTCATATCCTTTAAAAGATGCATGCCAAATCAAATCATATTGTTCTAACAATTTTCAAAGTTTATAAGAGCAATATTTAAAATCTGCCCCTACTTTTGGGTTTTGTCCCCCCATTATATAAGGCTTTGTCCAGATTTCTTGTGCTAAGAGGGTGAAAGGTATACCGAGCAGATCGTGCGACATGCACAAACAGCAACCATTTAACTTAAAATTTAAGATGCCACACTTTTTTGATACATGCTAGATTCCTGGCACTGCATAAGTAGCCTGTGGGGTAAAGGAGTGAACACTCAGAAAACATTAAGAGACGAGATAGTGTTTTCTTATATTTTATCAAAGCAATTCCCAAGCTTGCTAAGTTGTAAGCAGGCCAGAGTCTCATTGGCTCATACAAGCCAGCACCTCTGGAGATCGTTCCCAGGCACAATCTCAATTCAGGGATTTCTTTGTTCTTTGTTTTTTATAACATTTGAGGCTTCCTTTTGAAAGAAACCCACCTATAAATTTCTTGCAACAATCTTTATTCTGGAAACCATACACAATATCTGGATGTGGGGTACAGACACCAGACCTCGTTTACACTATTAACTATGTCCTACCTTAAGGACAAGGTATGTTTTTGATGCCACAGGACCTGACCAGCTACCTATAGAGCAGCATTTTGGACTACTGTAAATGCAAAGGAGGAGCACACAACAACTGGCACTGGAGGACTGCCATTGATGCTGACCCTGTAATGACACTGTTCATAGATGTGATACAGCTTTTCTAATAGTGTTCTTCATTATCTTTGCACTGGTGTATTTGACTGACTGCCTCTGTACCTATTTTTGTTGTTTCTTTTTCCTTATAGCTGAAAAGGGTTCCCTGAGGCAATTCTGCCCCCACCCTCAATGCACACACACACACAACCACACACACACAACTTCTTGATCACATGCTTTATTATTACAGCTGGTGACTTCTCACTTTTTTTGCTCTGCTTAAAATTCATGATTTTTATGTGTGTGTGTGTGTGTGTGTGTGTGTGTGTGTGTGTATGTGTGTGTGTGTGTGTGTGTGTGTGTGTGTGTGTGTGTGTGTGTGTGTGTGTGTGTGTGTGTGTGTGTGTGCGTGTGCGTGCGTGTGCGTGTGTGTGCGTGTGTGTGCGTGTGTGCGTGTGTGTGCGTGTGTGTGTGTGTGTGTGTGTGTGTGTGTGTGTGTGTGTGGACTGTGTTGGGGTAATGTCAAACAGTACAGTAAGCAGTCCTACCAATTCCCATAAAAGTTGTCATTAGGAGATAGACTCCCCTTTCCATCCACTTCTTAATTTGTATTTGTAAGAAAATATTTTTTGTCTAGGAAAGGCGCATCCCTCCTACTCCCTCTAGTTGCAGTTATTAGATACTCTTCATGTCTAAGGTAGGGCACTTCCTTTCTCCCCAGAAGTAATTGTACAATAGTTCTCGTATGTATGGTAGACCCATAGTCCCTGTTCTCTGCCAGTAGTTCTCATATATAAGGTAGGCCCATGGTCCCTCTTTTCTGACAGTAGTTCTTGCATGTATGGTAGACCCATGGTCTCTTTTCTCTGTCAAGTGTCTTGTTTCTTGTTACAGTACAATGTAATTAAACCCTCTTTTCCCCAATGTTGTTGAATCCCCAAGGCAACAGTACACGAAAGTTATCCAACACCCACGCGTTTACTTGGCCTTATAACAGCAGAATTGTTTGGTTATCCTGTTTCACATTTCAGCTATAATCTTTGCAGACTTTTTCTAAGTGGGCTGTGTATATGCCCACATACTCCCTATTGAAGAGAGAGTATTCTGATTAATAGGATAAATTCTCCTTTTTATCTACATTGTTATAAGCTGCTTGTTTGTATGAAAGACCTGACCTTCCTGGATGTCCTCCCACAAACCCCTGGTTGAATGTTAGGTCTTCTCATACCTTACCACCTGCACTTGTATGGCACTGCTTATGACTGGATGTCTTTCTACCTCATTACCCTCTGATTATTGTAATGATTTCAGTGCTGTGATGAAATAATACATCATATCATGCACAGATTTTATATTTATTATATTTTGGTTAAACAAGCAATTTGTTAATGAGTCGTTTATAGGACTTTTAGCACTCCAATTTCCATTGTGTTATTTATACATGTGGTGTGGATGGATACTGCATGTACAGCGATTTACTCCACATAGGCTGGGAAAACATATGCATGAAGTATCAACATAGGGTGCACATACAACAAAAGTTCCAAGAGGTGTATAGGGGTTTCTGCCTTTGGGCACTATTCATAAACATTGTGCGCTGTGGGGGAAACTTGTTTCAGCACAGAAAGGCATACCCAAACCATGGTCTGATTCAAAAAAGTACTGGCGCATGTCTGAGGGATTCTTACGCATTGTACTCCATGTATGGGACACATATACAAATCAGTCCCCTCCCTGAAGGTACTGCTGTTCATAAAGACATAATTTAGAGACTACTGGATGGCCTCACTGGTGTAACCGGTGGAAATACAAATGTGTGCTGTCTAAAGGTAATTATAAGCTGGTATTGGTGTACAAGTCACTTGTGCACATTGATAGAGCATGTCTATGAATACCCAAGCTCGACAGAACTTTTACAAAAGTAAAGAGCTAATCCATTCAGAGCACACCTGTGGTGACTCCACAGCAACCCCCTGTCAGGTAAAATCCATTTTATATAAAACAGCCCAAAACTTCTGAAAGGCCTTAAAAATCAAGTAAGCACTTTTAGAATAGAGAGACCTGGTCTCATCACTCATTTCTCTGTCTTTTCTGGTTACAGTACAATATAATTAAACCCTCGTTTCCACAATGTTGTCGAATCCCCAAGGCAACAGTATATCAAAGTTATCCAACACCATAACTAAAACAGGAGTACAAATTTAACATTAGTACACATTAAGCATCGAAGGCAGGATAAAACTGACAACAAATAATGATTCAACACAAAATGCATAATAAGGAACAAATAGCTATATGTTAGGCAGGAGCACAGCTGAATCAAATCTGTAAATCTCCTTCTTCTTCTTCTTTCAGCGTTTCCCGGTTAGGGGTCGCCACAGCGGATCACCTGTCCACTCATATGTCATGTTTTACAAATCTGTAAATAAATATTTAAAATACAATCCCAAAAGACCAGTTGTAAATAGTGAACTTATGGAAAAAGCTAACTCAAAGAGATAGGGAAGCTGTTCAGAGCTGGGGATGCCCTTGAGTATCCAAGTAAGAGGTTGCAAAGGTGTAGACCTTGGTAAGTAAAGGAACAAATCCCATGCATTTCAAGGTGCACCACTGGACCTATGGGAGGCATACTGGCTAGGATGGCCAATGCCAGCTGGAAATGTCTTGAAAATTGAGAGGACTCTGTCCTTTGCAGGGTAACATAGACTAGAACCAGAACATCAGTTAAGCCAGTATTAACTGAGAGACTGGCTAACAGCATTTAAAAGGAAGATACTCCATGCTTTCATATTCTACATTATAGTTTACTGGTCATTTACAATCATAGCACTCAGAACTAAAATAAATAAATAACATAACATAAAAATATATAAACAGAAAGAAAAGAAAAAAAGACTGTTTGCTTCTTTACTCATTTCATTTTTGTCAAATCAGTTCCTGATCCAACCATTTATGAAGAAATTTGAAACTCATTAGAGAATGTTACTCAACAGTCATATCATGTTACCTTCACCTGCAAGTCAGAAAAGTTAAATCTGAGACAGCTAAAACAGGTAAACAGTGAAACTGTTTACTTCATATTCAAAGAAATAAACACATAATAAACAAATGTACATCTAAAAACAAATTGTACATCCTATGTATTCCTGCTTATTTTGTCCTATAATTATTAGATGTGCTGACAGAAATTTTGTTGAAATTAATCACCAAGTGCAAGCAAGTAAAATAATACGAAATGTTTTAGCCTCAGACTGTATACATGTTTATTCAGGGCAGTTAAAAGGTGCATAATACTGACAGTTATGCACAGCTCTTTAGAAGAGTAGTATTAAAGGTCACTTGCAAACTAACAAGATCAAAGAAAACTGTCCATTCTCAAAGTGCATTTCCTCAGTAATTGCTTACTTTGGCTGTCTTTCTGTCATTTAAGCTTACATTATTTCATTAAGTAAGATACTTCCAAAAATGCCCTCCATAGCCATAACATGGTCATCCCTCATTAACTATTCTATGGAATGGTCTGCTTCCTTTCTGACATTGTGGTGGGGTTCAGCAGAGTCCATTACATAGCATGAGAGAGAGACGGGGTCTGTATTATAATACCAAAAATCCTTTTAAACGAACGTGAAAACACCGACACATATTGTGCGAAACGCGATTATGTCAAACGTACTAAACCACAAAATCCAAAACGTCGAAGTGCCATGGTTGGCCCATCTGCGGTACAGCTCCGTAAGGTAAATGTGCGATAGTTATGGACCTTAGGGTTAGGATGCGGGTTAAGGTAAGTGCATAGATAGGTAATGTATGTAAGGTTTACTGTAGGGTTAGAATTAGGGTTTTGTTAAATGTATGTCTTCTTCTTCCGGCTGCTCTCATTAGGGGTCACCACAGCAGATCAACTGTTTCCATTTCTTCCTGTCCTCTGCATCTTGCTCTGTCACACCAACCACCTGCATGTCCTCTCACCACATCCATAAACCTTATCTTAGGCCTCCCTCTTTTCCTGTTACCTGGCAGCTTTATCCTTAGCATCTTTTTCCCAATATACTCTGCATCCCTCCTCAGCACATGTCCAAACCAATGTAATCTTGCCTCTCTGGCTTTGTTGCCAAACCTTCCAACCTGGGCTGACCCTCTAATATACTTATTCCTAATCCTGTCCATCCTAGTCACACCCAGTGCAAATCTTAGCATCTTCAACTCTGCCACGTCAAGCTCTGACTCCTGCCTTTTTGTCAATGCCACTGTCTCCAACCCATATAACATAGCTGGTCTCACTACCCGCTTGTAGACCTTCCCTTTCACTCTTACTGGTACTCATCTGTCACAAATCACTCCTGACACTCTTCTCCACCCACTCCATCCTGCCTGTACTCTCTTCTTCACCTCTCTTCCACACTCACCATTACTCTGAACTGTTGATCCCAAGGACTTAAACTCATCCAGCTTTGCCACTTCTACTCCCTGCATCCTCACCATTCCTCTATCCTCCCTCTCATTCACACACATATATTCTGTCTTAGTCCTGCTGACCTTCATTCCTCTTCTCTCTAGAGCATATCTCCACCTCTCCAGGGTCTCCTCCACCTGTTCCCTACTCTCACTGCAGATCACAATGTCATCTGAAAACATCATAGTCCACGGGGACTCCTGTCTGATCTTCTGATCTCGTCTGTCAACCTGTCCATCACCATTGCAAATAAGAAAGGGCTCAGAGCTGATCCTTGATGTAATCCCACCTCCACCTTAAACTCATCCATCACTCCCACCGCAGACCTCACCGCTGTCACACTACCCTCTTGCATATCCTGTACCACTCTTACATACTTCTCTGACACTCCCGACTTCCTCATACAGTACCACAACTCCTCTCTAGGCACCCTGTCATATGCTTTCTCTAAATCCACAAAGACACAATGCAACTCCTTCTGATGTTCTCTGTACTTCTCCATCAACACTCTAAGAGCAAACATCGCATCTGTAGTGCTCTTTCCTGGCATGAAACCATACTGCTGATCACTAATCATCACCTCCCTTCTTAACCTAGCTTCCACTACTCTTTCCCATAACTTCATGCTGTGACTGATCAGTTTAATCCCTCTGTAGTTACTACAGCTCTGCACATCACCCTTATTCTTAAAAATTGGTACCAACCACTTTTTCTCCATTCCTCAGGCATCCTCTCACTTTCCAAGATTTCATTAAACAATCTAGTTAAAAACTCTACTGCCATTTCAGCTAAACACCTCCATGCTTCCACAGGTATGTCGTCTGCACCAACAGCCTTTCCGTTCTTCATCCTCTTCATAGCTATCCTTACTTCCTCCTTGCTAATCCACTGCACTTCATGATTCTGCACATCATCCAACCTTCTCTCCCTCTCATTCTCTTCATTCATCAACCCCTCAAAGTACTCTTTCCATCTGCTCAACACACTCTCCTCGCTTTTGAGTACATTTCCCTCATTATCCTTTATCACCCTTTCCTGCTGCACATCTTTACTAGCTCAGTCCCTCTGTCTAGCCAATCGGTACAGGTCCTTTTCTCCCTCCTTAGTGTCCAACCTTTTATACAACTCTTCATACACCTTATCCTTAGCCTTCGCCACCTCTCTCTTTGCCATACACCTCATCTCCTTATACTCTTGTCTACTTTCTTCATCTCTTTGACAATCCCACTTCTTCTTCGCCAACCTCTTTCTCTGTATACTCTCCTGTACTTCTTCATTCCACCACCAGGTCTCCTTGTCCTCCTCCCTCTTTCCAGATGTCACACCAAGCACCTTTTTAGCCATCTCTCTTACTAGCTCTGCTGTAGTTACCCAGCTATTCGGTAACTCTTCCCTGAACATCACCTCACAATTACCCTGAACATCACCTTTCAATTTCCACCATTTGATCCTTGGTGCTGTCCTCACATTCATCCTCCTCTTCTTGATCACCAATGTCATCCTACAAACCACCATCCTATGCTGCCTAACTACACTTTCCCCTGCCACCACTTTACAGTCTCCAATCTCCTTCAGGCTGGCCAATCTACATAAGATATAATCCACCTGTGTGCATCTTCCTCCACTCTTGTATGTCACCCTATGCTCCTCCCTCTTGTTAAAATATGTATTCATCACAGCCATGTCCATCCTTTTTGCAAAATCCACTACCATCTGACCTTCTGCATTCCTTTGCTTAACACCATACTTACTCATCACTTCCTCATCCCCTCACCAGCATGCCCATTGAAATCTGCTCCAATCACCAGTCTCTCACCATTGAGTACAGTCATCACCACTTCATCCAACTCACTCCAAAATCTTTCTTTCTCATTCATCGCACACTCAACTTGTGGAGCATATGCACTAACAACATTCATCATTACACCATCAGTTTCCAGCTTCTTAAACATCACTCTATCCGGCACTCTTTTCACCTCCAAAACACTCTTAGCATACTGTTCCTTCAGGATAATGCCTATGCCATTTCTCCTCCCATCCACACCATGATAAAACAATTTGAAACTACCTCTGATACATCTAGCCTTGCTCCCCTTCCATCTGGTTTCTTGTATACACAATATACCAACCTTCCTTCGGTCCATCATATCAGCTAGCTCTCTCCCTATACCAGTCATACTGCCAACACTCAAAGTTTTGACCCTCACTATCACAGTCCTAGCCTTTACCTGCCTTTGGGCATGCCTTCCCCCTCTTCTCCTCCTTTGGCCAACAGTAGCCCAATTTCTGCCAGCACCCTGTTGGCCAACAGTACTGGTGGCGGTCGTTGTTAACCCGGGCCTCGACCGATCCGGTATGTATTTCTGTACTGTTGTCTGCATGTATGATTTGGCAAAATTTTACACCAGATGCCCTTCCTGACGCAACCCTCCCCATTTATCTGGGCTTGGGACCAGCACAAAGAAATGCACTGGCTTGTGCATCCCCAGTGGCTGGGTTTTGTTAAATGTATGTGTGTGGATTAATTGTTTTGTTTTGGTATATCGCTGTAGGGTAGGTGTGCGATAGTTACGGACCTTAGGGTTAGGGTGCGGGTTAAGGTAAATGCATAGACAGTAATGTATGTAAGGCTTAGTGTAGGGTTAGAAGTAGAGTTTTGGTGCTTTACTTTAGGGTAAGAAGTTGGGTTTTGGTTGCATGTATGTGGTTTATTTATTTTGTTTGAGTAGGCAGTATGTAGTGGGAGGTGGAGTTGGCCGACTATGGGGATTTGACTTTTTGTATTTCGCGGTTAAGTAAGTTCGGCATATTCGCGTTGCGTGCAATACGTGTCTGTGTTTTCGTGTTTGCTTAAAGGGAGTTTCGCTGTTATAATATAGACCCAGAGAGAAGGGTGTACAGTGGGAGGGTTTTCAGATTAGGGCAGTTTTATTCATGTTTTATGATAACTTTCAATTTTAAGGTTAGTTGCATGTGTTGGTTAATCTGTTCTTCAACCCCCCCCCCCCACCATGCATTCTGCTTTCATTTTATGTGGGAAAAAAATGCAAAGGCTGCTTGTATCTCACTGTCACACAAGCACATCACTTGCAGCACAAAGTCCATAACTCTGATTTTGCCTAATGTCACACAATCTTAACTTTCATCTGTCCATGATTTTTGCAGAACACCCTGATTTTCTCTCATATTTTTTACCTTTGCCATCCATTGTAGAACTTTTGATTTTCTAGTAAATCACTTAAGATTACAGTCAGACACTAATAATAGATACTAGTTTCATAGTTTATAGTTCACTTTGCCATACAAATGCATGCTAATGCAAACCTGTTGTATACTGCACTCAGCCCATATGCAGCCTTAACATATTTGCTTAACAAAAAAAAGGAAAGAGATCTAGTCTACTAGTGCAGAAAGTGTGGGAAAGATCCAACATTGCGTCATCAAAGTTATAAGTGTGATGATGAGAACACAGGAAGTACTGCACTTGTAAGTCTGTGCAGAGCCAAAGTTTGTGAGCAGGAAATGGCGGTAAAATGAAACAGAATATCCAGTAAATTGGATTTCCAGAGTGAGAAGCCATCTTGTCATCCCACAAGAAAGATAAAGACTGCAGCTATGTGCAAAAACTGGTTGCATGTGATCTTTAGACAGGCTGCAGATGTGGTGAATGCAGAATTAAAGAAGCCCTTGATGTATGAAAGCTATCATCTCCCAGACGTTTTGTATGAACTATGGCTGAAATGGTGTTCACTGTCACTTTCCTCATGGTTTATTTTTCTCTCTTTCTACATCCTTTTTACTATATTACTGCAGTCTGGCTGTATTTGAAGTTAGTATGGGCATTCATAGATACTTGCCTGTTTTTTTCTCCTTTCTACTTATGAAAACATGGTTATATTCCCACAGGTTCTACACAGCAATGGCATGTAACTACTAACTGAATATGCAGCAAGAGTTCCAATTAGGCAACTCCGTATCATACAAAAATATGTGTACAAATATATATAACTCAGATTTTTCAAATGACATCTGTGAACTACTGGTTAACATATAACAAATGTTCCCATTTACTCTCTAATGTCAAGGCTGTGTCTTTACACCATCATCTGGACCAGGTATATTAACTCCAAGACTGCACTGTCTCACATAGAGATATAATACTTGTTTTTAACAACAAATTGACTATTCCTTCTGTTTTTGACTTGGTGCTAAACTCCAAGTATATTAAGTTTAAGGAGTGTTGGAGTGAGGACTCATAAAAAAAACATGCATTTACTATTTTATTTCCTATCCAAATAAATTCAGTTCTATGTGGTTTTCTGAAAAATGTGAGACTTGGTATATTTTACACATGCACTCAGTTAAAGCTACAGTCAGAACGCATAACCACAGCAGAGCTTCTAATCTGAATGTTTTCATTTTTTTTGTCAGTTAAATATAACAGAAGTTTTCAACCTTTTTACAAGTAAACAGTAATACAAATTCTGTTAGTTTCCTTTCACTGATATGAGGCAAAAGATGTATACACACACATGCATAGTATGTATATATGCACATATATATATCATTTATATATATAAATATCTACAGATTTTATATATATATATATATATATATATATATATATATATATATATATATATATATATATGCATCTACTTTCAAATATCAAAAGACCAGAAAACCAAACTTTATTATTGCAGGATGAAAATAACGAAACTTAAAATCCTGCACCACAGACTTTTTCCCAGGGCTTTCTCCTAAGTATGCCCGGCCGATAGGGTTTCCGTGATGTTGTCGTTCGGGGATCAGTACAGATCCCATATATATATATATATACATATATATATATGTGTGTGTGTGTGTGTAAATATATATACATATATATGTTTGCGTGTCTGTAAATATATATATATGAATATATATACGTATATATGTGTGTGTAAATATATAGGCATATATATATATATATGTGTGTGTGTGTGTGTGTGTGTAAATATATATACATATATATATCTATAGTTATTATTTATATTATATGAACTAATTAACTAGATGCCAACAATGCTAACATCAACATGCGTCCGCACATATTCTGTGGCTTAACTCAGAACATACAAGCTAAAAAGCAATTTTTTTGCAGGTGGTCAAGCCTCGCTACATCTCCACCCCCTGGTATATATTTATTCCAAGTCTGACATTCCCCAACCCCATGGATTTTTGACCATAAGCACCTATTATGGGTAAGTACTAGGCAATTGGTCTTCCTACCATTTCAAGTGTAGCTAAGAAAATACCTTCAATGACTGAAGAAACGTCAAACTGGCACGAAGTAATAGTTCAAAAGCTTTAATTGCATAAAAATCACAGCAAAACTGAATCAAGCGCTTTCACCTGACTAATATCAGGCTTTATCAAGATACAAAAAAGCTAAAACCACCATTCTTATATATCATTAGATGCAGTCACATGATAGTTAATTGTGAATAATTAATTAATAGTTACTCTCATTAAAAACATTTTTTTAAAAAGATATTACATAGTAAATACATACCTTAGAAATGCCATTAATTAAATATACCATATAAAGTATTTGACTAAAAAATGAATGTAACCACAAATTAATTTAATTTAAAATGTATTGTCATAAAAAATATGTTGTAATAATAAATATGTTATAATAAATATATACCAACATTATTATCATTTTGCTCTTCTCATCCTAAGAATACTTTTAATACTAATATTGTCATTAAGACCAGGGGGGTTTGAAGCATCTAACCTTAATTGCCAAAATAGTTCTCTACATTCGAGAAATGTTTCCCAATCACCCCCTCTTTGGTCTTGCAAAACTTGCTCCAAGACCAAAAACTTTAACTGCATGTTAGGGCACTGGGTAAAATGCTTGTAAAAGGCATTAGTGTCTTTCTTTTTAGTTACCTCATATAGGTGTTCATAGCTCCTACGTCTTAGGGGTCTTTCAGTCTTCCCTACATAAAAACTGTAGCATTGTGTACAGACCCCTAAATATACTACTCTAGTTCCACAATTAAAATTACCCTTGGATGATACCTAAAATTTCTTGAGTGAATATGCCAATTACTATCATTTAAAATAAAGTGACACTGGCTGCAGGCTCCACATTTAAATGTACCCAACCTTGAAATAGATGTCTGGTTCCTAACACGATTTTTACCTTCATATAAACCTTTTAAATTTGTGTCCCTTCTTTTCACAAAACTAGGCTCTGGAGGTATCACATTACGCATATCTTCCTCAAGTGTCAGTACTGGCCAATATTTTAACACAGTTGATTCTAAATATTCAGCATCCTTAGTAAATGTGTAAATAAATGTGCTATTTGACTCAAATTTGCCTTCCTGTACCGTTTTCTCTACTGTCTGCTGTCCAATGCCCAATAATGGGTAATATTTAAATTCCCTATTAGTAATTACCTCTGAAGCCAATTTGTTGATCAAACTTGTTGGATAACCTCTCTGCAAAAAAACCTTTTTAGTGTATCAACCTCTCTAAGGAACAATTCATCTGTACTGGACATTCTAGATGCCCGAATGAATTGTCCTTTTATTATTCCTTTTTTCTGATGGAAAGGATGGCCACTTTCAAAATGCAAGTAAGAATTTGAGAAAGTGGCTTTCCTATAAATCTCAGATTGAAAGAAGTTATTAGCATAGTCTTTATGGAATGTAACATCCAGGTAATTAAGCTTATCGTTACTGACATTATGTGTGGACATGTTAATATATGTCATAAATTCCTCAAATTTATTTAAACTACCATCCCACAAAATACAAATGTCGTCCAAAAAGCGTTTATAATGAATAATATATTTAGCCCAATCAGTTGTGAAAATAAATTTGTTCTCCCAATAATGTAAAACAATGTTCGCATATGCTGAGGCGCAAGGAGTACCCATCGCCACCCCCTTTCTTTGTTTGAATATTTCTCCATTAAAGTAAATAAAGTTGTTCCGAAGAACAATTTCCATAAATTCTACTAATAACATCACTGTGTTAGCTCCCAAACCAGATTGTGTGGCCAATACCTCATTGAACCATTCTAAACCAGTGTGATGTGGGATGCTTGGAAATAACTCCACAATGTCGATGGTTACCATTAAACAAGTGGGTTTGTAGAGACCCCTTTCAATGCTTTTAAGAAATTCCCATGAGTCTCTACAAACATGCTTTAAGGAAGTTACAAACTTTTTTACAGTTTGGTTAATAAATTTTCCCAGTGGTTCCGTAATGCTACCAGCACCAGAAACTATTGGCCTAAACTTCAAAGGGTCTAACCCTTTGTAGCTAAAAAAACCCAATTCAAAATTTCCCTCTAGCCTCAGTAAGGTCCAGACAAGATAAACCAGGAAAGAAGTTGAAGCTGCCCATCCAATTAGTTAGGTTTCCTGTGAAGATGGCAAGTGTGCTGCTCTGCTTGACATGTAGTGGAAGTTTGTTCCAGATGTGAGTGATAGGTTGGGATATGACTGTACCTCGCCAAAGTGTCTTACCTGCTGATGAATGTTTAATTCCTTGAAGTAAGTATCTGATGAACACAGTGAAGGAATAGAGGCTCAAACAGAATTGGATTTTTCATGACATGAGAGGCTAGACATAGATTTCCATGGAGGATTCTGTAACAGACTGAGTACAGAGAAAGGGCTGCTAGTCTGTCCTGATAAGTAAGATTTTTGAGTTACGAGTATCTCAGGTCTCCAGCTGTGTGATGTGTTTAGATAAATACGTGCAAAAGGTGCATTATATTCAGTAGTGGATTTGATAAGATATGAGTAAAGGGGAATTAGGACTTCTCTGGGTCTAGCAGAGAGGCCGTTGGAAATTAGATGGGCCAGATGAAAGGCTTTAAGAACTACTGTGGAGACGTGATGGACAAATGATAAGGAATTATGTAAAAGACTACCCATATCCCTTACAATAGTTTCTGATTGGAGGGGCGCATGTCCTATATGACAAGTGAACTGTTCTATTTACCATAATGAGCTATGCTGTATTATTTGCATTTAATTTCAGACCATTGTCCCTCTACCAATTGTTAACATAGTCTAAGCTGTGTTGGAGCAATTCTGAGTGAGTTGAAGGCAATAACTATACCCAGTTTACAGTCATCTGCAAGTTTAGTTGACCATAGGCCACAAGTGCTGGCCTGAATGTCTAAGAAATGTATGCCAAATAGGAGATAAGCCAAAACTGAGCCCTGTGATTCACTACTGGTAACTGTTTTGCTTTCACAAGTGGCACCTGCAACTCTAACTGCGTGGGTTCTGTCAGATACCCTACCCGTTGCACAATATAAGGATTTATATTCATATTTATTAGTCTATCAGTAATACTTGCATGGGGAATAGTGTCAAAGGCCTTGGCTAGGTCTAGATATGCTTTATGCACTGCATAACCATTGTCCACTGCTTCAGTTACTTTTCATAGAAATGAATGAGGTTAAAGAGACAGGATCCTCCTTTGATACAGCCACCTTGATGAGGGTCCAGGGGTAAAATATGTATTAATGTCTATATTAATGAAGTCTGTGATAATGTGTTCCACAACTATAGATATTAAGCTAGTGGGACTAATGAGTCTACAGTTACCAGGGTCCTCATTTGGGTCACCCTTATGTAATGGGATTTTCCAGGCTTCAAGAATGTACCCTGTAGACAGACTTAGATTAAAGATTTTAAGTAGGGGGTTCAGGGGATCAGAAAGGCCATATTTGGCACTGATAACCAGTTGACCTATGTTTGTCAGGGCCCATGGACGAAGTATTCTTTGTTTTTAAAAAGGCTGAAAGAATGTGATCCACCATAATTGAAGGGAGTGGCTGGTGTTGTAGTAACTGGGCCATAGCTAAAACTGTGGAAGGAGCAAAATATGCCGTAAATTTGCTAGCTACAATATTAGCTATTTCCTTTGAGTCATAGTATTGTTGTAGACTTACTCTGAAAACTGTTCTGTGTTAAATTCCTGGCATAACTGAAAACAGATTTACAGTTATTTTTTTAACACTTTTATTAATTTCTCACTTAAGACATAGGCAAACAGATATTTATATAAAAGAAAACCGACCATGTTAGCCTTCTCACAGTTACAAGCATTATACATCACAGACATTCTTTTATACAATTAACATCAATCGAACATTTTATAAATGAATGAATTCCTGCCTTGTCTTAAACCTCACTCCTCCTCCAAAACATTATTCTGCATGCTCTTACCCTTTTTAAATCTCCATTTCGTTGTTATCTCTGCCACAATATTCACTACTTCAAATGCAGTTGTTTTTTTTTCTTTGATTTCCATTTTCTAGTAATTGCATTTTTTTGGCAGCCAAAATTAAAAGTAACAAGGGCGTACTATGTTTAGCCAATTCAGATCCTATATTCCAGCTCAAAAACTAATTTCCTTAGTCACGCTCATTTGTTCCCCCCAGTATATCTGACAGAGGACTCTGAAGGGAATTTTTAAAGTCTGCCAACTCATTAAACACCCAAACCATAGGTTTCCAGTTACCCCTTTCTTCTGTCACACTTCCAGCATGTGCCATCTACCTGAGGAAAAATTATTTGGAATCTGTTTGAGGTATAAAAAACCTATGCAAACACTTTCAAGCAAAAATCCTTAATCTTCTAGACTTTGTTGAATGTTTGGGAGTCATATATATGTCCTCTCACTGTTTTGTTGTGAATTGCTTATCCAATCTCTCTTCCCAATCTAACCACTTCTGATTCCTATAGTTATCATGCAGTGTTTTATATGCCCTACTAATTATCCATTTTGTTTACCAGCAGATTCTGTTCTAGATTAAACTAAAACCTTTACTAGAGAAGGTCTTTCACTTAATATACACCTCTTATTCATAGTTTCATAGTTTAGTACTAGGCTATCTGCCCTGGGGCATTTGTAAGCCTAGCCATAGTGATGTGGCTTTTGCCACCCCATGAAATGGTACAAAAATGTACAGAATAAATTTAGAATACTGTGCCTCTGTCTAGTAGTGACACAATGAAGGTCCCCTTATATAATAGAATTAGTTTACTGTACCCCTGTCTAGCAGTGACACAGATGTGACCCCTGGGGTAAACTTACGATCTCCCATCCACTCATCAAGATTTCTCTTGAAGAGAGTCAGTGAGGGGCTCTGCCTAATATGAACTGGGATCTTGTTCCAAAGCATGGGAAGCCCCTGGGTTATGAATCTATCCCTCCAGCATGTCCTATTCATACTTGTGCCGAGGTTTAAGTCTTTAGCTCTCATGGTCCTGATGGATTTGGATTTTTTGAGGTGGAGCATGTCCATCAGATCCTGATTGGACATGGCCTTTTATGTCAGGCAGAGATCACCTCTGAGCAGGCGGTATGCTACTGAATAGAGCTGAAGTTTCTTTAGTCTGGCAGAATAAGACATATGTTGGAGACCCTTGATCCTCTTGGTGAGGTACTTTTGTGGTCTCTCCAGCTGTTGCAAATGCCGGGTGAGGTACATACCAAATGGGGCATTGTACTCAATCATGGGTCTGATGAGGGAGGAGTATAGGTGTACAATGACATCCTTGGATCTGGATGTGAATCCCTTCATGATGAGGTGTGCAAGGTAGAATGTTTTTCTAACCACTTTGACAACGTGGGTGTCAAATGAGAGGTCGCTGTCGACTTGGGTCCCTAGGTCTCTGATTACTTTTTCCGTACTCAGTGGGTTGCTGTCTATGTGATAATTTGTGGGTACTTTGTTTTTCCCAAAGGGGATGACTATACATTTTTTGGCATTTAGTTTAAGGCCGTGACTACGGCACCAGTTGTCCGTTTCTGTGAGGCCTTTTTGGAGAATGTATGTGTCCGCTGGTGTATCGACTATGGCGCCTAGTTTGCAGTCATCTGCAAACTTTGTCAGCCGCAACCCTCTCATGTTTGCTTTAACATTTGAGAAATAAATGCCGAACAAGAGGGGTCCCAGGACAGATCCTTGTGGGACACCACTTGTGACTGGCTTTGAGTCTGACATTGCTCCAGCGATTTTAACTTTATGGGTTCTGTCCTTTAGCCAGTTTGCAACCCATCTAGTGACATAAGGGTTTACGTTTAAGCTGTTGAGCTTATCTATGATGCCTGAGTGGGGTATTGTGCCGAAGGCCTTAGCCAAGTCCAGGTAGGCTGTATGGACTGCTTTGCCCTCATCAATGGCTCTAGTGACTGTTTTGAAAAAGTCAACCAGGTTCAAAAGGCAGGATCTGCCCTTTACAAAGCCGAACTGGGTGGGGTCAAGTGTCTGTAGGTCCCCTATGTCTCTGTTTATGAGTTCCATAATGATTCTTTCCATAGCTTTGCAGACCAGGCTGGTTAAGCTTATGGGGCGGTAGTTCCCAGGGTCTGTAGAGGTACCCCCTTTGTGGAGTGGGACCACTGTTGCTGTACGCCAGTGTTCAGGTACATATCCTGTAGTAAGGCTAAGGTTAAATAAAATTTTTATGTGCGGGTTTAGCTCCTCTTGGAGTTCACGTAGCATGCAACCCGGGATACCATCAGGTCCCATTGATGCTGTGTTTTTAGCTTTGTTGAGGGCGGTTCTCACTTGGACATCTGAGATGACAGGGAGATTACATTCAGCTGGGATAAGTATTTCTTCTTTTGGAGGTGAGGGAGGGGAGAAATTTGCACTGAACCTGTCAGCCAGAATGTTGGCAATATCTGTGGGTTCAGTGTATTTTTTGTTGTTGTGAACTAACTCTGAGCATATCTGAGGGTTTCCGCCCAGGTTTCTAACATAGCTGAAGAAGGCTTTGTGGTTATCTTTAGTGTCCTTAGCGATTTTTCTCTCAAAGTTGGCCTTGGATGTTTTTATGAGAGAACGTAGTTTTCTGCTAATGTTGATTAGAGATGTCTTCCCTTTATAGGATTTTGCTCTGATGTGCAGTAGCTTCCTTCTTTTGTTATACAATTTGTTAATGGCTGAGGTCCACCAGACAGGATGCTTGCCTTTGGTGGAGAGGGACTTGGATTTATTTGGGATTGCATGATCCATGCATTCTTGGAGATGTCCATAGAAAGCATTTGTGAAGGATTCGGCATTGTGGGATGTGGAATCCACTGGCCCAGTGGGCTTAAAGGATACCATCTCAGTCTTAAGAAGAGTGAATTCTGCTTTTGAGAAGTTTTTCACTGTGGTCTTTTGTGGGGGTGGAGGTGGGATATGTATATCCAGGGTGATTAGTTTGTGGTCAGATCTCACTAGTGAGGGGTATACCTCTGGTGTGGAGCATTTTGTCCCCATGTTTGTGATGATCAGGTCTAGTATATTATCTCCCCTAGTGGGGAGGTGACTAGTTGTTCCAGTGCATTTGAATTTATGAATTCCAGGAACCTTTGGGCTAGGGTGTTAGGGCTAGAATAATGTACCCAATCTATGTTTGGGTAGTTGAAGTCTCCCAGTATGATGGCATTTTGTGATACATTCATATCCTCCAATGTCTTCAGGAAGGCTGAGTGGGGTTCTGCAACATGCTACCAGTTGTATAGCAGTTTTGCCTATGGTTAGTTGCACCTGTATGGTCTCTGATGCTTCATGTGTTGCTACTAACCTGGAGGTGTGGGTGTCCTTGATGAATATGGACACTCCCCCTCCCTTTGTGGTTCGGCCTGGGTTTTGGGGCCGAAAAGTATGATACGAGGTATAGCCTGGTAGTGCTGGGGTGCTCTCAGGAGCCTTGAACCAGGTTTCAGTTACTGCACAGACGTTGATGTTCTCCATGCTGAGGAGTGCATCAAGTGCCTGCATCTTGAGATTTAGACTTCTGGTTTCTTTGCTTGTACTGTGATATCATTTCTTAGTAGGGAAGGCAGTCTTTAGCCTACAGTCCAAATGCTTTCTTGACCTCTTCCCGCTCTGTTAACTTACACTCTTTAGTTATTTGTTCCTTATATCGTGGTTGTTTTTATAGTAAATTTCAGCCCCCCTTTGTCTATTCTCTGTACCCCTAATTGCAGTCATCCCTATCAACAGAATATCTTTTCACCATTCTTGTGTTGGTTTAATTCTTGTGTGTTGTTGTTCTCCTTAAGCATCTGCAGCCAAAGTCTCACTCTCTCCTTATTTCTTGCCCCTCCCCCCTACTTCATCATAATCCCTTTCCACTTTGAATTACAGCTTTACGACAGTTAAGGATATGTCAGAAGAGACTGAAAAGTAATACAGAACTGAGAAACTGGACGCTCTTGTTTATGGATAGCAAGATACAAGCAGGGAAAATGGTTTTAGTCTCTCTAGTTCTATACATGGGTTATGGCATATTTTTATCAACCAGAGAAGTTATGGACAGTAATTAATAAACAGTTGAAGGACTTTTATCTGGGAGGAGCAGAGGGCAAGGGTCAATTGGAATAAGTTGATCCTTCCAACAGAACAAGGTGGTTTAGGATTACCTGCTTAGAAGCGGTATTTTAGAGCTAAACAGTTAAGGCTCATATACAGTGTATTTTTTTTTTTTAGCGGATATTTTAAGTTCATACTCAGCTTTGAGCTTTTTATTGGGTCCCTTCAGCTCCTTCTTAGTTTGCTTAAGTGTGCTGTTAAGGTAGTTTGAATTAAATCTCTCAAAAGCATTAATCAGTTTCTTTAATTTGTTATATTTTTATATGGGTATTACACCACAGGGGTGTGTTTATAAACTTACCATTATATTTGTTGTTGATAGGGGCTGTATTATTAATACACCTGTTTAAGTGGGAGTAGAAGTCACAGCCATTGGTAGCAGTATTAGCAAAGGGATCCTTTAGAGGAGGATTGCAGAATCTGTTTCATTTATCAAGTAACTGAAGAATGTTTGCTTTTGAGAAGTCCCTAAATGTAGAACTATTTAGAGGGAGGTGCCACTAGTTTTAAAGAAAATGGTCAGTAATTATGGTCTGATTTAGCAACACATGAAGATGCATATGGATCTGTACAAGAAGTGGCCATATTTGTTAAGACCAAATCCAGAATATGGGGGATTTAGGATGATTCAATATTTGTGAAAGAGAGATAGCATTTATAATGTCAGGATGTGCTGGGCATGCTGACCATTGGTACTGAAGGTCAGCCAGTTTATTAATGGATAGTTGAAGTTCCCCAGTAAAAAGTTATTGGGCTTAATGGGAATTTCATCTAATGTGTTAAGATAGCAATCATGCTCAGAAGGGGACATAGAGGGTGTTGCATAATTAGCTAAGAATTGGAAAGCATGTTTAAAAAACAGAGGCTGACATTAGGGACATTCAATATTTCTGATGATTTTATCTATCTGTCTGTACATAGATACATATCCAATCCATAAGCATACATATATATGTGGGTCTACTTCTAAATTTTGAAGTTTCAAAACTTCAAATTTCTTATGGCCGAGACCAAAAAAATTGAAGTTTTGAAACTTCAAACTGTAAATAAAAAACAAGCCCCCCCCGCTAATTAAATAAACCAACTCCGAGATCGCACTACAGTGAGGAAAACAGTAAATATGATGTTCTGTGCTGTAAAGCGATCTCCATTTAAACAGTTTGAAGTTTCAAAACTTAGATCTTATGGTCTCAACCATAAGAAATTCAAAGTTTTGAAATTTAGAAGTAGACCCATATGTCTGTGTGTCTGTATATAAATATATATAGATAGATAGATCAGCTAAATGGCAGTTAGAAGGGGTGCCCTTTTTCAGTAGTATAGCTTTTAAGTTGAAAACCTTGTTTGATTGTAGCATCAATGCATTATTTAAATTTGTTAAACCCCACTGTCTTGAGTACATCTTTTGTTGTATGTATGTCATGTGTAGAGGCAAACACAGTTCATAGATTTTTGAACTGAAAACTTGACTAGGTAATTACTTGTTTATTTTGCTGTAATCATGCAAGAATTTATGCAGATGTTTGCTATAAGGTGAAATGTTTGCTGGGATATCAAATACATCTACTTTTTACAGCACTTGTTTACTCTTGTCCTCTGTCAATAGACATCTGAATATGTTGTTGCAGCATATAATATGTTTACAGGAAATTGACGGTATTACAATATGTTTTTTTTTTCTTTCTTTAACTGTATATCAGATTTGACTGATCTGAAAGTAAGGGATGGATAAAAAGTGCTCATTCTCACAAATGGGTTATCTAATACTTAATAGTACAGTGCTTTGAGAAGGGCTGCTGAATTATACAGTTCAATGTAGACAGTTTTGTAGCAGAAATGGTAGTTGTCACTGAAATGAAAATTTGTCACATGAATAATTCTCCATAATGGCTTATAATATAACCATTCAGAATTTGTTCAAGTTTGCAGCCATTTTAGGTGGTCCCATATGAATCTAGTGAAGAAAGTACAGATACACTGTTAAGGCATTTGTTCATAAGCAGCAAACATAAAGAAACCACTTAGCTGATTAAAGACCTTTTAACATTAGTAAGAGTGCTGTGGATGGGGTAAATAGCACACTCATTAGACATTCTTTACAAAGCGGTAATTGTGTTGTACCACAGAAAATGCTCATTCGAGTTTGGCACTTGTCATGTATTTGATGCCATACTGTGTATTTCAGTTTTGGAGTAAGACTTGCTTACAGATATTGCAGGTGGGCACTACGAAAGGAAATACCTGATGAAAAGATTTAATGTGAAATAGTTCCTCAGGGCACAGTTCTGTTGTCTTAATAGCTCTGTTTTAGATATTGCATGTTCAGTTAATGGAACATGTTATTGTCTTTTATATTAATGTCTTTAACCTAACTGGTAAATTAAAGAAAATCTTTTTTTTTTTTTTTTTTTTTTTAACAGACTGATAATTTGGTTTCAGATTTTACAAGCACATACATTGTAATTATTCTGGAATAATGTCTGTTTATGTTTTTAAATGTTAATCTAAGCCACTTATTTGATAATGAGTATTCTTTCCTTAATGATACTGGTTGTGATGTGTTAGTTTATATATTTTTTGAAAACATTTTATTAAACACAAATTAACATGTTTCATATAAAAGGAAATATCTCATAACTTATACAGTATACTAAACAACAAAGAGCTGTATTAGGTAAAAGAATATACAAAACGTCAGAATTGTCTCTCTTCTAAGTTAATTTATCCCATGCATAAAGAGAAATGCTTGATAAATTATTCATCTATTTTGTAGTTCATGCTTTAATTAACAGTTCATAATCAATAAAATGCTAATTTCAAAGAGAGTCTAGATGAACTTGCCAACATTGCTATTAAAAAATGGTTGCCTTATCTTGGTGTTTTGTATTTGTTTGCGTGGTGTAGACTAACAATAAGTCATAATACTTTCCTCAAATGTGCATAGATATTTTATTTACAAAGTGCACTTTGTAAGTGCCTAGTGAGCTTAGTTATCCATCTGTCCTCTGCTGACATCATCTTTGTAAGATTAATTCAAGTTTTGTTCACAAAATGATTTTCAGAAATGATATCTATATCTATATGTATGTATGTGCATACACACACACACACACACACACACACACGCGCGCGCACACACACACACACACACACACACACACACACACACACACACACACACACACACACACACGCACACACACACACACACACACACACACACACACACACACACACACACACACACGCGTGCGCACACACACACACACACACACACACACACACACACACACACACACACACACACACACACACACACACACACACACACACACACACACACACACACACACACACACACACACACACACACACACACACACACACACACACATCACTTCAGAACCTTGAACTACTGAAATATCGAATTTCAATAGCTGGAGACCAAAATGTTTAAAATGCACTTGCGCAAAAGTGCAGAATCCCAAATGCGGAAATGTCGAATCTGCGGTTGTGGAGCCGTGTATGTGCCATGGGATTCCCTGTGTTCATGACATGAGGTGCGGTATGTAGATGTAGCTGGAGATTCAGGTAAGCGATGTTTTAGTTGGGGTTTTGGTTAGGGATTTTAGTGTGTGTGAGTGTGTTTAGAGTTTTGAGGTGTGGGTTTGGGTAGATAGGTAAAATTGTGAGTGTGTAAGTGTTGAGAGTGGTGGTATTTGTCCGCATGTGATGTGTGTTTGTGCAAGGGGAGTGTAGAATGTGTAGTGGTGGTTTTTGTGTGTTTATGTTTTTAGTGCGACCTCTGAGATAGTATTTATATGTAGCGGAGCTTGCCCCCCTGCTTATATGTAGGTTTCGCGTGTGTGTTTGTTTTGTTGTGTTTGTGTGCGTTTTGTTGATTTGTAGTGTAGGGAGGAAGGTGTATGTGTGCTTGTTTGTATGTGGAGTGTGTATGTGGGCAGTCGTGATTTTGAATTTCGCCCTTTGGCGTTTCGGTGTTCGGCTTTACAGTTGCGAGATACTGAATTTCGATATTTCATTATTTCGGGATTGTAAAGTGAAACTATATATATGGGTCCCATTTGAATGATCAAAATTTCACTTTAGTGAACATCACAACAATGAACAGGTTCTGCTAAAATATCACTTTGCCGGAAACTCACTTAAGTGAAGCTCACAAAACCAAAAGCAAAGTTTTAGTTTTTCGAGTTAGTTTTTAGCTAAGTAATTACTCTGGTAAACTGGTAAGTATGCCGTAGTCTTGAAGTGCTGTTGTTGGTTAAATTGATGTTAAGAGTCCTGCTTGCTTTTTAATGCAGTGAGTATTGAAGATGTATCCTGTCTGTCACTGTATTGCAATCTCAAAGTTGGTATATATAATTTGCAGGGTGTGTGGGGGTGCAGGGGGGCTTGCCACCCTGCAAAAGTGTTGTAGAATGAGTGTTTTTGCCTTTGTTATTTAGATTTGTTGTCGGTGGTGTGAGCTTCACTTAAGTAAGTTTCCAACAAAGTGGTATTTCGGCAAAAAACAAGTTTGTTGTTGTGATGTTCGCTGAAGTGTAATTTCAATCATTCCAATGGGACCCATATATATATATATATATATATATATATATATATATATATATATATATATATATATATATATATATATATATATATATATATATATATATAGGGAGGGATAGTAGTACACAAATGATTAGAAATACCAAATGTCTAGTGATTGTTTAATTTCACATAATGTAGACCTTAAAATGAGAGGAGTATAGATGTGCTTTACAAGCTAATGAAATGTTTGTAAGTATTTATTGTTACTCTTTCTTGACTAAATTAATCACAGTAGGCCAGTAGCCTCTTTTCAGAGTACATGAGGTATTTTTTAAACTACTAGGGGAAAGTTGGCCAGGGTATCAGGGGAACTTCCCCTACTCTTTTTGAAGGTGTGCATCTTTTATGTCCACCTGAGCTTCAGCCGACTGAAGCAGATGGGACAGCAAATTAACATCTCATTTGAAGGACAACACCTACCTTTATGCATTGCAGTGTCAGAATCTAGTCTCCAGAAGTGAGAATAGAACCCAGTGCCTTCTAATCTTCATGCACCAAAGGTGAATGTGGTACCTGTTATGCCACTGACACTGCTGAGTTTGCTAGACACACTTGTCATGTATAGTAAAATATAGATGAAAACTGTTTATTATATTTAGGAATTTTGTGGTGTAAGTGTCACCAATCACTGCATCTTTATTGATTGTATGGGAATATATTTTTAGTGCTTTATTGGTAGCAGATAATGTGCAGAATAATGTGGGCATTTAACAAATAATAAATCTTGTGAAAACAATTATTTACTAGTATTAGAAACTTATGAATAGACTGCGTACATCAATAGATAAGTTAGAAATTAAAGGATAAATCTTTATTAGAAGTATATAATCAGAATAAAACTTGTCTTAAAGGCTAATTTAGTAATAACATGATTAGTTGCAAGTTGTGCACTTTAAAGTTGGCATTTCTGTAGAGATCTATTGAAAGTTGAAAGTATTTGTAGTAAAACAATGGCTAGTTTATCTGTTGCCCAGTTGAGTGGGAGATGCGTAAAGTGTTAATAGTTCACAATTTCAAGTACTTGATATGCTACAGTATTGGTACAGAGTGAAAAATCCATAGCTATAGTCCAGGTGACCTACATTTGATTGGCAGCCTGGTTTCTGGACATTGCAGGCAGGGTGGATGGCTATGCCCATCTTAGGAGAATAGAAACATTGTTTCCTACCAGCTTGCAGCAATGACGGAGCATCCTAGGGGAAGAGAAACATTGCTTTCTTACCAGCTTGCAGCAATGACAGAGCATCCTAGGGGAAGAGAAACATTGTTTCCTTACCAGCTTGCAGCAATGATGGAGCATCCTAGGGGAAGAGAAACATTGCTTTCTTACCAGCTTGCAGCAATGACAGAGCATCCTAGGGGAAGAGAACCATTGTTTCCTTCCTAGCTTGCAGCAATGACAGAACCTTAGCTTGAAGGCTTGGAGTATCTCATGATGCAGGTAGGCGGTGCAGGGAAGGCAGGATGGTAGCCCTTGTGATCTCTGTGTGTGTGTGTGTGTGTGTGTGTGTGTGTGTGTGTGTGTGTGTGTGTGTGTGTGTGTGTGTGTGTAGAGAGTATACATCAATTGCCTGAGAGGAATAGGCATTTGTTTAAGTGAAGTGCTGACATTACTTACAGGGGAGGGATCATGCTAGAAATGACTTAATTGCTGGGATGCTGATGAGCATGCAAACTCCCTGGTATTTGAATGACAGCCCCCTCTGCCCCATTTGGCTTTCACCATAGCAAGTCTGGGAGATGAAAGCCCCCATCACTAGAGAATGAATGGCCTTGATTCCAGTAGGGACTGGCTCAATGGTCAACAATGCAGAAGAAGAAAATCCCACTAAGAAAAAAACCTGAGTATTTCCAGATGATGTGTCTTAAAAGGAGCAGTGAGAATAGGTCAGAGCAGATGTGCTAAGGAGAATACTGCTGAATGACGTAATAGCAAACATGATGCCTCATGGGGAAATGAAGGTAAATGATCAACACATTGTCCCTTTGGAAGGGAAATTGGCATAACTTGCCCAAAAAGTGCAGCTAGCCTAGAACTTACCTGTGAACCCACACTGAAAGTGAAAGGTAAGATATGCAAAAGTATAATATAGCATAGTGTTAACACTTATAATTATATTATGTTATATGCTTGACTGCAATTTTTCTACATAAAGAAGAGGGGGAGTGGAAATGTTAGAGAAGAGAAAAAAATGAGGGAATATTTTGAAAAAGATCCATATCTAGTAGACCATGGATGCCAAAAGCTTAATGTATAAAGATAAATATTTATATTTTGCAACAATTTCTTACTTTTTTCCTAGAAGTGTATAATAGGGTACAAGTTAAATATACCCTGCCATAATAACGCAAAAAGGAATTTAATCATACAGGCCAGTTAGGTTACTTTTCACTTATATAATCGATAAGAGCACCATGCTAAAGGAAGCATGATTTAAGTATAGTGCTATGATTTTTGGCCTCAGATTTTAACTTGCTCCTCATAGGTTTATTTTCATTTGATTTACTGTTCAATGAACTATATATTATTAAATAAGAAATATTTGTATATGCTTATTTCATTTATCACTAACTATATATGGTCTAGTATATAAAGATCTCCCATACCAAAATATAAACAAATGCTTCCCTTTGAGGCCTTCTGCTGTGATTTGTAAAACACAGCAGTTGAGAGGTATTTTCCAAAGTGGTGTAGTTACAGCCAATGTGGATTTGACAGTAACTGTGACATCCATACTGCTGTTAGTAACGTATACAGAATGCACTATGTCATTGTTGTGAGCCCCAAAAACCTGTGGATATCCATGCCTATGAGAAAGACTGGGCATTGGGATAAGTGACATAGCATATTGATATCCTGGTACCAAAACAGTGTGTGATGAGCACTACACTGACTATAGGTCAGTGAGATATCCCTTACCACCCCTACTAGTGCAAACATTTTATATTTTCCCATGGCAGCCTATATCTCCATGTAGGAAATATCCTTCCTGTATAGGGTCCATAGAGGAGATCTGTTATGTCGTGAGATGACCATCTTGACTGATGACCATTGGCTGGACAGGTTTTTGCAGGTGTAGCCTCAGCCAGATAACAAGATTCTTTTATTGTATGTATTTATTTATTCATAGGTTAGTGGTCTGAATCAATAGTGACCCATTTCAGATAAATATCAAAGATACAAATGTTGTACAACAAACACATACATTGAGGTTAAGTAACAGACATGATAAACAAACATGAAACATTAATAGCAATAATAAAAAGAAACATTATTAAGCAGAACACTTTAATTGTGGCTTAGCACCCTCATCTCAATTTATTATTGACTTTGTCAGGAAAACAGTGTTCATTGTTTTTCTTTGCTTTTCTTTTTAATGGATTGTAATTAAAATCATAAAAACTTAATCAACTAAATATGTAAAGAGGTTTTTAAAACTGAAATTAATCTTGTTGTTTCCAAAACAACTAACCACGTGTTTGTTTCATTTAATATATCTCAATTTAAAACAAGTTTGTTTTTATTTACGTGGATATTTAGACATGGGAAATGTGTCACTTCTCTATTTTCTAATATACTTTCTTATATTGCAACACATGGTCAGAGACACCATATGTTGTGCCTGAAATCAGTTTTTCAGTTACACACACACAGACAGAAAAAAAATCCACAGGTGGTGGTTTGCTTAACTTAAAAGAGAGATTTTTTATCAGTTCTTTGTTTTACTGAGTAGTTTTATTCATAGATTCACTTTGACAGGTTTTGTGATGAGTTCCCAATGTAGAAACTGTCATGCTTAATGCAGCTTGCTAAATATGCTGTTATATTTAAAGCACAGTTAAAATGCCCATATATATATATATATATATATATATATATATATATATATATATATATATATATATATATATATATATATATATCAAATGCTTTATTGGTAAGAACCATTTCAAAAGGCAGGAAAGAAACAACACAATTACATTGTAAACTGGTACTTCAAGTAATTTAAATTGTATCCCATTTTGTTAAAAACTGTTTTAAGAGTTGCAAGAAAATATATGGTAAAATGGTGGTTTATCCTATTCTTTAGATTCCCTGGAAGCTAATGGAAATAGGAAATTTGTTATTGGAAATGTAAATTTAATGACTTAATGGAAGACAAGCCTAAGTTTAATGTACTTAGTAAAAGGGAAACAAACATTTCCTTATGTTGTCCTACATGCTAAATAATAAATGAACATCTCTTTGACTGGCCTTACCTTTGTGCCTTTTCAAAGGGCAAATGTTTCTGTTGCACACTTGGAGCCGTACAGGTTCCAGTAACAGCTCCTGATAAAGGGCTACAGAGCTGAATACCACTTGAATTAAAAAAATATGAATGGAGTTTGTTTTCCATTTTAAAAATTCAGCTTATAGAAACATAGGAGGTTACAAGGTCAGTGGCCTTAGATCCTTTTTAAGTCTAGCCATTCATGCCCAAGTATTCCCAATTATCAATGTCCATCGGCTGGAGCAGCCTTGATATATATGCTTGTGACACAGTGTATCTGCAAACTGTCCCTGTCCATAAGGGCCACAGGTAACAAGCCAGGGTTGAGTTTGTGATTTCCCATCCATTGGTGCAAGTTGCTTTCGATTAGGCTTAGGGAGGAGCTGTGTTTCACATGTCCTGGGAGTCTGTTCCAGAGATAGGGTAATCGAACATGTTTTGTTTATGTCACAGATGAGGTTTAGATCCTTAGATCGAGTAATTGTACTATTGCTTGTTTTAAAAATGTGTAGCAGATCCATCAGGGCTGGATTGGAGGAATGCCTTATACGTTAGGTGTAGATCACCCCTCAGGGAGACTGAGTACAGGGTCTGGGATTTGAAGCAGTCCACATAGGATGTATTATTAAGACCCTGTATTCTTTTAGTGAGAAATGTATGTGTCCACTCCAGCTGTTGCAGATGCCTGCTCAAGCACATTCTGAAGTTTGCAAAGTACTCGACTATTGGTCTAATGAGGTTGAGTATAGTGGGAAGATGATCTCCTCAGGTGTGAATGCTATGCCCTTTACCACTGGGGTCTAGTGTTAGGGGAGTGTTATCAGTGTTGTAATTTGCAGGGGTATTCTTCTTCCCAAAGGATATGGTTATGCAGTTTTTGCACTGAGTTTTAGGCCATGCTTCTGGGACCAGTTATCTGTCTTTGTCAAGCCTTCTTGAAAGGATGTCTACATGTTTGGGGGATTCAATGATTGCACCCAGCTTACAGTGATCAGCATATTTGCTCAGCCAAAGGCCCTTTACATTTGCCTGCACTTCAGAGAACAGGAGAGGTCCCAGTACCGAGTCCTGTTGGACATTATTAGTAACATGTCTCTTGGTGCTGGTGGATTCACCCACCCTAACTTTATTTGTCCTGTGAGCTATTTGGCTATCCATTGGGTGGCATAGGGATTCATGCCTAAATTTGTGAGTCTGTCTTTAATACCCCGTAAGGTATTGTGTCAAATGTCTTTGTTAGGACAAAATAGGCAGTATGTAGCATTTTGCCCTCATTCATGGCTCTAGTGGTCTTCTTAAAGAAGTCCACCAATTTTTGTAGGCATGACCTGCCTCTGAAGAAACCAAACTGGGATGGGTCTGTGTTTGAAGATTATATCAGGTTCACAATAATTCTTTCCATGGCCTTGCATACATGACTGGTCAGCCTTATGGGTCTATCATTTCCTGGGTCTGTTTATGGTCCACCTTTGTCTAGAGGGATCCCAGTTGCAATCATACATTCCCTACAGATAGATGCTGTCTGAAGTCTGTGGTTAAATAGATATTGTAGTGGGCTTGATAGGTCATGTTTCAAGCTGTTTAGTAGGCATCCTGGGATTATTATGAGGGCCCACCGATGCAGTAGTTTTAGCTCTGGAGAGTGCAGTGAGGACCTGTTTTTTAATGATAGTTGGTGGAGAAATGGTACAGTATGTTTCCTGGGGAGATTAAGGGTGATAAGGGGGTGAAACTGGAGATAAGTTTATCAGCCAGCAAATTTGCTTTATCCCATGATTTGGTATAGGAAGTTCCATTTACTATTAGTTCAACACAACATTTGGTGCTCTCTTTAAGGCTGCATGCATAGATGTAAAATGCCTTATGGTTATCCTTAGGCTGGGAGTATATTTTTACCTCAAAGTTGGCTTTGATGGACTTGATTAGTTCCCTGAGTTGGTTGTTGAGACTGAGAGAGTTTTTTTTTTCTTTTGGGCAGAGTCCTACTTATTTTTTGATACAGTTTTCTTTCTTCTGTTGTATAACCCATTTATACTGGAGGTCCACCAAGGGGGCTTGTTTTTGGAGTTTGTCCTAAGTTTATTTTGGTTTGGTACTGCTGTTTCTATTCAGTTATTTGCATGCTTGTACAGGGTTTCTGTAAACACTAATGCATAGGCCACTGTGTTCTCTGAGTTTTTTTTTTTTTTTGGGGGGGGTGGAATTAAGCTATGCTGTCACTTAGTAGGAGGCAGTTAGCCTTGGAAAAGTTATAAAAAGTTCTGGGGTTTGCTCAGACTTCAACCTATATTTATTTCAAGGGTTGCCACTTTTTGATCTGATATGATCTGACAAGTGAGGACATTACACAAGTGGGAGTGCAATGTTCCCTTATATTTGTGAGCACCAGATCCAGGATATTTGAACTCCTAGGAGGTGTGCAGACTTGCTGTTTCAGGGTGTTTGCATTGACAAAGTCAAGGAGTCTTTGAGCCTACAGGCTAGTGGTTGTGTATGTACCCCAGTTTATGGCGGAATTGTTGAAATCACCCATAAATATGGTATTAGGCTGAATCATGAGTGACTTCACAGCATTCATGTATGTTGTATGGTTATCCTGGGACGTCTATTTGGCAAGGATATGGTACTGGAATTTACCCAAGGTTAGTTGGACTGGAGTTATGGGCACAGAGACTTACAATCACAAAATGACTGGGGTGTTGAATCACCCAATGTGTTATGAATCTGTTGACTTGAGCCGCATTACTGTTGCTTATGAAGAGATCAATAACTGACTGATCAAACTAAGTGATGAGAAACTGATCAGCAACATATTGTTTGAGTTCTTAACAGTGTAACACCCCTGGCTCCCAAACTTTATTGGAATCCCAAACCACACAAAAATATATTTAGTCCCTCCTTATAGACCAGTAATTACAAGTTGTGGAAGCATTACTGAGCCAATTACAGTATACCTGGAAGTACAGATAAAACCCTTGGCTGAGAGAAACCCTTCTTTTGTGTAAGATACAAATGATTTTCTTAGAAAAATTCAGAAAATCCAGATTCAACAAGACTCTTGGTTGGTCACAGTCAATGTTGAGTCACTAGATACAGTTTTAGCACATGGTTTCTATATTACAGCAGTAACTGAAGCATAAGGATGAGCGGAGTGCCTCCCTTCCATTTGAAACTGAGACTGCTAAAACTTCTGCCTGAAAAAAAAATCTATTTTAAATTCAACAAAAGATTTTACTGCCAAACTAGATGGATAGCCTTGAGGGTATCAGTGTTACACAGCCTAGCTAACACTGCACTTGGAAAATGGGAGAAGGATTATATCACAAAGTCTACTCACCAACAACACATAGGCTGCTATATATGCTTTATTGATGATATATTCATCATCTGGAATTGAAATGAAACTCAGCTCAAGGAATTTTACAACCACATAAACCAATGTACCAGTTTTCTAATGTTTGCTACTTAGCAAAGTCAGGACACAGTCAACTTCCTTGATATTCGAATTAGCAAGACAGATTGTGAACTTGGGCTTACCATTGACCCTTTTAGGAAACACACCAGGGTGAATTTGCTGTTAAATCATAGCAGTATCCATCCCTTTAAATGCAAGAAAAATGTCATTAAATCATAAGGTCTAAGGATAGCCAGAGTTTACAAAGAAATGAATGCTTTTTTTGAACAATCTAGTGGAGCTGGAAAAGGACTTCCTAGCTAGAGCTTACAGCAAAAAACTGATGAGAGATTTTCAAGCCCATTGTAGATGGAAAAAACATTGACCTGGATTACCCTCATCCAAGAGAACACCTTTATGATGACCCAGACCTAAGTAGAATAGCAAAAAAACATGCTTACCAGGATCACAATATTAAAATGCTAATCACTTACTCCACTGATTATAAAGAGCTGTCAGCCATAATAAGGAATAACTGGTCAATAATAATGGATAACAACACCATAAACAACATTTTACCAAGATTTTACCAACGTCTCCTAAGTTTATGATCAAAAGGAATAGAAACATGCTTGACCTTTTGGAAAACAACTGTGAATCTGAACAGATTGGATCAGCAAGAGGGACATTTCCTTGTGGCCTCCACATTGCAGTTATTGTCACCTCATGAACAACAAAAAAGGTATTAGATGCCCTAACTCCAAGAATATTACTTCAGCATATTCTAAAGCAACTGCAGTGCAAAGAAAGTAATTTATATAGCCCAGTGTAACAACTGTAAAGCATTCTATGTATGTAAAACCATCAATAAACTAAAAACAAGAATCACTAGGTATCTTACAGATGTATGCCAGAACATCAGCAGCAATGCCCTTGTCAAGCATAGGCAAGAAGCACTTGGACATGATGAATTCCAATTTAATATCTTAGACAGGATGAACACTTCAGAACTAGAAGGACAGGTTAACAACCAATTAGAAAAGAAGGACAGGTTAACAACCAATTAGAAAAGAAGGAACTGGAGTGGCAACTGTGACTCATAGCATACAAACTCCCTGGTCTGAACAGCTCAACTTCCAACAGCAGTATTCTGAAACTAAGGAAACTTAACCATAAATTCTTTTAAGTATTAATTCTCCATTTTTCTATTTCTGAATTTAAACCAGAGACTATTAAAAAGGCAGTTTGTGTTTTTTTACCTTTTCTAACCATTGCTTAACAAATGTTATTGAGTTGCATTAACCATCTGGTTAATTTTTAAATTTATTGCAGAATTTTTTACATTGTTATGCCCAGTTCTGTAGTTTTTCCCCAGAGTATCTTGAATTTGTTTTTGGAATTGTGTTTTTAAGGTCCTTTCAGACATTTATTTCACTTACTTGCATAATACTATCTGGCTTCACCTATTGCTATAAAATGGTGAGAGAATTTTGCTTGTCTGACCACCTTTAGGATTAAGTTATTAATTTATGGATTTCATTTACTTTGTCTTTTCAAATGTACCCTACATTGAGTTATTTCCCCCTTTCCATTACTGTGATTGTAGGTCAACCCCCCCCCCCCCCCGCATGTATTTTGCTTACTCTATCAGTCAGTTTTTACACCATTATGGTTAGTTTTATTATTTTATTTTTTGTTTTGTTTCCTTTACTGTTAGCTAAAAATCAGGCTTAAAATTTGCACTTTCCACTATTATACTTTTTTCCACTTTATATATTTCTAGATTGTTTTATTTAGCACAATTGTTTGATTTTTATTTATCACTATGAACACAGCGAAACTCACATATATATTCTAGAATTGTTCTTTATATCACTTAATGATAATTCTTTGCAAAATCGCCCAGTTAGGATATTCAACCCAGATTTCTCATTTGGTCACCACTACCTTAATAACTTTTGTATCTGATTTATTTCTAGTTTTTAACAGTTACCCATAAACCTATCCAGATCTCTCCTGTAGGTTAATAATGGACCCCTTGACTATATTCTATCCCTCGCACCCTTTGCTTACTATGATCTGGGGTACAGAGCACTGATTAAAACAGAACATGTCTGTCGTCATTCCTTCATTCTTACAATATTAACTAAATAGTTTGACATTTCTTCACTTAGACCATAGAACAACTGCAGCACATTGATTTACAATCCTGATCCCCCCCATGAAACTTTATCAGTTTATCTACTGCTATTTTTCCTTTGTATAGCTCCATTTACACAGACTTTGTGTGTTTTCTTTTGGGACAAAACCTCTTTGTTCATTTGTCATTGTTCATTGTTACTTGTATATTGTATATATTTTCATTTTTTTCTTCCTCTTACAATTCTAGCTTCTATATTATTATATTTTATATTCATTTATTCCTGTTGGCAATTCCATTTACATAGTTGATCTTTCCAAAAGGAAAAATTAACTATGTGATCATTCCTTTATGGAAACGTTAAAACATTTATCTTTTACTGTCCTTTTTATTTTTAGGTTTAAAGTTTACCAGGCAAGAAAACACTTTGTTATAACTACTAAGACTGTGATGGCTACTTATGACTCAAATCCGTTTTTGAATTTTGGCATGCTACAAGGTTCTTCCCTTTGAATAATAAGGTAAATAACCATTGGCTAGTTCTGAACTACCACAACCAATAATATGCCCGTATTTTCAAATCCATCCCCTCTATACCCTCACATTCCAAATAATTTAAAGTATTAATATTTATCTTCATCTGTTATTGTAACACTGCTATTCAACCACAGCCTAGCGTCTTCCAAACTTGCATAGTTTTAAAATATTTATCTTATTTATTGTATTGATTTCGTCCGGATTTTTATATATCCTTATCTAAACCATACAGCAACAGAGAATCATGTTTTTGTTTTACACTCTTACCCATTAAACACCAACTTTTTAACCACAATTAATTTTTCCTGTCTTTTCTCTAGCTTCACTTAGACCAAACTAACCGTGGCAGACACCTTCTAGGTGTTTCTGATTCATTTTCCCAATGCTATTTTTAGAGACTGTTTCACCCACACTAATTTTATTATGTTTGTTATTCTTAATAGCTTTTATTTTTAATTTTAGTTGCTTTGGATTTTTGCTATTTTATTTAGTTTATTTTAGACATGCAGTAGGTATGTGTGTGTGTGGGGGGGGCTTCTCTGAATGTTGGGTGCCAGGCTGGCAACTCAACACTGTAAAAACACTGCTGACAGTCTGCAGACTGGTGATCCGCTGTGGTGACACCTAACTGGAGAAACTGAAAGACATTGCTATTCTATGTTATTTTGCTTCACAGTATCGAGTGATAACTTTTCTTAATTGTAACTGATAGTACTTAGCTTCCTACCCCCATGTAGGCTGATCCTCTGCCTCATTAACCAGAATAATTAGTGTATTAATATATTTATATTCGCTCTCTGATTCATGTGCTGGTAATGGTTTAAGCTTCTCCAAACTTACATAATTACCTCTTGCATGGCTCATAGAACACCGTCTTATTTAATTCTGTATTCCCCACACCCACTCCATTCCATCCGTCTCTCTTTATACCCCCTTTTCTCTTATTCACTGTCAAAGAAAAATAAACTCATTTTAAAAACATATCCCAGAATCCTTTACTTTTGATCCCCTTAGCCATAACAATTTATGAATTTGATTTCTAGCTAATTATTGACCCTTACCCATAAACCCATCATACCCTCGCCCCTAGTTTAAAAAGTGACCCCTAACTCAAAACTCATATGCACCACTCCCTTATGGCAGCACAGCCCAGGGATGCAATCTACAGATGGATCAGTTATTCATAAGACTGTATCCCTTAATATGTTATAGGAAACAGTTTTACACCATTCTGTCAAAGCACAAACACAACTACAGCTTTTTAATCTTATGGTTTATTTTTATTTTTTATCTTTCATGTTTTACATTTAATTTCCTCAAGACACAATCCATTATTTTAAATTACTTGTTGCATTTTCCCACCCCCTTGGAGACAGATTTCCCACCTAATTAATACAGTAACATGGTAGCTTCATTAATTTTCTGTAGGGAAATAAATCTCTGTAAAATGTTCAGCTCCACACATTCTGGTCCTGGTTGTCTAATTGTTAAAAACTACATTGAGCTCAGAAATAGTTTGCACTCAAATATTCTAGGACCCTTTCTCTTCTTATCCTATACTCTCCCCTTTTTTTCTTATGTGTACCACCTTTGCTCTATATTTGCTTGCTGGCTGGTAATGGTAATAAGGTACTCCAGAAACAACCCACAATCCTAAGTTTTGTATCCCCACAACCTTAGTAATTTATGAATTTTCTTTTTAGCAAATTATTGACCCTTGCCCACAATTCCACCCGGCCACTCCCCGAGTTTAATAAGGGACCCCCTAACTCATAATTTCTGTGCATGGCACCCTCATGATATCATATTCCAGGGATGCAGGCTTGTGAGAGTCTAATAACTTGTTGGACTGCATGCCATTTTGCTATTATGAATAAGTTTTACACGACACTGTTTAAGCACAAACACAACATCAACAGTATATTTTATATTGTTTTTATTTTTAAATTTTCCCTGGACCCAAACCATTATTTTATAATACTCTCTACATTTCTTTTATTAGTTCAGTTAGGCAGATCTGAAGAAGGTCTTTGCAAAAGCGCTGTTAGGGCATCTTACTAATTATGACCGTATAGGGATTTATTGGTCAATCACTAATGTTTCTTTTATTTATTTATATTATTTATTTGTTTGACATTTGTTTACTGGGGTGGTCCAACTGGGTCTACAGAACCATTTTCAGTGGATGCCCAAGGAGAAAAGTTGCACAGTATAGTCCACAAACAATATAAGTGACATGAGGAATACTACACAAAAATAAGTTTGTTTGAATGTAAACTAGGTTACAAGATATACTACACATTTGGAAAATTCTATGGAGTTATATGATTATAGACAATTTTACTCATTCTAACAGCATATATATAGCCTTTGAGTAGATAAAGTGTATAAATTAGTCCGTTAGAGTACTTAAAAATAAAATGTTGGTTTAAGTTAGGAAAATAGCTGAAGAGTTAATGATGCAGAAAGATTGTGAGAGAGGGGGGTTAAGAATAGAGGCAGTACAGACTGAGCAGTAGCTTAAGGATATGGTATAGAAACAGAGAAGGAGTTAGTAAAGAGTTAGGATCTTGCAGACTGTGAAAGAGTGAGATGTGACAGAAGAAGAGGATGAAGTTAGTGTGGAAGAAGATGAAGACATGAGCATTAGGCAGGCTTTACGCAGGAGCAGAGCCTTGTATTTTTGAGATGATTTTTTAAAGAGGCTTTAAAGTGGGTGAGGCCAGGCATAGACCAGGTAGCTAGAGATAGTGAATTCCAAAGTTTAGATACAGAATATGAATGCAGAGAGGGACCTGTTTTTTTTTTTTTTGTGGGTTTTGAGATAGCTAAGAGATTTTTGTTGTCTTTTAGGATTTTATTTCAATAATGTACATAAATCTCTTCCAACTACATTATTTAAGACAAGGGAACTTTAAGCTAAACTATTTTCACATTTATTTCGAGATTTGCCATCTGTTCATTTCCATTAGTATTTTATCGGCTACTTTTTCTTGGATCTATATAGATTTGTAGTACTCATATATTATTTTGTGTTTATTTATTGCAGTTTATATTTATTGGAAGTTTAAAATCAAAATTGGGACTGTGGTCTGGTTTTGAATTTTGACATGATATTGAACTTGCTGTTTGAGCATTTTAAAGGGTGAGAGCCATTGGCTAGTTTTAAACTTCTACAACCAATGGTCAGCAAGAGTTGAATCCAGTTATCCCCCTGGTTGACCGCGTGGTGTGCTGCCGCTTCGAAGCCTAGTGCTCCTCATTTGGGTTGTCCCCTCCCTGCTGACGTATTCAGTGGTCTCCCTGAAGCTACAATACAGGCCTTTTGTGTCGGCACCCAGGAAGCACCTTAACTACCTCTCATCTGCTGGTCCTATTGTCAAAGCAGAAAAGTGGTTTTTGCTCTTCGAAGCCTAGTGCTCCTCATTTGGGTTGTCCCCTCCCTGCTGACGTATTCAGTGGTCTACCTGAAGCTACAATACAGGCCTTTTGTGTCGGCACCCAGGAAGCACCTTAACTACCTCTCATCTGCTGGTCCTATTGTCAAAGCAGAAAAGTGGTTTTTGCTCTTCGAAGCCTAGTGCTCCTCATTTGGGTTGTCCCCTCCCTGCTGACGTATTCAGTGGTCTCCCTGAAGCTACAATACAGGCCTTTTGTGTCGGCACCCAGGAAGCACCTTAACTACCTCTCATCTGCTGGTCCTATTGTCAAAGCAGAAAAGTGGTTTTTGCTCTTCGAAGCCTAGTGCTCCTCATTTGGGTTGTCCCCTCCCTGCTGACGTATTCAGTGGTCTACCTGAAGCTACAATACAGGCCTTTTGTGTCGGCACCCAGGAAGCACCTTAACTACCTCTCATCTGCTGGTCCTATTGTCAAAGCAGAAAAGTGGTTTTTGCTCTTCGAAGCCTAGTGCTCCTCATTTGGGTTGTCCCCTCCCTGCTGACGTATTCAGTGGTCTCCCTGAAGCTACAATACAGGCCTTTTGTGTCGGCACCCAGGAAGCACCTTAACTACCTCTCATCTGCTGGTCCTATTGTCAAAGCAGAAAAGTGGTTTTTGCTGTATGTCCATTTTTGTTTATACTGTAATTTATTACAACCCTATCGTGTGCAGCACCCACGTGGAACCACCTAAGGTTGCTTACTCTCCCCTGCTTGCTAGCGTTGTAATAGTAACTTTTCTCCCTCTCCACTCATATCTAGCCAGGTGTCATACTCCCTCATGCTCCTGCCTGAGTAGAGTCACCTGTGTCCGCTACCCTCACCATTCTCTAGGTTGTCCTGATTTCCTTCATCCTTTTCAATCTCTCCTTTCCCATCTTGCACACTCTTGGCTGCTGTATCTCCTTCTGTTTCCTCCTACTCACACTACGCGACTGAATCCTGACTGTATTCTATCTTTCTAACCCCTCTTTCTTTTCCCTCAGCATACCTTTTTTTTATTTCTTCCCTGTATAATACTTGTACCTTTTTTGTATACTTACCTTGTTCCTTCTATGCTTTTCACCTGCATATCTAGCTATCATTTATCTCACTAAGCTCCTATTCCTACTTTCCTATCTACGTAGTGTTTCAGCTCCTCTGCTGAACTGATTGGCTACGCTCTCTCTACTCTAACTGTTTCTGCCCCGCTTCGCTCCCCTCCCTACCCCCTTATCCCACCCACCCCATGTACCCCTACCCTTATACTTCACTTACCACACCCCCTACACAAACACACCTATCCAAACCTCTGTCCTAATTTGTTAATCTCCGCCCACTAGTAACTACCTTACTCCCTTTCCCTCTTATCTCCCCTCCCTCCTACACCTTGACTTATACTCTAGCTCCTTCTTCCACATTTCGTTAACTTCTGCTATACTTATATCCTATCTTGGGCCTGGTAGTTCCTTTTATCCCCTCCTCAACATGTCCCCTAAAACTTACACAACGCCATCCATGGCCTATATAATTAAACAAAGTCCAGCTAAGCTACTACCCATGTCTATCTCTTTTCTAGTACTCATACTACCCTATCTCCTGACCTCTTATGAAATAAAGTATAATTATCACTTTAAAACTTCTTCCAAACAAACTGCTTCAGATTTAACAACCTCAAATTTCACACATTCTAACATTACATTTACCTCTTGCTACCTCTTAGCTAAATACCACAGACTATCCCATTTTAAACCCAATAATCTCATGCTAAGAAAACTAAAATATTTACTGTTATTTACCAGTAAACACCACTTAAAACACTACCCCTCTACCCTGGTAGATGGTGATATACATCCTAACCCAGGACCCTCTATTATTTCCTCTGAAGCCACACCTATCATTTCTAACTCATCCCTTCCATTACCAACCTCTAATGCTTATTCCTTACTCATAGGACACCTTAATATCAGAAGTGTTAACAACAAAGTCACCCATCTGCACTCCCTTCTTGATTATTACTCTTTTGACATCCTATGTTTAACTGAAACCTGGTTAAAACCCCTCACTAAAGATACTGAAATCATTCCGCCAGGTTACAACATTCTGAGACTGGACCGCAATACCCGCAAAGGTGGGGGAGTAGCACTCCTATTTAAGTCTGATCTAAATTTATCCTTAGTACCCTATACTCCCCTGGAGAACACCAAGACTGAACTCCTTATATCAAAACTACAACTGAACCCAAATAAAGCCATCTATATTATCTGTATCTATCTACCTCCTGGAAATAACTCCTTAATTATAGAAAATATCCTTAGCTGGGCTTCATCCACCTACCCACAAGAAACTGTAATACTTGGAGACTTCAACCTTGATTGGTTCTCAGTCAATACTAACAACCCACTCTCTCTTATTAATCTCCATGGCTTTACACAAACAATAAACACCCCCACTAGGATTAACAAACCTAACAACAAAGAAAGCATACTAGATTGGATTCTTGTCAATAAACCACAACTACAATATCAAACTGGCACTTTGCCAGATGACATTAGTGATCACAACTTGATCTATATCATAAGAAAGAAGAACACCACTACTAATGCCCCCACCATCAGAACTTCTCGTAGTAATAAATATTTTAACCCTATCCTATTTAACACTGAACTAAATGCCTGTAACTGGAAACCTCTAGAAACTCTTCCTCTAGAAGAAGCTGTTCAATTTTTTAATACCACATTTTTATCAATCCTTGACAATCATGCACCAAAACGAACTATCAGAGTCAAAACTAAACCTGCCCCCTGGCTATCTAAGGAAACAAGACAAAAAATGTTACTCAGAAACAAATCCTGGACAAAATGGAGAACTAGTAAATCTCCCTCAGATCAACTGACCTTCAGACACCTAAGAAACAGTACCAAAAAAGCTATTCTTTCTGACAAAAAAAACTACTATAGTAACCTCCAACAAGCAAATTACAATAATCCCCAAAATTCTGGTCTACCTTGAATAGACTTCTTCACCCCGGACAGACTACCACTCCCTCTCCCTCTGGGTCCAATAATAATTCTTCCCATGAAACTGCCAATGCTTTCAACTCCTTCTTTACTAATACTATCAATTCACTGGCCTCCAACCTTCCCATTGACAATTCTAGCATCCCTGATCTTGCATCTTCTAATCAACCAACCTTTATAATACAACCCATCTCCACCACCTTCATCCAAAAATGCCTGCCAAAACTTAAACCATGTACCCCTTCTGCTGACCAACTTCCATCTGAATTCCTCCAAAAAGCTGCTAAGGAAATAGCCTATCCCATTTCTATCCTTATCAACAGAACTATTAATGAAGGAACCATACCTGACATCTGGAAAATCTCACACATTATACACTTACATAAAGGAGGAAACTCCAATGAATACTCTAACTACAGACCTATAGCCCTCCTGTCTCCCCTAGCAAAAATCATGGAAAAATGTGTTCAATACCAGCTAATGAATCACTTAACTAAAAATAACATTCTTACTCCCTGTCAACACGGCTTTAGGCCTTTTCACAGTACCACCACTGCTCTCCTTTCCTTTACTGACTTTATAAACACAAACCGCAACAATAATATTCTATCTTCAGCCCTCTTTATCGATCTGTCCAAAGCCTTTGACATGGTCAACCACCCCCTCCTCATAAAAATCCTGGAATCTCTTGCTTTACAACCGAAGGCTATCCATTGGTTCACTTCCTATCTCACTAACAGAAAACAGGCAGTCCTCTGGGATAACAAACTTTCCTCTCTTCTCCCAATTTCTCTTGGTGTCCCTCAAGGCTCTATTCTTGGACCCCTCCTTTTCTCCCTTTTTATAAATGTCCTACAAGTAGCTATTCCCCAAGCTACATGTATACAATATGCGGATGACTCCACTCTTATTTGCTCAGCTAAAACCATACCTGAGCTTCAAACTATTACTCAAAATGTATTCCACACAGTAGAAGCATGGTTCTTAAAACGCTGCCTACTTTTAAATGCTAAAAAAACAAAACTCCTCCTCTTTAAACCTACTACTAGGTCCCCCACATTAGACTTCTCCATCTTATCTATTAATGGCACCCTCATATCAGCCGACTCTACTACCAAACTACTAGGTGTCATGATTGATAACCTTACCTATGATTGTCACATTAATAATACCATTAAAACTGTAAACAAAAAATTGGGCTCCCTCTACAGAATTAAAACATTCTTAACCCCCACAGCCAAAGTTACCCTTGCCCACTCTCACCTTATTTCAACTCTTCTCTATGCCTCATCAATTTTCACTAACCTGAAGAAAAACAATCTCTCTAAACTGACTAACACATACAATAGCATTGCCAGATTTGCAGCTGGCACTCCTTTCAGAACTCACCACTGTCTGAACCTTCAGAAACTTCACTGGCTAGAACTAGAAAATATGTTGCTTCTTTCCCAACTTTCCTTTGTCCAAAAAGCCTTCTATCAACCTAACAACACACCTGCACTTTCCAAACTTCTTACCCCTTACTCTAACCTGAATTCACTTTGCTCCTCTAGCAAACTCCTAGTAACTTTAACTAAATCCAACAACCTTGCTGGTGACTCCCTTTTCTCTAACGCCATTGGGAAACACTGGAATCAACTTCCTATTGAACTTACTTCAATGCCTACCCCTGCTTTGTTCAAACAAAAACTTAGAATTTATCTTAAAAATCACTGGATATGTCCATGCTTTAACCCCGACTAAACTCAAACTCCCACTAATTTCCTCTACCTATCCCTCTCACTCTCCATTTACCTTCTTTCTATGTGCATGTATTACTTCCACTACTTTGTATGAGTTACCTCTCTGTAATATTCCTTCTCCTCTTTCAGGTTTCATCTCGATCTATCATAATCTAACTCTACTTCTCAGTATAATGCAGTAATACTGTAACCGAGTAAAATTATCTAATCTAACTCACCTGCTAAGTCTCATATTGTACTCTTGTGTATATACATTCTGGAAGATATTTTAAGCAAATGTCTCTTTTTATCGCATAATTCTGTATATGTTTTCATTAACTTGTTAAGTAGTAGTTAGTGGAGCTTTTCTCCTCGGGCCTCCACTGAAAATGGACATGTATCCAGTTGGACTAGCCCGGTTAACAAATGTAAATAAATAAAATAAAATCCACTCCTTACATACGCACACATTCATAGCTTTTACTCTACATTACATATTGTATATTTACTCAGATTTTCTGTACAACATTGTAATTCAGCACTCATCTGCCTTTATTTTTTGACTATGGATTCCAGAGTCGTCTTTTAAGGTCTGTCCACTGATGGTCATAGATTAAAATTATCTATCATAATTCACTTGTTTTTTAAGATTGGACACGTCTGAATGCTTTATTAATCTGAAGGCAATGTAATTCCTAGAACACTGGAAAATTTTCATAGGTGTATAAAATCAAAGGTAGCTAGGATTGTGGTCCCTTACAGACAGCTTTACCTTCCAGATTTTTCTATGAATTTTATTTGGACATGGAGTTACTCAAGCATGCCATATTGCTATCACATTTTTTGGTGTGCTTACACTTTATGTAGATGAATATACCTCCACCTGTTGTCCCTTCTTTTGTGGAAGCTGGTTTAAATCCATCTATGCTGTTTGTTTGTTTTTAAGACAACCTCAAGGACCATACTGTTATGGTGTATAGCTTGTACAACCAAAATTAACACCAAAACAACATAAGGACAGTACTCTAAAATATATTTATAGAACCACATAAACGATGAATTTTTGAAGTTACTGGATTCTTTTAAATGCATTAGACAAAAAGCTGTTAAGCAGAGGTGTGTGTGTATGTTGTAGGTCAAATAATTATTAGAAATAAATATGTTCATATGTGTGTATGTGTGTGTGTGCTTAAGGTAATTGTTAGACATAAATGTGTACATTAAATTTGTGTGTGTGTCTGCATGTGTGTATGCGTTGGTTTATCTCCCTCACAAATGTCTTAAACCTATAACTTTTCCAGTTTCTCATTGCTGACATTAGAATGCTTTTTTATGCCAGCTGTATTCTTGTCTGGGTGCATGTGTGTTTGTTTGAATGTACTTCTGCTTGTGTGTCTGCATTTACACATAGACATTTGTGTGTGCTCATGTATGTACATGGATGCATCTGTGCTTGTGTCTGTATATATACCTACATACATATATACATATGTGTGCATGTGGAATCATGCAGGCATGTGTGCATGTGGAATCATGCAGGCATGTGTGCATGTGGAATCATGCAGGCATGTGTGCATGTGGAATCATGCAGGCATGTGTGCATGTGGAATCATGCAGGCATGTGTGCATGTGGAATCATGCAGGCATGTGTGCATGTGGAATCATGCAGGCATGTGTGTGCACATCCCATTCCTGTTAGTTCTGCCCATTCAGTTTTTCAACCAGCCTCCCCAAGTAAACACCCACTACTGACTAGTTCACAAGAGATATGAATTTAAATTTAACATAGTGTGGCTTTCTAAGTGTTATTATAAAGCGCTTCTTCAATTAGTATTCTCTCTCTCTCTCTCTGCACATTCCTTTTGGGTATGTTTGAACATGTTGAATGGGCAAAATTCTGAGAGCTGCTTCTTAAAGGGACAATCAGAGATTTTTTGTTTTGATTTTGGTCTTTGTGTACATTTTCATTTTGGCTTTCTGAGCATGTCCCAGCTTTGGCTGTGGGGGTTGGGGGAGGGATGCTTACAGGAAGTTTCAGCGGTCTTAGTCAAATTCCATCTCAAATTGCGGTTGTATTCACAACACCTCTCAGTGAGTCATTCATTAGTTTCACCTGTGCTTTTTAGCCTCAGAGAAAAGTAGCCTTTCAGGAATTTTATGACCTCACTTGCTGCTACCTTGCAGGAAAGCATATGAGCAGTGCAACACTAAAACATTAGTAAACAAGTTTTCTGTTCATTTCATTTCATTTTTTTTTTTATATTTTATTTTTCGAACAGTGGAAGAAACAGTTTTCTTTTTTTTTCATGTTTTGTTTTTTGATCTTTGAATACTAGCCAGGTGCACAATGGGGACTGTACAGTACAGCAACCTGTGATAGTTATACATACTAGTTCTGAGATAGTTACACATGCTAAATCTGAGATTGCTATACTATGGAATAAGGGGGATACGTCAATAGACTGCTAAGATTTAGTATGAATTCACTAAACCGAACTGTTTTGACTATACAGCTCACAGTTACACTATGCAGAATAAATAAAGGCAATAAAGAGCTGCACAATTATAAGATAAGTTTTTGATGACGTCATAAAAGGTAAACACTTAGAGTCTTGCCTAGCCACCACAAGCACACACAAAAATGTAATAACTTTATTGTTTCCCAGTAATCGGAGACTGAAAGCTTTGACAGGAACTGAATATTGTTAATTGTGTTCACCAGAGGGAATGAAAACAGGGCTGCACAAAGTAAACTGATGCCAGGAATAGGGTTGATGATGATGTGGTAAGTGGGTGGTGACAACTGGAAGGTATCAGGACAAGTTTCTTTTGGTCAGAATTTTAGACTCTGGCTTTAAACAGAAATAACAGTTCTGCTCTTAACGTTGTTGTATAAACAAAAAGTGTAAACTCATTTTCTGGAAACCCCCTCCGATTCTGTAGATTTGAATATAAGAACATATTTGACCTTATTCTGAAACTTAGAAAAATAAAAACAGAATAGACAAACACTGAGCACTGGATGTTAAAAACAACTAAATAAAAGCCAGAAGAAAACCAGAATCTACTGTGTAGTTCCATCAAGCAACTCCATATCACATACAGAATGAGAGCTTTCATCTATTCACATGCAAATGACTTCAGACCGACTAGCAGATAAAATTCATAAATAGTACAAAAAGCAATGACATCATATAAAACACATCCAATCATTTCCCTTCTTTAAAATTAGGGTGGGTAATGAGTTTGAATGCCACAAATTTGGCAGACATGAATGTGGACATAATTTGAAATACATTCTTTGAGTAAGAATTGATTTTAAAGAAGGGACTTGGTTGGATGTGTTTATGTGATGTATTGCTATTTTCTGAGTTTTATGTGGTTCTCAGAGTTTGAAAAAGTCTATTTGTGAAGAGATGAAAGCATTCTCTCTGTGTAATAATATCCTTGTTTGAAGGAATGACAGTGAATTTTGGATTTTTTTTCTTATTCTTATTTTGAAACTTCAAAATGAAGGATGTGTACATACTTTTTGGCTGGACAAACTGAAATTTGAAAAGTGGAGTTAAATAGGTTTTTTAGGGAAGTTACGTAAAGGAATTATTTCTGAAATATTCGTTTCAGTTTTTACTGTTGACTATGCTGTTTGCCTGTCAGTTTATAGCACTACAGAAATATGTAAACATTTAACAGAGTTATGACAGTGCCCTGGAGAAGACGGATAAAGCCCTAGTTATGGTCAAGTGACCGGAGTTTAATTGTCTGCTCATGTATCTGGAGCACTGGCACGATAAGATGGGTCTCCACAGAACTGGCTTGGGGAGTCCACACTGGCCTGGGGGAGCTGCCTCAAAACTTGCCTGTCTTCTTCTTTAAGGATGCATACAGATTGCTTCTTTAGTAGTGTCTGCGCATGTGTCCTTAGTATAATGCATGGACATTTAAACATGGGAATGGAGCATGTGATTTTTAACAGACAAACATGGATTAGGATTATTGCCATTCCAGATGAACCATTCATCTAAAACAAACAAAGTGTGTGTGTGTGTGTGTGTGTGTGTGTGTGTGTGTGTGTGTGTGTGTGTGTGTGTGTGTGTGTGTGTGTGTGTGTCTGTCTGTATGTGTGTGTGATGCCACAGATACTGATGGCAGGTTAGTTAACTTGTTCAGGCTGAAACCCTGTACCTTGTGTGATGCCCCAGCACTGGACCAGTAATCAAGGAGCCTCAATCCTTAACACTGGCACCAGTAAGGGATGTACACTGAGATGATAACAGGTACACACACAGTATTTCCAGATGCAGCTCTCTGCATCAAGTGCAATTTCCCTTAAGAGCGCACACAGACCACAGCTGGTCTGGGGCTAGTTTCTCCTTCTTTCTACAGATCCTCAATAAGACTCCCCACTGGCACAGCTATACGATTGAGATCTTAACTGAGTGGCCAAGCCAAGACCTACAGCACACTCTCTGTCCAACCAGTGCTTTTTGCCCCATGCCCAAGTAGCTGACACACACACACACAAGCACCCACCCACACCTGGGAAACGCTGAGTTTATTAGCTATGTCCTCTTTTCACACAGACTGTAATGTAGTTATTACTGCCACCAGCCAGCTCCTTATCAGCTACTTTAAGGCCCTTAATAAGGGGTGTCTAATCTCACTGTGTAATGTTACTATCAATACAAATGACAGTTTCCCAAGCGCAAGGCTATTAGGAGTGGCCTGTACAGAGTCACCAAATAAATAGGCAATACTCTCAGAACTTGAATATCTCTAGACAGATCAGACACAATGAAAGGTTTAAATATATTTAATGATAAATAATAAAAGAACAATACCATAGTAAATATATATTTACAGTGACATTAGAGTTCAAAATCACAGGAAATATTTAAAACAACATTGCAGGACAGTCTCAAATAAATAAAGAGAAATATCTAAACTAAGTTTTTCTATATTCCTGACTGTATCTAAGAGAATTACTCTACCCTTAGTTAACTTACTTACAGAGTAAGGCAGATGTGGTGAATGGTTTTTGAAATTATCAGGTCAAAGATAGAAGTACAGAATGCTGAGTCTCTCTAAGAGACTTCTTAAATTAATATTTCAAATATTACTGCTGGGATAGCTTGCAGAATTACATAATGTATTGTCATCTGAGTCTATCCCAGTTAAACCCCCCACTGCTGGATGCTAACAGTATTTAGCATCTACCTGTGAAAATACATAGACCTCTGATCTTTGTCAGATGTTCGTAGGTTCATGGGTTGATACTAGGCTATCTGCCCTAGGGCATTTATAAGCCTAGCCAGAGTGTGTTTGGCTTTCGCCACCCTTTTAGATTAGTAGACTGTGCCTTTGTATAGTAGGTCACAGAAGATAGCCCTTTTAAGGTTACTTTACTGTGCCTCTGTCTAGCAGGGACACAGAAGAGATCCATGTTGGTAGTCATAAAATAATTAGGTTCATAGGTTCATAGGTTTATACTAGGCTATCTGCCCTAAGGCATTTATAAGCCTAGCCCAAATTATTGTGGCTTACGCCACCCCTTATATGAAAAAATACTGTGCCCATTAGTTTGTTGTGCCTCTGTCCAGCAGTGACACAGAGTTGATTCCTGGGGTAAACCTACGATCTCCCATCCACAGGTCTAGATTTCTCTTGAACAGAGTCAGCGAGGTGCTCTGCCTCACATGGACCGGGATTTTATTCCACAGCATAGGGAGTCTCTGAGTGATAAATCTATCCCTCCAGCACGTCCTATTTATATCCGTGCTAAGGTTTAAGTCGCTTGCTCTAGTGGTTTTGGTGGATTTGGATTTTTTGAGGTGGAGCATGTCCATTAATTCCGGGTTGGACATGGCCTTGTATGTCAGGCACATGTCACCTCTGAGCAGGCGGTATGCGACTGAATAGAGCTGGAGTTTCTTCAATCTGGCAGCATATGACAGATTTTGGAGTCCCTTTATCCTTTTGGTGAGGAACTTTTGGGGTCTCTCCAATTGCTGCAGATGTCGGGTGAGATACATCCCGAATGGGGCATTGTACTCGATCATTGGTCTGATAAGTGAAGAGTACAGGGGAACAATGACCTCACTAGATCTGGATGTGAATCCCTTCATGATCAGGTGGGCAATGTAGAAGGTCTTTCTAACCACTTTAGCAATGTGAGTGTCAAAGAAAGGCCACTGTCAACCTGGGTCCCCAGGTCCCTGATAACCTCTTCTGTGCTTAGTGGATTGCCACCTATATGGTAGCTTGGGGTTACCTTGTTTTTCCCGAAGGGTATGACTATACATTTTTGGCGTTTAACTTCAGGCCATGGCTCTGGCACCAGCTATCTGTTTCCGTGAGTCCCTTCTGAAGGATATCCGTGTCCGATGCACTTTCCACTATGGCGCCCAGTTTGCAGTCGTCTGCAAACTTTGTCAGCCAAAGTCCTCCCATGTTGGCCTGTACTTCTGAGAAGTAGATGCCAAACAATAGGGGGCCAAGGACCGAGCCCTGTGGGACACCACTTGTGACCGGCTTGGAGTCTGACACAGCGCCAGCAACTCTAACCCTGTGGTTTCTGTCCTTAAGCCAGTTTGCAACCCATCTTGTGACATATGGGTTTACATTTAAGCTGGTAAGTTTTTCTACAATACCCGAGTGGGGTATTGTGTCGAAGCCTTTGCAAGGTCAAGGTAGGCTGTATGGACTGCCTTTCCCTCATCAATGGCCTTGGTGACTGTTTCGAAGAAGTCAACCAAGTTCAAAAGGCATGATTTTCCCTTGACAAAGCCAAACTGGGTCGGGTCCAATGTCTGCAAGTCCCCTATATCTTTGTTTATGAGCTCCATTATGATCCTCTCCATAGCTTTGCAGACTAGACTTGTTAAGCTTATGGGGCGGTAATTACCAGGGTCCGTAGAGGCACCGCCTTTGTGGAGTGGGACCACAGTTGCCGTACGCCACTCCTTGGGCACGTATCCTGTGTTAAGGCTGAGATTAAACAACTGCCTTATGTGCGGGTTTAATTCCTCATTTAGCTCGTGTAGCACACAGCCGGGGACACCATCCGGTCCCATTGATGCTGTGTTTTTAGCTTTAGAGAGAGCAGCTTTCACCTGCGCATTTGAGATGTCCGGGAGGCTACACTCGGCTGGGATAGTTATCTCTCCTTTAGGGGAGGGGGGTGAAGTTTGCACTGAACCTGTCTGCCAGTATGTTGGCAATGTCTGTGGGTTCAGTGATTTTTGTATCATTTTGGACTAATTCTGAGCATATCTGGGAGTTTCCACCCAGGTTCCTAACATAGCTGAAAAAGGCCTTATGATTGTCCTTTGAATCCATGGCAATTTTTCTCTCAAAATTGGCCTTAGTTGATTTTATGAGTGCTCGTATTTTTTACTAATAATGATCAGGGGTGACTTCCCTTTTATGGATTTTGTTCTATCATGTAATAGCTTTCTCCTCTTATTGTAAAGTTTGTTAATGGCTGGGGTCCACCAGACTGGACGTTTGCCCTTTGTGGAAAGAGTCTTGGTTTTATTTGGGATTGCCTGATCCATGCAGTCCTGGAGGTGTTCATAGAAGGCATTTGTAAGGGCTTCCGCAGCTTGGGTTGTGGTTTCCTCTGGCTCAGGGGCCTTGAAGGATACCACACCAGTCTTGAGTAGTGTGAAGTTTGCTTTAGAGAAGTTCTTCACTATGGTCTATTTTGCTTGGGGTGGGGGGGATGTGGATTTCCAGTGAGATTAGTTTATGATCAGATCTCACCAATGAGGGATATACTTCGGTGTGGAGCATTTTGTCCCCATGTTTGTGACAATGAGATCTAGTATATTTTCTCCTCTCGTGGGAACAGTGACTAGCTGTTCCATGGCATTTGAATTTATGAACTCCAGGAACCGTTGGGCTAGAAAGTTAGGGCTTGAGTAATGTTCCCAGTCTATATTCGGGTAGTTGAAGTCACCCAATATGATGGTGTTTGGAGATACATTTATACCCTCCAGTGTCTTCAGGAAGGCTGTGTGGGGTTCCTGAGTTTGAGAGGGTGGCCTGTAGCATGCTACAATTTGTAGAGCAGTTTTGCCTATGGTTAGTTGCACCTGGATGGTTTCTGAAGCTACCTGCGTTGCCACCAACCTGGAGGTGTGAGTATCCTTTATGAATATGGATACACCCCTCCTTTTGTGGTGTGGTCCGGGTTTTGGGGCGGAACGCATGATATGAGGTAAAACCTAATAGTGCCGGGTGCTCTCAGGAGCCTTGAACCAGGTTTCAGTTACAGCACAGACATCGATGTTCTCCATACTGAGAAGGGCCTCGAGTGCATGCATTTTGAGATTTAGACTTCTGGCATTGAGCAGCATTACCCTCAGTTTCTTCCCATTTTTGTTTTCTAGGGTGGTAGGTTTAGAATTTGAGCCTTGCCTAAAAAGGCACTATGGGGTGGCAAGAGCCTTAGCCAATATCCGAATCCCAGGGTGACAGGTGCAAGCCGTCCCTTGCGAAGCAGCGTGGCTTGTCAAGCATGTCATCCCAGGCAGACAGACACTGGATCCCCTTTGAATGACACCAGACATTAAGCCAATTGTTAAAGCTGATCATCTTGTCTCTATATTGTGGCATCATTCTTGGTGAAGGAAGGATACTGCTCAGGGTTAGGGTCATACCTGCCTGGGCTACATAATCAGAGAGCTCCTCTATGTCTCTTTTCATGTAGTCCAGGGAGGTTCGTCTCAGGTCGTTCACACCAGCATGGACAATGACTGTGTCATATTTGTACTTGCCATGGAGTGACCCGAGTGCTTGTGTTATGTCGCGGATTCTAGCCCGCGATAGGCAGCTTACTGTGACCCTCTCCTTGTTTAGCCTGGTGAGTGGGACGTCAGTGTGTCTGACTATGGAGTCACCTATGACAAGTATGTTTGGTGTTGTATTTGGCCTTAAGGGCTGTGACTGCTTTGCACACTGCTTTTGTGGTTTATGTGTTGCTTGTGGGGTGTCTTGAGGTAGCAGTTGTTTGGGTGTCTGCTTTGGAGGCCTCTGCTGTTTAGGTAAATTTTACTCAGAGCCTCCAGTATGTCTTTGTGTGTTTATGTGTTTGATTCAGTGGAGTGGTAGCATTATGTGAGGCTGGTTTTGTGGTGTGTGTAGTTGCCTTCTCCTCCTGTCTGGTCTTGCCAGTCCTGAGTTGAGAGAGCTCAGCCTCCAGTTTGGCTAAATAGCTGCATCTCTCAAGTATTTGTGTTATGTGGGAGGAGGAGAGGGTTGTCTGTGTACATGAGGCAGTTATAACATTGCCTCAAGATTCCCAGATTCACCAGCTGGACCGGAGAGGAGATTGACAACTGACCTTTGGACATGCTAGAATAATATTGGGAAATCCTTAAATTGAAAACAAGGGCCAGTGGGGAGTGAGGGTGTAGTGCTTTTAATTTTTAGTGCTGACTTATATAATTGCTTTAGTGAGCAAGTGCCAGGTAACTTGAGTGCAATGTGTTACAAGTAACTAAATGCAAAAACGACAAACAGTAACTTTCTTTCAAGTGAAACAAGGAAATAAGTACAGTAAGCAATGCAGATATCACTAGTGATCCACAGAAGCTGAGAAGTTGCGTATTAGGTGGAATTAGCTTCCAGGGAAATAACAAGCAAACAAACAACAAGCATATAAACAAAGCTAGATTCAGTAGGCCTGGATCTAGTCTATGCTAGAGCAAACAAGGTGAACCAATTTCAGTAAGATACAGTTCAAATATTCAGGCACTATAAACCTTTAACCAGAAAATTCCCAGCTCAGAAGGGCAGAGTCCAGCCTCTTCTCCCACAAGAGTGCAGACCACAAACCTTCTTAATGTAAAATAACTGGCCTGAAGCCCAAGTGCCTAAACCAGAACTAATACACTTGGACACTGGGCTCTCAATCAGCAGTTCCCAACTTAGAAGGATGAAAGCTACCTGTCCTGCCACCACAGTGCTTGCCACAAACCTTCCTAATGTAAAACAACTGTTCTGAAGCCCAAGTGCTTAATCCAAAAGACTTGAATGATAGCTACACTTTAATCAAGTTACAACCAAGCAGTAATAAATACCATTGAATACTTTAGAGAATGTCTGGATTAGTGCTCAAGTTACACAAACAAAGCTAGATCCAGCAGGCCCGAATCCAGTCTATGCCACAGCAAACAAGGCGCACCAACTTCAGTAAGGAACAGTTCAGATATGCATGCACTATAAGCCTTTAACCAGAAATTCCCAGCTCAGAAGGGCAGAGTCCAGCCTCTCCTCCCACAAGAGTGCAGACCACGAACCCTCTTAATGTAAAATAACTGGCTTGAAAGCCCAAGTGCTTAAACCAGAATTAATACACTCTTAGAATAACAGACACTGAGCCCTCAATCAGCAGTTCTCAACCTAGAAGGATGTAAGCTACCTGTTCTGCCACAACAGTGCAGACCACAAACCCTCTCAGTGCAAAACAACTAACTGGTCCAAAGCCCAAGTGTTTAAACCAAAAGGCTTAGAATGAGTTACACCAAGCAGTAATAAATACAATTGAGTATTTTAAGATGATGCAAAAGTAAAAAGAAGTAGGTAAAACACAAGTACAGTAAAAGCAGATGAAATTTTTTTTTTTTTTTCTGAACAAGTGCTGAGATCAAAGAAACAGATTTGAGTGCTGAAACTAGAAAACTGGCTAGTTATAAGAAATAAACAAGCTAGAAGGCTTCCCTCAAACACAGAAGGGCTTGGGGGCTCAGAAGCCTACAAATAGTCTGTACCACTTAACAAGAAAGGCAGGAAATAAGCTTAATTTTTTTTTTTTCTATTTCCCAGATGCTCTCTTTGTACACAGTAGGAGTGCCTGAAATCAGAATATGATCTCACTGCACTCAGTTGAGTGAGCAAATGAGATGGGCCCAGAGGCAGGCTGAGGGGCGGGCAGTTTCAATGCCACTAAGATTAACACCAAAACAAAAACAGGGCGGGTGGGTGGGAATAACTGAAGAGCAGAATAACTTCAGATAAAAATTCCTTCAACACTCCTTCATACACAGTTTAAATCAATTTAAATACTGTATTTTTAAAAAAAAAGTGCAGAAAAAGGTACTTAAATTCTCTTATACGTCCAGTTGAATATAACCAAGTTTTTAGCTGGCCAAGCTGAAGTTTTAAAGCAGGAATTATTTCACATGCACCAGTTTAAATATTAAAATTCCTTCATACTCAAAACTAGTAATTATTTCACCTTAAAGACAACACAGTGAGTTCCCTATATAGACATGATGTGTCTTGTTGTCATAGTAATTTAATTTCAGCTATTTGTCTGAAGTTTTGCTGGATTGAAGTTAAACTCCTGTGTTCCAGTTTGCACTATTAAAATATATACATTTAAACAGTTACAATAGTGTATGCACATTCCTGTTCTCTTTCAGCAGGGCACACTGTAGATACTTCTTTAAGCTCAGTACTTTACAAAATACATTTTTAACACACGTCTGTACAAACCTAGTTTGATATATACATGACATACAATTCTAATGCATTTGTAACAAACATCTTATATAAATCATGTTAATATTTACAAACGACATATAATTATTTACAAAATTCCAGGTAACTGGGCTGGCAGTATTTATTTTCATGATATCTTGTATACAGGACTCTAGAGCCTGAATCTTCTACACCAACTGGCAAACTGTCATCAGCAAATATATTTCAAAGAATGTTGAGTTTCTGTGCTTTTTCATGGACTGTTGGGTTTCTCTTCATTTCCATAGCCTTTTGAGTTTCTGTCCATTTTTAAGGAATGTGAGTTTCTGTGCATTTCCAAGGCATATTGAGTTTCAAGGGAAGACAAATTTACTGTTGTTCATGCTAAGTCTGTTTTCAATACTGTTATTCATGCTAAGTCTGTTTTTAATGTGTAACTGTTTTTTTTTTAGCAAATGGCCATTGTCAGTGTTTGTGCTACAAATTTTGAAAGCAGTGTTAGAAGCACAACAGGTAGCATACTTCTTGGTGCAGAAGGCTGTGGGTTCTGCTCCCACACCATTTAGATGAAGTGCTGATAAGGGAGGCTAAGGTACTGCACTCCAGAGTGTGTCCTCCTTTGGATGAGATGCCTAGTAACTATGAACCTGTTGCCAATTTGACAGCCATTCCTTATTGCAATATTATCAGCTTACTGTTTCTCATCTCAGGCTATGTGCCTACTGAATGGAGCACAGTGACAGTTATCCTACTCTACAAAGTGGGTGCCACCACGGACCTCAGAAACTACCGCCCCATTAGCCTGACAAGCCTGGTCTGCAAGGCCATGGAACATATCATCTTGGAGCTTATAAACAAAGACATAGGTAACCTCCAAATCCTGGATCCCACTCAGTTTGGGTTTGTAAAAGGTAGATCACATCTACTAAACCTGATCAACTTCTTTGAAGCAGTCACTAGAGCCGTAGACAAGGGCAAGGTAGTGCACACAGCCTATCTTGAAATTGCCAAGGCTTTTGATACTATCCCCCACTATGGAATTATAGATAAACTCACTAAACTGGGCATAAATCCCTATGTCACAAGGAGGTTGGCCAACTGGCTCAGACAGAACCCACACAATAAAAGTAGCCGACTCCAAGTCTGACTTCAGACCAGTGATGAGTGGAGTACTACAGGGTTCGGTCCTGGGTCCTCTCCTGTTCGGCATCTACTTTTCTGAAGTACAGGCCAACACAGAAAGTCTTTGGCTAGCAAAGTTTGCAGATGACTGCAAACTGGGAGCCATAATAGAATCACCTAATGATGTAGACATTCTACAAAAGGGCCTCACAGAGAGAGATGCTTGGTGTCAAAGTCATGGCCTCAAGCTCAATGCCAAGAAGTGCATAGTCATCCCCTTTGGGAAAAACTCTGTACCCATGAACTACCACATAGACGGTTACTCACTAAACACTGAAAGTGTGATAAGAGACCTCAGGACACAGGTGGACACTAGTCTCTCCTTTGATAACCACATCACCACAGTAGTCAGGAAATCCTTCTATGTGGCACACCTCATCACAAAAAGGTTCTCCTCTAGAAAAAAGGTGGTCATTGTTCCTCTCTACTCATCCCTCATCAGACCCATTATAGAGTACAATGCCCCATTTGGCATGTATCTCACAAGGCACCTACAACAATTGGAAAGGCCACAGAAATATCTCACTAAGAGGATTACCACTTCAAACAGATGCCATACGCAGACCGTCTCAAAAAACTTCAGCTCTACTCCATCACATATCGCATACTCAGAGGTGATCTCTGCTTAATGTATAAAGCTATGTCAAATCCAGAGCTGTTGGACATGCTACACTTAAAGAAATCCTAATCTGTCTGAACCACACACTCCAGGGACCTAAACCTTGTCACCACAATAAACAGAACATACTGGAGGGATAGATTCCTGTCCCAGAGACTTCCCATACTTTTGAACAAATTACCCATTCATGTCAAGCAAAGCTCCTCATTGGCGCTCTTTAATAAAAATCTTGACGACTGGATGAGAAATAAGAAAATTCACCCCAGGGATCACTTCTGCAGCACTGCTTGACAGGAGCACAGGAAAATAATTTTCTTGGGTGGCGAAAGCCAGGGAACCCTTTTGGCTAGGCTTCTATAGACCCCAGGGCCAATAGCCTAGTACCTACCTATGAACCTAAGTGTAACATTAGCAGTTTATTTTTCAAGGGTAGCAGGCACTGAACTTGTACATGAAACACTGAAATGTAAAGTTGTTTGCCAGCAGCAACCTCTTCATTAGTGATAGATCTCTTCATTATGGAATTATTCAAATGACTTTTACTTCTGCAGAGATTATGCATATTGACTGTTATTAGTGGATTGTAATGAGGAAGTTTGAGTGATGCTTTGTGGTTGAAATGTTCTGTAAAGGGTACTTTTGTCATTGTTGCTTCATACGTTTTTTTTCATTGCTTACCGGAAAAAATCTTCAAACCTACAAAATTTAAAACGCACTCTTACAATTGGTGCTGTATTATACAAGGAATATAATTTAGTACAATACGGATGGTGCATCAAAGAATGCATGCATGTATGTACAGTCCAAAAATGTGTGCAAGGAGCCTATGATTTGAAAACAGCCAAAAGTAAACTTAATCCACTACTGGGCAGAAGCATTTTTTTTGAATGTGGATTTCAGCATTGTTTCAATGGCAGAAAAGCTTACTATTCATGATGTCTGTTTTCATTCTGAGACTGTATTGTTTTGTTTAACAAATGTTGGTCAGTGTTTGTTCTATAAAATTTGAAATAAAAGCTTTAAATATCTTTAACCCCTGATCCATTACCCTGCCTAGGGCACTGTTTGACCATGATACACACCAAAGAAAATAACAAGTGAAATGCTTTCTGAGGATGGGAGGGGTTTATCACGATGCCAGCCTTTTTTCAGTAGTGAACAGTGGTCCAGCACTGATAAACATTGCACAACAGCATATCCCAGGATGCCTCAGCCTTAGTTCTGCCTCCAATAGTAATCACAGTATGTTCTGAGGATGTGGAAAAGTCAAATAGACATGGCAGTTGAAAGAGAGACACGGGTCATTTGCAAGGGGTTGAAAAAAGAATGCTAAGAAACAGTTTGTGTAGCATGTTTTGTGGTAGAGGATTATTCATGGATTCTTAGGAACTACATGTGTGTTAGAATGGTTCCCCTTCACAAAGTCGAACGTTCATAAAATTGAAATGCATATGGCCGAAGCCATATGCTCAAGTTTTTGAAGCTCGACTTCATGAAAAGGAGCTAAAAATAAAAAAAAAAGTCACAAAGCAAAGTGTTTCTGCAGGGGGGCAAGCCCCCCTGCACCCCCCACACCCCCAGCTACTTATTTATTCCAACTCCGAGATCGCACTACAACGCAGAAAGGGAAATCTCCCATTCTGCGCTGTATGCTGTTCCCCATTCACAGAGTCGAGCTTCCACAATTCCGAGTATATGGTCTCGACCATATGAATTTCTAGATTGTGGCCATTCGACTTTGTGATGGGGAACCATTAGAATATAATCTATCATAAAAAGGTAATTCTTTTAAACAAAAAGCATCTTTATCAAATTATCACTTATGACTTAGGCAATCATACATTTATATAAATGAAACAAACCATATTGATATAATCTTAGTTGCAAACATTATACAAAACTTATAATCTCCCCAATCATTGTAGTCAAAGATTACACAGCTCATTCAAGTCCTGCCTTCTGTTAAACCTCATTCCTCCCCTGTGAGTATTGTTTCCACAATTCCCATTCTTCCTGTGTAAGTTGCTCCTACTGTTTTCCAAAGATCCCAATTCCAGTTGCTTTTATCTCTGTTACTACATTCCCTACTTCTAGTACAGTCGGTTTCGACTTTGATTTCCATTTTCTAGTAATTGCTTTTTTGGCAGCCACCAGAATTAGAATCTGCAATGACATACTTTGTGTAGGCAATTCCAATTCTGTATCCTAGCTCAGAAAAAAATCATTTCCCTAGACACACCAATTTGCTCACCCAGTATCTCTGAGAGCGTAGTCTGCAAGGAATCTTAAAAGTCAGCCAACTTATTACATTCCCAGTAAATATGTTCCCAATCACCTCTGTTCCCTGTCACACCTTCAACATTTTCAGTCTACCTGATGAAAAATTCTTTGGAGTCTACTTGGGATGTAAACATTTCCAAGTAAAAATCCTAAATCTTCTAGATTTTGTTGCATAGTTGTGAGACATACATATGTCCCCCAATTGTTTCTTTGAGAAGAGAGAATGGATAAGCAATTCACAATCTTTTCTAACCTCCTGTGATTGATTCTTGTAGTTATCATGCAATATTTTATATGCTGTACTAATTATTTGTTTTTGTAATAGCAACCCGTGTTCTACACTCTCTTCTTCTTCTTCTTTTGGCTGCCCCCATTAGGGGTCGCCACAGTGGATCATCTGTTTCCATTTCTTCCCGCCCTCTGCATCTTGCTCTGTCACACCAAGCCCTGCATGTCCTCTCTCACCACATCCATGAACCTTATCTTAGGCCTTCCTCTTTTCCTGTTACCTAGCAGCTTCATCCTTAACATCTTTTTCCCAATATACTCTGCATCCCTCCTCAGCACATGTCCAAACCAACGTAATCTTGCCTCTCTGGCTTTGTTTCCAAGCCTTCCAACCTGGGCTGACCCTCTAATATACTTATTCCTAATCCTTTCTACCCTTGTCACACCCAGTGCAAATCTTAGCATCTTCATCTCTGCCACATCCAGCTCTGACTCCTGCCTTTTTGTCAGTGCCACTGTCTCCAACCCATATAACATAGCTGGTCTCACTACCCTCTTGTAGACCTTCCCTTTCACTCTTACTGGTACTCATCTGTCACAAATCACTCCTGACACTCTTCTCCACCCACTCCATCCTGCCTGTACTCCCTTCTTCACCTCTCTTCCACACTCACCATTACTCTGAACTGTTGATCCCAAGTATTTAAACTAATCCACCTTCGCCACCTCTACTCCCTGCATCCTCACCATTCCTCTATCCTCCCTCTCATTCACACACATATATTCTGTCTTAGCCCTGCTGACCTTCATTCCTCTTCTCTCTAGAGCACATCTCCACCACTTCAGGGTCTCCTCCACCTGTTCCCTACTCTCACTACAGATCACAATGTCATCTGCAAACATCATAGTCCACGGGGACTCCTGTCTGATCTCGTCTGTCAACCTGTCCATCACCATTGCAAATAAGAAAGGACTCAGAGCTGATCCTTGATGTAATCCCACCTCCACCTTAAACGCATCCGTCACTCCCACCGCAGTCACACTACCCTCGTACATATCCTGTACCACTCTTACATACTTCTCAGACACTCCTGACTTCCTCATACAATACCACAACTCCTTTCTAGGCACCCTGTCATATGCTTTCTCTAAGTCCACAAAGACACAATGCAACTCCTTCTGACTTTCTCTGTACTTCTCCATCAACACTCTCAGAGCAAACATCGCATCTGTAGTGCTCTTTCCTGGCATGAAACCATACTGCTGATCACTAATCATCACCTCCCTTCTTAACCTAGCTTCCACTACTCTTTCTCATAACTTCATGCTGTGACTGATCAATTTAATCCCCCTGTAGTTACTACAACTCTGCACATCACCCTTATTCTTAAAAATCGGTACCAAAACATTTTTTTCTCCATTCCTCAGGCATTCTCTCACTTTCCAAGATTTCGTTAAACAATCTAGTTAAAAGCTACACTGCTATTTCACCTAAACACCTCCATGCTTTCACAGGTATGTCATCTGGACCAACAGCCTTTCCATTCTTAATCCTCTTAATAGCTATCCTTAATTCCTCCTTGCTAATCCACTGCACTTCATGATTCACTATCCGCACATCATCCAACCTTCTCTCCCTCTCATTCTCTTCATTCATCAGCCCCTCAAAGTACTCTTTCCATCTGCTCAACACACTCTCCTCACTTGTGAGTACGTTTCCCTCATTATCCTTTATCACCCTTACCTGCTGAACATCTTTACTAGCTTGGTCCCTCTGTCTAGCCAATCAGTACAGTCCTTTTCTCCCTCCTTAGTGTCCAACCTTTCATACAACTCTTCATACGCCTTATCCTTAGCTTTTGCCACCTCTCTCTTTGCCATGCACCTCATCTCCTTATAATCCTGTCTACTTTTTCCATTTCTCTGACAATCCCACTTCTTCTTCACCAACCTCTTTCTTTGTATACTCTCCTGTACTTCCTCATTCCATTTTAGACTCTACTAAAAACTATACCAGTGCTGGTCTTTCATTTAGGACCACCCCCATTTCCTTTACTTTTCCTACAGTCTGATATCAATCCTTGATAGGAAAGGCCATCTCTAACCTGCAGTCCAACTAAATTCTTGTCATCTTTCCGTTCTGTTACCCTTCCCTCTCTAGTTATTCACTCCCAATACCTTGGTTCCTTAGCCAGTTTTCTCCAGTAAATTCCAGTCCCCTCTTACCTGTTGTCTGTATCTCTAATTACAGTCATCTCCATTGGCAGAATCTCCTTTCTCCATTCCCATATTGGCTTAGTTCTTAGAATACTTTCTGCTACTTTATGGATATAATATTCTGCATGATTATTGCATATCTTACTCACAAACACTGGCTAATCTACAATGTATGTACTATACCTGTGTACTATGTATGTATTCTACCTATGTTCCAAATTTCAGCTGTACCCCACACATCTGTTAATTATTTTTATTTTTAAAATTAATATTTTTTTGTTTGTTCTCTCCACTGTAACTGTTTATGTGCCACATACCACTGTAAAAACATGTCTCTTGTAATTTGTGTGTATACTGATCATGTCTAAATAACTAAACACAAGAGGGGAAAACATACTGGACCTGATCATCACCAACATGGGGACTCTCTGCTCCAGACCAGAAGTGTATCCCTCACTGGTAAGATCAGACCATAAACTAATCTCACTGGATATTCACATCCCGATCCCACCGCCTGCCCAGAAAACCACAGTGAAAAACTTCTCTGAAGCAAATTTCACACTCCTCAAAACCGAGGTGGAATCCTTCAAAGCCCCCAGGCCTGTGGAAAATACGGCCCAGACTGCAGAATCCTTTATAAACGCATTCTATGAACACCTTCAGGAATGCATGGATCTTGCAATCCCAAATAAAACCAAGACCCAATCCTCCAAAGGCAGACGTCCTGTCTGGTGGACCCCAGCCATAAACAAACTATACAATAGAAGGAGGAAGCTACTATATGCTAGAGCAAAATCCCAAAAAGGGAAGGCATCTCTGATCAGTATTAGCAAAAAACTACGGGCACTCATAAAATTGTCTAAGGCCAGCTTCACGAGAAAAATTGCACAGGACACTAAGGATAATCACAAGGCTTTCTTTAGTTATGTTAGGAACCTGGGTGGGAATTCCCAGATATGCTCAGAATTAGTCCAAAATGACAAAAAATACACCGAACCCACAGACATTTCCAACATCCTAGCTGACAGGCTCAGCGCAAACTCCCCCCCCCCCCACCAAAAGGGCAAATATCTATCCCAGCAGAGTGCTGCCCCCTGACATCTCAGATGCTCAGGTAAGAGCCGCCCTCTCCAAAGCAAAAAACACAGCATCAATGGGACCAGACGGTGTCCCGGGCTGCTTCCTACATGAACTCCAAGAAGAGCTAAACCCAAACATAAAACTACTGTTCAATCTCAGCCTTACTACAGGATATGTACCCAAAGAGTGGCGTACAGCAACAGTGGTCCCTCTCCACAAAGGTGGTGCCTCAATGGATCCTGGAAACTATCGCCCCATAAGCCTGACTAGCTTGGTCTGCAAAGCTATGGAAAGGATCATCATGGACCTCATAAATAAAGATATTGGGGACCTACAGACACTGGATCCTACCCAGTTTGGCTTTGTTAAGGGCAGATCCTGCCTCTTAAACCTTGTCGATTTCTTTGAAACAGTCACTAAGGCCATTGACGAGGGGAAGGTGGTCCACACAGCCTACCTGGACCTCGCAAAAGCCTTCGATACAATGCCCCACTCGGGCATTATAGATAAGCTCACCAGCTTAAATATAAACCCCTATGTCACTAGATGGGTTGCAAACTGGCTCAAGGACAGAACCCACATGGTTAGAATTGCTGGAGGCATGTCCCACAAGGCTCAGTCCTGGGACCTCTCTTGTTCGGTATATATTTCTCGGAGGTACAGGCCCACACGGAAGGACTGTGGCTGACGAAGTTCACAGATGACTGCAAACTGGCCGCCATAATCGACTCTCAAGCCGACACAAGCATCCTCCAAAAGGGCCTCATAGAAACAGACAACTGGTGCTAGAGCCATGGCCTCAAGCTAAATGCCAAAAAGTGTATAGTCATCCCCTTTGGCAAAAACAAAGTGCCCACAAATTACCACATAGGTGGTAATCCATTAAGTACAGAAGAAGTAATTAGGGACCTGGGGACCCAAGTTGATAGCAATCTCTCATTTGACAACCACGTGGCCAAAGTGGTTAGAAGAACATTTTATATAGCCCACCTAATCATGAAGGGATTCACATCTAGATCAGGGGAGGTCTTCGTGCCTCTTTACTCATCCCTCATCAGGCCCATAATTGAGTACAATGCCCCTTTTGGGATGTACCTTACCAGACACCTGCAGCAACTGGAAAGACCCCAAAAGTCCCTCACCAAGAGGATCAAAGGGCTCAAACAGATGCCATATGCTGCCCGGTTAAAGAAACTCCAGCTCTACTCAGTGGCATACTGCCTGCTCAGAGGCGATCTGTGCCTGACGTATAAAGCCATGTCCAACCTGGAATTAATGGACATGCTCCACCTGAGAAAATCCAAATCCCATCGAGCTACGTGCTCGAGAGACTTGAACCTCAGCTCTGAAATAAATAGGACATGCTGGAGGGACAGATTCATAACCCAGAGGCTCCCTTCACTCTGGAATAAAATCCCAGTCCAGGTTAGGCAGAGTCCCTCATCGACTCTCTTCAACAGGAATCTTGAGTGGATGAGAGATCGTAGGTTTACCCCGGGTATCACTTCTGTGTCACTGTTAGACAGTGGCACAGTATACTAACCTCGAAAAAGGGCATAGCAAAATTAATTTAAAATGGGTGGTGAAAGCCAAACACACTCTGGCTAGGCTTATAAATGCCCTAGGGCAGATAGCCTAGTATGAACCTAGGAACCTATGAACCTATAAATGTGTCTGTAATTTTTCTTTGTGGAGCTTTTCTCCCAGGGCCTCTGGTGAAAAAGGGCCTTTTCGGCTCAGTCAGACACCCCCAGTTAACAAATGTAAAATAAAATAAATAAATAAATGAATATTGTTGATGTCCTTCTATTCTCATGGTGCAGTATTTCAGACTCTTGGGCTTTCCCTCTCTTGCTACCCAAACGTCCGGCCAGTATACAAAAGATTCTAGTCACTTCTAGGTGTGTGGGATGTCTGACATTGGCTAAGGGAACGTGGGCCATAAAAGTGATGTCTGAATGCACCAGTCCTCAGAAATTCTATGCCACCAGTTGAAAGTCAGCTGTTCTTGCCATACCAGCCATCGGATCAAAAATTCTAAGATAAGTACCCCATTGGGAATGTATTGTTGTTTGGGTCACTGCATGCCTGTGTGGGTTCATGTCATCCAGGAAGTTAAAGTGTAGGTGCAGTCGTCAGATCTCCCATAAAGATGCCCACGAGCTTTGCCTTTTTTGTGTAGGGCCGATAAATTACCCTAAGTCCTGCTTCATCTGCCAGGCCTTCATTCCGAAAATCTTGCATAGCCACCTACATGCACTAAACATTTTTCTTGAGAATTAGCACCTCAAGTGCTTAGCTTTAGGTACGTAGGGGCCATCTGGTCAGCCTGTCGAGCCACCTAAAAAAAGGCCAAAATCGCTATGCATGAATCAGTAGCTGCACCTCCTCCACCCAACATTTCTCTTGTGGCCGATGTCTGCCCAGAGGAACAATCAGATGACACCGATATGGGTACAATGTGTACCGATGTGGAAGCTGCAGGACACAGGGTGGAAAGCACATCCTTGGAGGTTATGCAGGCATTGACGTCCGATGGTGAGGGGAAACCTTGGCTTGTACTGGCCGCCCAGATGGATCCCTCCACTTTTTCACAGGTTACTGATCCCAGGCCTACCTTGGGTCTGAAACCCACTAGGCATTCCCTTAAAAAGAAAGAGAAAAGGAAACATGTTTCTCCCCCAGTATAGAGCCAGCCAGATTGGCAGGCCTTTTCTCAGAATCTTTTCAATGTCTTTATGGCTCTAATGCCTGCTACACACTTAGCCTCCCCAGTAGCTCCAACTGTGATGAGCTCTAAGTCTCAACCATTAGAGACTTCCCAGGCTGAAGCTGAAGAATCCTCTGACTCCTCAGAGGGGATTCCCTTTCCTATCTCTCCCAATTGCCAACTCCCCTTGGCTATGCCTACCTGGAGGAAGAATCTGCAGTGGCAGATTCTCCAGCTGAGGATCTCACCTTTGGGGAGACCATTGCAAAGATAAGGGAACATTTCAAATGAGACTCCACTGAGATGATAGAAGTTCAGAAAAGATTATGAACTTCAGATGGGCTTGCCTGCCCCTTCCGCTATGCCGCCAGTACTTCCAGCATTTCTGGATGCATTTAGTGCAACATCACTCAATCCTGATTCTCAGCCTCCTGTACCTCAAAGGCCTGACAGATTCTACAAGGTCCCTGAGGGAAACAAATTCCTTGTTAAGTATCCTGAAGCAGACCCTGACACTGTTTCAGTGTCAACTGATAAGGCATCTAAACTCCTTTCATCCTTTCCCCACAGACAAAGACAGCAAGACAATGGAATGCCTTGGGAAGAAGGTTTACACTTCATCTAACTTGGCATTCAGGGTAATAAATTACCAAACCCATATGTCCAGATATATCCTAGCCCTTTTGGAAAAAGGCACTAAACAACTGAGTGACATCCAGACTTTCCTGCAAAAGCTCAGATATCCAGTCTTTTATCCCTGTCCTCTCAGGTCACTAGGTATTCCATTAGGTGCAGCTGTGATGCTGCTGACGCTTTGGCTAGGTCTGCTGCATCTACCTCTGTCCTGAGGATATATTCCTGGCTAAGGTTACAGCCCCTACCTGATGACATTAGGGCAAAACTCTTGGATGTTCCTCTGGACAACTTGGCCCCCTTTGGGACAAAGGTGGCTGAGTTATTCAAAACATTGCAACAAAAGGGGAAGGAGTTACAAGACCTAAAGCATGTATTTGTTTCTCCTGTCCCCAAATTCCACAGAAATTACCCATCAGAAACACAGTTCATCAGGAAGCATTCTGCCCCACCCCTTCTTTCAAGGCCAGAACAACTGCCAGGAAGCAAACTACACCTTCCAGGCCTGTACACACTCCATCCCAGAAGCCTCAATTTCAAGATAGGGCAAGTAGTCTATGACTACCTGCCATTCCTGCAAAAACCCCTTGACTCTATCCCCTTGTCCCAAAGGCTGTGACACTGTTTTCCTGTTTTGAAAGACATCACCACAGACAGGCAGGTCTTATCCATTATAGAGAAGGGTTATTTCATGACCTGGATGACAACTCCATCCTTGAGGAGTATTCCACAGCCCCCAAGCAACAGCTCCCTTTATTTCAGTCAGTTATAGACAGCCTCATTTCCCAAGGAACTATTCAACCTGTCCCAGTGACAGAGAAGGGAAAAGGTTTCTAACCCAGGCTCTTCCTAGTCCCAAGGAAAGATGGACCCTGGAGACCAATCCTAGATCTTTCCCACCTCAGTCTCTTTCTGCAAGTGCCCTCCTTTTAAATGCTCACTCTGCAAACCCTTTCCCATTTTTTTTTTTTTTACCTCAGAGTTTCATGGCCACCTTGGACATCAATGATGGTACCTACACATCCCCATAAGGAACAATTACAACAGATACTTGCGCTTCTCTGTGGCCTCCTCACATTTTCGATTCTCAGCCTTGCCCTTCAGGCTTTCTACTGTACCAAGGGTATTCACGAAGTGCTTGGCACCAGTGGTAGCCTTCTGTAAGACCCAGGGGAGATTCAAATTTTCCCTTACCTAGACAACCTTCTCATTCGGGAGGACTGCACAGAATCCCTACAACTCTGCTACAAACAGTAATTTCAGTCTTGCAAGCACTGAGTTTTCAGATAAACTACCCCAAGTACAACCTGATCATATCTCAGGACCTAGTATTCCTGGGGTGCAGGATAAGGATGGATGTCATAAGGGCTTTCCTACCACCTCAGAAAGTGGAAACCTTAAGGTAGTACTGCTCACTGTCCTTCAGTCTACAGACTTGACTACCAAGCAGTACCTCAGACTCCTGTGTCACATGGCATCGACCATTCCTATGTTGCCATTGACGAACTCCACATGAAGCTACAATGGTACCTAAGGTCTGTGTGGACTCAGCACTCTCATCCTCTAGAGTCAAAATCCCCTTCTTGCCTTGCCTCACTCAAGAAAGAGATTCAGTGGTGGTTGATTCAAGTGAACTGCAACCCAGGATTACCCTTACAGGCTCCCTTGCCAATACAGGAGATGATGTACACGGATGCCTCAGATCTGGGGTGGGGAACAACCATGGGCTCCCTAAGAGTCCAGAGTACTTGGCCGGACTCCATCAAACAGGAGCATATCAATATCAGAAAGATGAGAGCAATTCTTTTGGCCCTAAAGGCCTTCCAACACACACTGAAACAAGGCCTACTAAAATTATACACAGACAACACTACAGTTCTGTGGTATGTGAAGAAGCAGGAGGGAACAAAATTCTATTTCCTATGCGGACTAGTTCTCCAGATGTGGGAGCTTGCCACAGGCAGTCACACTACAGGCAGTCTACATCCTTTCAGAACAGAATAGTCAGGCAGACCACTTAAGCAGATCCATGTCACAGTTCCACAAATGGATGCTCCACAGGTATGTGTTCTTGGACAAAGTCCAGAAATAGGGTACACCTTAGATAGATCTGTTTGCCTCCTCTATGAAAAGGTAATGGTCCATCTTTTTACATCAGTCCTCTGATGAGGGTGACTGATGCCTTCTCAGTCTCTTAGTAGAAGGAGATATTTCTCCATGCATTTCCCGTCTTCCCACTACTTCAGAAAGTCCTACTAAAAATTCAGAAGAACAGAACAAACATCTTGTTGTTAACTCCCTTTCGGCCAAGACAGCACTGGTTCCCCCTCCTTCTGCATTTAGCCAGGGGCAATCACCACAAGTTACCTCACAGAGTGGACCGTCTCACACAGGATAAGGGATGTCTAATACATCCCTACTTACAATCTCTGAACCTCACCCTGTGGTTGATGGAATTCTGATCCCTTACAGACACCTCTATAATGAGGAAGTGCTCACAGACCTGCAGCATGCCAGAAAGCCTAATACTAAGTGATCTTGTATATCTAAATGGAAAATATTTTCCATTTGGTAACTGCAAAGACATTTGGATCCTTTCCAGGGTGATGCCCCTTTGGTACTGTCATATCTCTGTGATCTCTTGCAGACAGGGTTGGCATACTCCTCCATTAAAATCCACCTGGCTGCTATTTCAGTTTGTCTGCCTCTGGATCCCCCTTTGGCTTTCAGATTGCTTGCAAAGTTATTCCTAAAGGGAGAGCTGCATCTCAGGCCCCCCAGGAAACCCATCCCATCCTCCTGAGACCTGAATCATGTTTTGGAGAACCTCATGGTGCCCCCCTTTGAACCAGTTTCTAAGGCATCTCTGAAACATTGCACTTGGAAAACAGTATTGCTAATGGCCTTGAGAGTGTCTGAGTTCTCTTTATACTTTTAAAGATGGAAGCCTGTTTCTGATGAAGATGTGTTTTCCCCAGCTACACTACTGCTTGATGAAACAAAAATCCCTGAGCCTCCACTTCTAAAAATTGATTCCCCAACAGTATCATTAGCCCCATAGAGGAGCATTGCCTGGGAATCGTGCAGGCACTAAGTACCCATTTCCTGGGGTTTTCCCCTTCTCCTTAGTAGTGCAGCCATAGTGTCAGTTATATTAGTTGGGGTGGGCACAGGTCCCCACCTCAGGGGTTTAAGGGGCCTTTCTCCCTGCAAAGCACTAAAAACTGTTTTCATGGATTTTTTTTTTTTTTGTGGGGTGGGCTTAGGGATTTGTTATATCAGCAAACTGCCTTTCATCTACTGATAGTGGAAGTGCATTCCTTATACTCAGTCATTAAGTGTAAGAGTGGCTTAGAAGAACTTTAGTGATTTGATTGCAAGTAATCACTGTGTGATAAATATGTCTGCACTGTTATAATTATATTGCAGTTTACATGTGCATTTATTTTACTTTGACCTGGCTGCCTACAGCCCAATTGGCAAAATCATCACTTGGTGTTAATATGACCCTAGATGATGTCTTTCTTGGTGTGTAAGGAAATTCAGTGCTGAATTTATTGTCAGCAGCAACAATAAAGTAAAATAATGGCAGGGCATTAGGGACATTTTAAAATGGCTGCTAATTGTATGCTGTTGTATGGTCTGAATTTACTTTATATTAATTCACTATTAAATGTATTTAGAACTTAGCGAACTAAAATAGAATAAAAAATAATGAGTAATGATACATTGGCTGGGAGGGTGGCCTAATAGTTAAGGTGTTTGCCTTACAAACACAAGACGCAGGGTTTGAGTCTCACAAGGGATAATTGGCTAGGTTTAAAACGGCTCACAAGGGCAGTTAACTTAGTACTATTCTATGAACCTATGATATGATAATGTGTGCTTTATTTGTAATACTGTAAATCTTGTGAAGTTTTG
>NC_056745.1:1459630826-1459698326 GCF_019279795.1 Protopterus annectens | reverse complement strand
TAATTTCTATCTCTTTCATTTCCCCGCTATAAAACCCGCATTTGCAAGGTTTTGCGCGCCAGGCAGCGCTGGTTAGCTAGGGCATAACTATTCCCGACTCCACAAAGTCTACTCTTCAATTTTTCCCTTGGAACTAAACAAACTTTCAACTTAAGCACTCAAACCATTCACTTCTCATCCCGGCATGTGCTCAAAACTCATAGCAAGCACTAATATACCTTAGCATTAGACCCTGCTATACTGTAGAGAAGGACAAGGCTCTCTGTTCGACCTTACCAGCCAATCAGTAAAACAGTTCACTGTACTTTTCCAGGCATGCCCAAAGGACAGTTTCAGGTGTACTCTCCAGTCCAACTGGTGAATCTGGGCATTTTGAAGCAATGTTACAATTGCCTCATGTGCACAGACAACCCTCTCCTCCTTCCACCAAACACTAATACATGCGATAGATGCAATTATACAGCCAAACTGGAGGCTAAGCTCTCTCAACCCAAGACTGGACCAGGCAGTCAAGAGGAGAAGGGAATTACTTGCATCACATCACCAGTCTCACATAGACCTATGAAACCAGCACTGGCAAAAAACACACATAAATGCAAAAAAACATACTTGGAGGCTCTAAATAAAAATCTGCAAAAGCAGAAGAGACCTCCAAAGCAGACATCCAAGCAACCTACACCCCCCATCACAAACCACGAAACACACACTTCACAAAACCAGTGTGCCACACACTCACAGCCCGTAAGGCAAAATAATGTACCCAACACACTAGTAATAGCTGACTCTATAGTGAGGCACACTGACGTCCCACTCACTAGGCTGAACAAGGAGAAAGTTACTGTTAGCTGCCTGTCAGGTGCTAGGATCCGCCACATAACACAAGCACTCAGGTCACTCCAGAATAAGTACAAATATGACTCTGTCATTGTCCATGTTGGTGTGAATGACCTGAGCCATACCTCCCTGGACTCTGATTGCATATCCCAGGTCGGTATGACCCTGACCCTGAGTAGCATCCTGACCTCACCAAGAATGACACCACGGTATAGTGAAAAAATGATCAGTTTCGACAATTGGCTAAGTTTCTGGTGTCATTCAAAGAGGATCCAGTGTCTGTCAGACTGGGATGACATGCTCAACAAGCCACGCTGCTTCGCTAGAGACAGCTTGCACATGTCACTCTTAGCCTTTCGAATACTGGCCAAGGCTCTTGCCACCCCCATAGTGCCTTTTTTAGGCAAGACTCAAAAGACAAACCCACCGCCATAAATAGCACAAGTAACAAAAAACTGAGGGTAATGCTATTCAATGCCAGAAGTTTAAAGCTCAAAATGCATGCACTCGAGGCACCCCTCAGTATGGAGAAAATCAGTATATGTGCAGTAACAGAAATCTGGTTTAAGACTCCAGAGAGCACCCCAGCACTACCAGGCTACAACTCATACCATACATTTCAGCCACAAAACCTTGACCGAAATACAAAAGGCGGGGGAGTATCCATATTCATCAAGGATACCCACACCTCCAGGTTAGTGGCACAGCACGATGCTTCAGAGATCATCCACATGTAACTAACAACAGGCAAAACTGCTATTCAAATTATATCTTGCTACAGATCACCCACCATGTCCCAGGACCCTCACTCCACATTCCTGGAAACACTGAGAAACATAAAGGTCCTACTAAACACCCTGATATTGGGTGATTTCAATTACCCAAACATTAACTGGGAGAACTACTCAAGTACAAACTCCCTTGCCCAACATTTCCTAGAATTTATAAACTCAAACGCCCTGAATCAACTGGTCAACACCCCCACCAGAGGTGACAACATATTGGACCTGGTCATTACCAACATAGGTGACCGGTGTTCCACACCAGAGGTCAACCCCTCGCTGGTTAGATCTGACCATAAACTAATCACTCTGGATATCCACATTCCACCACCACTCCCGGTCAAAAAAGCCACCATGAAAAACTTTTCAAAAGCAAACTTCACATTACTTAAGACTGAGGTGAGAAGTTTCAAAGCCCCCATGCTAAATGATAACGCTGTCCAAGCTGCAAAATCCTTTACTAATGCACTCTGCGGGCACCTACAAGAATGCATGGATCATGCTATCCCAAACAAAACCAAGACTCACTCCTCCAAGAAAAGCAAGCCAGTCTGGTGGACCCCTGCCATAAACAAGCTATACAATAGGAGGAGGAAACTAGTACAGGAAAGAGTAAAATCCCAAGAGGGGAAGACATCCCTGATCAGTATCAGCAAGAAACTACATTCCCTCATAAAATCATCCAAGGCTAGCTTCGAAAGAAAAATTGCCATGGACTCAAAAGATAACCACAAGGCATTCTTTAGCTATGTCAAGAATCTAAGTGGCAGTTCTCAGATCTGCTCAGTTAGTGCAGAATGGCACAACATACACTGAACCAACTGATATTGCCAGCATCCTGGCAGACAGATTCAGTGCAAACTTCACCCCCTCTCACCCCCAAAAGGGCCCATAACTATACCAGAAGAATATAATGCCCCTGAAATCACAGACACTCAGGTTAAAACAGCCCTCTCCAAAGCCAAAAACACAGCATCAATGGGACCGGACGGTGTCCCAGGCTGCGTCTTACACTAGCTCAAAGATGAACTAACCTCTCACCTAAATACACTGTTTAAACTCAGCCTCTCCACAGGCTACGTGTCCACAGAGTGGCACACAGCAACAGATATTTCACTCCACAAAGGTGGAGCCACAACAGACCCCGGGAACTATCGCCCTATAAGCCTGACTAGCTTGGTCTGCAAAGCTATGGAGTGCATCATCATGGATCTCATTAACAGAGACATAGGAAACCTCCAAACACTGGACCCTACCCAGTTCGGCTTTGTTAAGGGCAGATCATGCCTCCTAAACCTGGTGGACTTCTTAGAGACAGTTACCAAGGCTATAGATGAGGGAAAGGTAGTCCACGCAGCCTACATAGACCTTGCAAAGGCCTTCAACACCATTCCCCACTCAGGTATTTTAGACAAACTCACTAGCCTGAACATAAACACCTACGTCACGAGATGGGTTGCCAACTGGCTCAGGGACAGAACCCATATGGTAAGAGTTGCAGGAGCTAGGTCTGACTCTAAACTGGTTACAAGTGGCATTCCCCAGGGCTCAGTCCTAGGACCCCTGCTGTTTGGCATATACTTCTCAGAGGTACAGGCAAGCACAGGAGGACTATGGCTGACCAAGTTCGCAGACGACTGCAAACTAGGGGCTATAATTGACTCTCCAGCTGACACAAACATTCTCCAAAAGGGTCTCTCTCAGACATATACCTGGTGTCAAAACCATGGCCTCAAGCTAAATGCCAAAAAGTGCATAGTCATCCCCTTTGGAAAAAACAAAGTACCCACAAACTACCACATTGATGGTAGCCCCCTAAATACAGAAGAGATAATAAGGGATCTGGGGACCCAAGTAGACAGTAACCTCTCCTTTGATAATCACATTGTCAAAGTGGTTAGAAAATCCTTCTATGTGGCCCACCTAATCACAAAAGGGTTTGCATCCAGATCAAAAGATGTCATTGGGCCCCTCTATGCATCACTCATCAGACCCATCATAGAGTACAATGCCCTATTTGTGATATACCTTATAAGACACCTGCAACAACTGGAAAGACCACAGAAGTACCTCACCAAGAGGATCACTGGCCTTAAGCAGATGCCCTATGCAACTCGACTGAAGAAACTCCAGCTGTACACGGTTGCATACCACCTACTCAGAGGTGATCTCTGCCTGACGTACAAGGCCATGTCCAACCCAGAATTGATGGACATGCTCCACCTAAAGAAAACCATATCCCCTCGAGCCACATGCTCTAGGGATCTAAACCTCACCCCAACAATAAATAGGACGTGCTGGAGGGATAGATTCCTGTCCCAGAGACTTCCTATACTCTGGAACAAGATTCTAATCTACACTAGGGAGAGCTCCTCGCTAACCCCTCTTCAAGAGAAACCTTGAAGAGTGGATGGGAACCAGAAAGTTTACCCCAGGAATCACTTCAATGGATGTGCTGGACAGAGGTACAGGGAACTAATCTAAGGAGGCAGCGAAAGCCAACACATTCTGGCTAGGCTTATAAATGCCTTCAGACAGATAGCCTAGTACTTACCTATGAACAATGACACATTAATTTGCTAAATAGATTACATACATATGAAATAAAGGTAACTGTTGCAGTATAAAAGATACTTCAGCATGTGATTAGTGCTTAGAAAGTCAAAGAAGTGGAGATGAGAGAAGGAACTAGGTAGGTCAGAAAATGTTAATATTATAGTAAGAGGTGGGCTAGAAAGCAGATTCATATAATTTATATTGTTTTAATAAATAAATACATACACACACACACGTGTGTATGTGTGTGTGTGTAGATATATATATATATATATATATATATATATATATATATATATATATATATATATATATATATATAAATAGAGAGAGATATTATAAGGGAAGTTTGGAGTTGGGGGTGAACAGTGTCAAAACTCTGCATACAACTGGGAGATGCTGGTAAAACTATTCAGGGATTGGTGAAGATTATCTGTGGGGCTTCTGAGTGAAGAGAAATGGTTTGAAGATATGGAAAGGTGAAGCAACAGTTTCTCCATCAATGTGCATTTTCTAAAAAAAATAACTATGGAACTCTAGTAAATAGCATTATTAAATTATTGTAATCCCCAGTGATTTATCAAGAAATCAAATCTGTTAAGAGACGAGAGGGACAGGGCAACAGAAGAGACAAAATCAGGGGCAGCCGAGGGGTATGATTTGTGATTTGTCTTATGGGGGGGTTGGGCTCATAATATTTATTTACAGATGCGCCACATATCATAATAATGAAAACATGGAAAATACTTTGGGCAACCTTACCTACAAACAATATCAGAGACAGTAATGTTCTGTGCAACATGTATAGTTTTAGAGTATGGGGAATGCATATCTTAAATACTCCAGATTACCAAAAGCTGACAGAAGAACACTGGACTCCATTTGTGCAATGACATTATTTGGAACAAGTAAGACTTTGTTTCTTAATCAACTTTTTGTATTCCTCAAATAATTTTTTGTTAGTTTAAAAAGTGTAATCCCATGCTGTATTTCTAATGTTTTCCATTTTAATATGTAAACATGCAGCTTTTCTCCCAAGGCCTATACTGAAAAGGACTTTTGTCCAGTCAGACTATCCTGGTAAACAAATGGAAATAAATAAATAACATAAGTCACTGGTGAGTGTGGGTAATGCAGGATTTATCTATAGTATGCTTTGTTTAATCACCTGCACTTTAACCTTGTGATCAAACCATGCCACCAAGGGTAAATCATGAATTATCCACACCCAGTTGTTTAGAGATCATAGGTTCATAGGCAAGTACTAGGCTAGTGGTCTTGCAGGCCATTTTAAGCTTAGCCAATACCCCTTCAGATGTGAGAATCAAACAGTATACCTTGTGTCTGTGAGGTAAACACCTTAACTATTATGCCAGCCCCTAACTAGTGGATTATTGCTCTTGTATATAACAACGTAAACGATAAAATAACTGTTCTGCCGACGTATGTAGAGTATGTTAGATGAGGACAGAGATGTAATATATAAAGTTCATAGGTTAGTACTAGGCTAATTGCCCTTGCGAGCCATTTTAAGCCTAGCCAGTTATCCTCTGTGAGATTCAAACCCTGTACCTTGTGTTAGTAAGGCAAACACCTTAACAATTAGGCCACCCACCAATGTTCTGTGGTATCATACCCCAAACACTGTTCTTTTACTACTTTATTACAAAATCAATTGATTTTAATCATATCAGAAAACAGGAGTTAAATGGCCACAAGGTTTAAAACAGACACTTGGATAAATGTTGATAAAGATTTGTAATGGGTGTCACAAAAGTGTAAATTTAGGGTCTATAGATGGAACTTTGACTTTCCACAAAAAGATGCTACACAGAGCTCTGTTGGTATGCACGCTTTCTGCAGACACAGCCCTGTGCCTTCCTGGTCAGGTACATTGACATTACATGATCTACTTAATTTACAACACGTTATGCCGTTCCTGTTCAGTTATATTTTATTTTACATTTGTTAACCGGGAAAGTCCGACTGGACACACATCCATTTTTCAGCGGAGGCCCAGGGAGAAAAGCTCCAATAGCATGTCATAAAGAAATTACACAAGAATATCATACAGAGATATAGGTTCTATAGAAACATAAGTTATGTATAGATTAACAATTCCTTTAGTAAAGTCTGTATACAGTATTCTAGTAGTAGGGTTTATATAGAATATAAAATATAAACACAAGAAAAAAATTTTTTTTTTGTTTTTCTAAATTATGAGTACTCTCAATATTTTGTTACAGAAATAACCAGTGGTTATTAAGCTTTACTTTGAAAGGAATTAGTGGACCTTTAGTAGATGAGATACATCTATATTACATGAAGGTTTAGTACAAAGCTTCACGTAATATTTATGAGTCCTGCTTCATAATGTTCAGATACATTTGCGCTATCCATTTAAATGATTGCATTTTGTGTAATAGAGTAGTTGACTAGATAGAGACTTTTATGCATAGAAGACATTTTAGCATTCGTTCACTGATTGTGGTATGGACAGTGCTTTGGTATTGTAATGCTTATATAGTAGATGTTTCTGTTTCGAATACTGTAAGATCTTTGAATCCAGCTGCAGAGATGACAGGGCCAATGTCCACATTGGGCAAGATGATTTACAGTACATGCAATTTGATCTCTCTGTATTTCTTACTTATACACAGCATCATTTATCTTATACTAGGTTTTATTGGGTAACAGTATCACTTAATGGACACCGTCTCTTTTCTTGTATTGTAGCACAGCCATATTCATGTTTGACTTAACATAGTGCAGCTGACCTTTCTGTACTTAGGTTTAAGTTTCTACCGCGTGATAGAGATGAGTAACATTTTTTTTATTGCTGGCTCTGCTGGTATGTAGTTATGTGAGGCACTATCATCATACTGTTTTGTATGCTTTAGAAATTCAGATGATTGTGTTTTCAGCATCCATTTCCTTAAAATACATTACCAGAAGCATTTAATGATATCAGTAACAGACAGTGAAGAAATGAGCTTGTACGAATGATGTGCACTGGTGTTATAAATGCAGTCATACTGATCCTTTTGGTGTACTTGTTTTGTACAAAAAAAAGCAACTGCTGCTTTACCATTTGAGAAACAGCAAATGACACACAAACAAATCTTCTCATTAAAGGCAGTCGCCTGCTTTTTGTTGCTGTTGCTTGAATCACAGCGTTTAAACATACATTAGTGTAGCTGCAGCATTTAATTTCCTGATTCTTCATATTAATCTCATCCTTCTGGACTGGGGCAGGAATCTCAGGAGATAGTCTCCACATTTTTACATACCTGCAAGTAATATTTTGATATCACGCTTTTGAAGAACACGGTGGATAATTACTGTAAACATCAATCTTTTTTTCACCATTCTGGTGAGCATTTGTGCAGTTGCATTACGGCAGCATTTTGTTGTTTTGATACATGTAATTTCTTTAGATGACGCTATTCACTGTTTGAAATATATTTTCAGATTTATGCTTCAGAAACTTATCACTGTAGTTATAAAGTTAACATTGTGATATTTATTCATGTATCTCAGGCTGCCACTGTTTACTGACTTTTTTTTGCTATTCTCTAGGTGTTTCTCACAAGTGAGCGAGTGGCTAGGATGGTACATTGTGGCGGTTGCTCAGCAAATGACTTCAGAGAAGTCTTTAAGAAAAACATAGAGAAAAGGGTCCGCAGTTTGCCAGAAATAGACGGACTGAGCAAAGAAACGGTACTAAGCTCTTGGTTAGCAAAATATGATGCCATTTACCGTGGGGAAGAAGATTTACGAAAGCAGCCCAAAAGGATGGCATTAACTGCGGTCTCCGAACTTATCCTCAGCAAAGAACAGTTATATGAAATGTTTCAACAAATCCTAGGGATCAAAAAGTTTGAACACCAGTTGCTTTATAATGCATGCCAGGTAAGGAGGCTTACTTTTTGTTTTACATTGTAAATTACAGGTGCTTTGCAGCTGAAAAAAAATCATGAAATGGCATGTCATACATTGAGCATTTGATATTCTCTAACATTTTAAAGTGCCATACTTGGTGGATGTTTGATGTCCTGTAACATTTAAATGTGTCATGCATGCTGGGCATTTGATATTTTGTAAAATTTTTTGTGCCCTGGTTTTATTTTATTTTTAATCATTAGCTTTTCTGAATTTGCTTATTTTCTGACTCCAACATAAGGTAAGTAATGTTTAGTTGGGTGGATCATTGCAAATTTGAAAAGTGTTCTGAAACACTCAAAGCCAACAGCTGGAGCCATTAACTTGATTTCCATTTTAATGCCTGCCTCCAAGACAGTGTTATAGATAAGTTTGACCTGTTTACTTATGTGAAAAGTAGAAATTCAGGTAAAAAAAGGTTAAAATATTTTGTTTCTACAATAACTATCCTGATGAAATAATTTCACTAAATAAGAAACTTAAAAAATGACCTCATAATGTAGCTAGAAGAGCGAAGATATGGTTGTTATTGTTTAGCTGTCTCTCTTATCCACCCCTAGGCAGTAGTACGGCATAGCCATCAAATTTTTGGTCTGTTACTGTGCGAATTAAGAAGTGATATTTGATTAAATGCAGCTGACCTCCACATTTACTGGTTATTTGTCATCATTTAGTGATAATGCCGAAGGAGTCGAAGCTCCAATGTTCATGATCATTTTTTTTTTCTTCTTAGGAAAAAAATAATCATAAAAAATAGTTGTAAGACATCATGCAAACATGTAGTAGGACATCATGTAAAATTATAGGTAGTGTAAGCAATACACCCACTACCTATACCATTAATACAAACCTTCAGGATGATTTTAGGCCCCAACAAGTATTGAATTTGGGTTGACAGATGAATGGGATAATCAACAGTTGTTCTTGGCAGGAGAGCAGATAATGTTCACTTTTGAAACATTATGGTAATCATGTTTTAAAAATACCTTTACTTTTGACTTTTTCATGAAAAGCAGAAAATCAAATCACTAGGCTGACGTAATTGACATACTGAATTCCAGTGCAGAGTTTGCCGTTTGTAAATGTGTTTTCATCACATGCAGTAGTTATTGCATCCACAGACATGTTGATTACTTTACAAAGCGTGTTAATTTCTGCTTGTATCCATGAACATTGAATTCCTCTTTCTTAGCAACAGAGGTTAGTTTTTTGAAAGATATTTTCTGTCTTTACCTTTTATATTTGTACGGCCACAACTCCTTTTGTTGTCTAGTCTTACTTTGCATCTTTGAATCTAGTTACAGTTCATGATTATTTTTTTTCTTTTACTTACTGTTTTCATAAATCTGTCTGAATCAGCTGTCCCCATTTACATACTGTGTTCACCAGTGTTTGTTGTTGAGCTTATAACCTATTTGCCTTTGAGAACTTTGCCCCATGTAAGAACTTTATATTACCACAAGTACTTTTCAGAGATATTTTGATTTCTGGTAGTTAGGAACTGATTCATATTGCAAATCGTTTATTCTATAGTTTTGGTAATCATCTGGTAATGAACTTTTCTCATGTTTTTTTATATTTAGATTTATTTTTTGCAGTATGTTGCATGAATAATACTAACCATATTTTATGCAACTAATTCTCTGATGAAAACGTAAAATATTGCATTCTCATTTATTGTAATGCATTCACACCTGTAGGAAAATTTGTGGATCCCCACTAATTTAAAGCACATATTCATGAGACAAAAAGAATCTGTAGCACCCAGTAAAGTCAGCCCTACATAAGCACTGAAAAGCTATACATATGAAATAACTTGTTAATAGATTTTCACTGCAGGGATGGTCTATTAGACAGAAATATCTTTTTTTTTTTAATTTCTCCAAATGTTTTGGGTTTCTAATACTGTGAGAGGAATGGACTCTGTTCTTGAGTTGGGGAACAATTAAAGTTCACGAGATTAGAATTGTTGCAGTTTTAGATGTTTGCCAAGAATGCTCTTCGCAGTTTCCACAATGGACCCAGAATCGTCTCCTCCTGCAGTTCATCTGGAGTTACCTGCATTGGTAGCACACTTAAAGTAAGTTTAAAAATTCTTAAAAAATTGCCCTGTTTGCTCCTACTACTGTTGGAACTATTAAAGCATTTATATTCTGTATTACTGCAGTTTCATCCTTGAAATTTCCGGCTATGTCTCTTAGTATGTCGGACGATATAATCACTATGTTTAGCAGTTTCAGTGATTAATGTTAGTTTTGCCATTTTTTTCTTTGACTGCTATATCTAGTTGTCTTGCTTCTGCTATCTCAACTGTTCACAACGGACCATCCAATATGACCATACATACAGACATACAAATATTTCAAGCACTGGCTTTAATGCCCTTCCAGCCTGCCAGTATACCAAAACAGTTGTTCCCATAATAAGTGCCCAGGCTGTTCATAAAAATATCTAAATCAGCTACTCTGTCATAGAACCAATTAGTACACTTTTCATTCCTATAGAATCTTCTACATAGGTTCTCTGATGATTCTCGAGTACCTTTTGATAAGCCCCAAACATTCCCAGAGGTAGTTGCCTCTAAATGCCCTCTATACCTGGATAAAGCCTTCTCTTAAATATCTATACGAGACACTGCACAAGTTAAGATATTTTACTCTTTCATAATAACTTACATCTTCACATCCGTGGATGCCCTTAGTATATTTCCGCTGTACACTTTCCAGTTTACACATGTTTGTTTTCTTATAGGGTTTCCATATTGTTATTCCATATTCAAGTTTGGGTGCAATATAACTGTCATATAATGACTTCATCATTTCTGATTTACTAGACTTTATAAATATTTTTATAGAAATGATCATTCCAAAAATAATCATTAACCAATTGGTTGATATGATTAGAAAAAAAAAATCAAAGCAAATACATATACCCAGGTCCTTAAATGAGTCTACAGTTTCAATCACTGTGTGCTGTATTAAATATTTACCTTTCACTTTATGTCTCTCAAATCGCATATGCTTAGTTTCTGATGTATTTATCATCATATTATTCTCCTGTGCCCATATGGTCAATTTAGTCAAGTTATTTTGCAGACATACCATATCTGTAACACATGTAATCAGTTTACCTAATTTCAAGTCATCTAAATACAAACTGTAGAACACCTCAAATGAAAAAGATAGAATCTAAATAAGTGTGGGCCAAGGACAGAGCCCTGTGGGACACCATGACTGCAGCCTGTAATTTCACCTGTCCAACTGCTGTATGATACCTGCCATATCCTATATGTAAGCCATGCAGCTATCCATCTTATCAAGAGAACATCAATACCTAGATTTAATTTATTAATCAGTGTTTTGTGTATGACTGTACCAAATTATGAAATTAAATCTATATAGATTACATCACAGCACAATTTTTCATTCATAACTATTATTATATTATTATAAAACATCATGTTACAGATGGTAATAGATCTATTTTCAACCTAGGCATTGCTGATATATGGTTCCAACTCTGACAATAACTTAGCCATTATTTTTCCTACAACATGAAAGTAGACTTAAGGGCCTGTATGACTCTGGGTTTGTCCTACTCCCCTTTCCCTTAAAGACAGGTTTAATAAGCACATGTCTCCAATCTTGAGGAATCTCCCCATATTTATACATCCTGGTAAATAATAGATGTAATGGTACCGTACATTCCTGCTAAAACGTTCTCGGGTCATTAATACTAGTTCCATCTCCTCCATGTGCTTTGCTTAGATCTGTTTTTCATAGTTCTTTTTCAACATAATATAATTTGATTTCAGTATCTGAGGTCGCCTGGATGTCACTAGGACAAGTTACCATGCCCTGTAGGTTTTGCATGCGATTTTTGTAAATATAGGTTTACTGTTAAATGTAGATCAGCACTTACGTGAAACTGGAAAGGTCAAATGCATGTTTCCCAGTTCCCGTAATGCCGATCCAGAAATGTTTGAATCCGCATTAATGAATGGTAGTGTGTATTCGCTAATGTTTGATTGACATTCTGATAATAGATTGCACTTCAGTGGGGATTGAAAAATTTACCCTTTTCTTCACTGTAGTGTGATCTCTGAGTTGGAATATATAATTTGCAGGGTAGGGGGTGTTGGGGGAAGGGATGCTTGCCCCCTGAAAAATAGTAAAAACCTGTGTTGTTTAATTAAATTTTTAGGAGACATTAAACAAAATAGCCTGGGTGTCAGGTGGTACCTCCTGCTATTTTGTTTAATGTTGAATAAAGGTCATTCTGAATTATAGGGAGGTAAAAATTATGGATACGACATTATTTTTCGACTTGACTACAGTTTATTTTTACTTTCCACATTTTAATAGTAAACAGTAAATATATCTGCAATCTGTTGTCTAAGAATATGTTTTGGAATCTACACACAGTTTATAAAATTGTATGTTTTTACTCCTTGCACATCTTATATATCTATAAAATGGTTTCCTATTATGCTCAGTATATTTATATAAATTTTCTTGATTTTGTCTCACACTGTATTTAATTTATTTGTCCAGCTTGTTTATTTAAGTTTTTAAAGTTGTAGTTCAACCTCAAATCTGTTTCTTATGCTTTTTCTGACCCTCACCTTAATCAAGTATCTTCTTCTTATGGAAATATATCTCCCTGATGTTGTGTGTCTATAACATGATGTTAAACAATTTTTTTTGATTTTTTGCATTCAACAATTTTCTTTCAAAACTTTCCACATTCCATCTGCAGTTTTTCCACTGAAGCATCTCTCCAATTAGCTTTACACAGCAACTGTTTTGCTTTCACATAATCTGTAATTAATCTTCTGTGCACTAGTTTAGATTTCAGTTTGGCACAATTATCTAGCAATACATTAACCTTTATAACCCATTAATCACTGCACATCAACAGTGGTAAAAAAAAAAATGAAGTAACAGTAATTTCTTTAGGAACAGAAACAGTGTCTAGTATGTTCCATTCCCTGGCAGATTTTTTTTACAGTCTGAAGCAATTGTTGCTCCTTAACATACATTATGAAGAATTTCCTTACTATTGTTCTTCAGTCAATATTATTCCAATCTGTTTCTGGTAAATTTAAGTCTCCGGTCACCACTAGTATTCTTCCCTCCTGTGTTTCATGCAAGAAATATATGACTTCTTCTAGGTCATCAGCATTTAATATTGGTGGTCTATACACTCCAACAATTGTTATATGCTCCAGGCTTGTCTTTATTGTCACAGTTGCACAATCTATATTATCACTGTTATCATTGAACATGTAATAATCATAGATTATATAACTATCTTTAATCCCTATTTATTTATTTATTTTATTTATTTATTTAACATTTCTTGGCCAGGAAAGTCCATCTAGGACAGAGCCTATTTTCAGTGGAGGCTCAGGGAGAAATGCTGCAGATGCATGTCATTGTAATGTGGGAGGAAACCCACATGAATGCAGGGAGGACATGCAGACTCCACACAGAAGGCATCCCAGCTGAAAATCGAACCGGAGAAGCTCTTGCTGTGAGGTGACCGCGTTAACCGCTGCACCACTGTGCCACCCCTATCATAACACCTCCACCTGACTTTTTTAGTTAGAACGTCTGTTACATTGAAAACTTCCACTCATTTTTCTTTAACCATGTTTCATAAACAATAACATCATCAATCTTGTGGGTATGTAGCAAGATTTCGTATTTAAAAAAAAAAAAAAAAAAAACGTTATTAGTACTTTTAGCATTAATAACCATCGGACATGCATCAAATGTTGCTAACTGTGAACTGTTAAATTTTCTACCTAGCAAACATCCTGCCTTGTGTTTGTCAAATATTGCAAAACATCTGTTGCAAAACTTCTCTTCCCTGATCTAAACAGGTACATGCCATGCTGTCTGAACACGTGTGCTCAGAATTAGGCTCAGATGTGCTACACGTTTCCATTTTTTAAAATGAACATTTTCTTTTTCATGTAGGTATTTACCCCTAAATCATTTCATACATGGTGACATAACTCTCCTTTATCAGTGTGATTTGTGAAAAATATGTCCTAACACCGGTACAAGCTATGCTATCTAAGAGGACTGTAAATTCCTTACTAACAGTCAGAGTCCTTGTGGATGAGATCATTTGTACCAGTTCCTCTAATAATTGAATCCCCAAGTACAAGAATATCTTTTCTGACCAGATCTGAAGAATCTTCAAGTCCTAATTCGGTAATAACTGCTGAATTTTTACAAAGGAATAACCTTTGTCACCATTAGTCTTTGTGTATTACATTTGCAAGCATATAATTCTCATCCAGATGGCTTTGTATATCCACAGCTTGAGCCATGTTATTAGCATCTGTATTTCTCCTCTTTTTTTCTTACAGTTAGATTCTTCAATCCTTCCTTGTTCAGTTTTGATTTCTTCCTTTTCACCTGCCCATTTGCCTCTTTTTCTGCCTTTGCTTTCCTCTGCAATAATTCTTTGTGGTACATTGCCACTGTCTCTTAGCTGCCTGCATGTTGTAATGTCGGGACAGTCTCCAGCCTTGCCATGTTATTGTGTCTTTCAATAAACGAGACCTCTTCCATGAATATATCAGAACCGAAACTAGATGTGCAACTATTTCAAGTTCTCTACTATATAACCAACATTTGACTGGATCTTAAACTTTTGCTGTAGACTTTGTAATCCAACATGCATGATTCCCACTGTCTTGATACATTATTAGCCTTTCATCTTTTGGTTTAAATTCACTTCTCCTAAACCATTCATGTGTCAAATCTTGGCCAGTATGCAGTTGTTTCAGGAGTTCTCTACCCTTGCCAATATAAAAGTGGGATTTCTGCTTTCCCTTCCTTTTTTTCTGGCCCTGTACTGTATAGTCTTTCTTTTGTTTTTGGCCCTTCCAGTTGCTGCATGATTCACATCTGTTGACTCCCTGGCACATTAGCCACTGGCTTCAGGAGGATCCTGGGAGGTGACCACATTGACTCTTGTGCCTTATTCCTCCTGTAATGTAGTAAGTTCCTTTTGCCATCCATGTATTCTGTCCTCAGGCCTTCCTAACTCTGTCACACATTGTGATGGCATTCTCTCATTTATTCTTTATGAAGACTGAGTAAAATTATTGTTTGAAGAACTCTACATTTTACCTTGTTTTAAAATTTTCTCTCACACAATGTGCCCAAGTTTTTCTCTCTTCCTTCCTTCTTTCAGATGTACTTATATAGTTTTGGAGCCCGGATTGAACTATTTCTTGCTATGCACTTTTGCAACTCCTTCACTCTGTTAGTCATTATTCTGTTTGCCTTTTTGAACCCCCCAAGTCATTTCTTTCCTCCTGGTTATATCATCTCTTTTACCCTAATTGCTAATATCACATTCCTTTGAAGCCAACATTCCTTTCCTCAGCTTTTTGTGTCTTTCTGTCTTTTTTTAATGAAACGTTTAGCCCCAGTGCACTTTCACAAGCACCTTAGTTGGCATCATCATCATCAACCCCCTTTTTTCCATTCTCTACATGGGGTCGGGGCATCATGTTAACTGCCACCATCTCTCTCTACTACCTTCGTTGACACACATACATGATTGTTGCAAGTTTTCTCTCAAACAAACTGTCCACCTCCTTGCTGGTTTCTCTCATTTCCTTTTGACTTCCTCCTGTCTGTCCCAAATCATCTTCAGCAGATTGTATTATGCTTTTCAACACATGTGCCTGAACCACCATAATCCATTCAACTGACCTTTTCTACAACTTGCTGTAATTTCCCCATCACAGCACCACTACTGCACTATTACGTCCTTCCAATATAGTAAACCAACATGGAAACAGTGGCCTGCTTGTGTCCACCATGTTATTAATCCTGTCAAAGGCATTTCATACTGTCCTGCACCAGCAACCGTTCATTCAGGTCTCCTCAGTAGGACTTTCACAAAACTCCATGTTGTGGTTTCTTACTTACCTATATGAAAGGCAACAAGCCGTTAAATGGCAAGAAACTACTCATCTTTTCAACTAGTTACTACAGGTATCCCTTGGGGGTCTGTCCTGGGTCCTCCCTTATTTAATATATTTATTGTTGACCTCCACTCACCATGCTGGTTTAGTTCAGTATGCAGGAGACTCAACATTAATATTTCACCTTCGCAATAAATAAGCTCCAAGACAATAACCAAAAATCTTTCTTCTCTGTAAAAACCTGTCTCAAAGAATCAAACCTCCTACTCAACCCCAAGAAAATTGAGTTAATGCTTTTTACCTCAACAAGTTGCCAAAATCAATAGCAATCTTTTACCACAAGGTCATCAAGTAATACTGTCACTAAAACTGTAACTTACAGTAAACGTTTAGGCCTTATAATAGATGACCATCTTAAATATGACCAGTACGCACTGCACAGCAGTAAATCTACACACCAGAAACTAGGCTCCCTTTATGGATCAATGGATTCCTTACAGATACTGTTAGAAAAACTCTAATCACTGCCTTCTTATTGCCAATTCACTCAATTATATGGTATGGTACTGCTATCCTGACAAACTTAAACAGTACTCAAAGAAAGAAACTTGCCTCCTGCTACAATAAAATATCTAAATTTGCCACCAATCTCCCTCATAAGACACATTGTTATAGCTTAAAACAGTTAAACTGGCTTGAATTACACAATTACTTTACATATTTGCAACTAACTGCAGCACACAAACTCATTCATCATCCAGAAAAATGTCCTGCACTACAAAACTTATTACTGCCCAACTGTCAAGCAATGGACCTCTACTCTATTAACAAATTCTTATTATTTACAAATAAGTCAAATAACGTTGCATGAGACTCGCTGTACTCCCAGTACATTGCTAAACTCTGGAATACTAGCCCCACACAAATAAAACTCTCTGACAAACTCAGTAGTCTTAAACCACTGCTTAAACAACATCTTAACCAAACTTGGTCCTGCACATGCTCATCACAAGGTTAAGACTTTATGTTCACCATACGATACTCTCCAGATACTCTCCTTAAACAGAATGCTGTCAACCTCTCACTGAAATGACAAAGATATTTTTATATGTAACTGCTGCATGTACAATCCAGTCTCATGGGCTTTCTCTTTACTAACTTCCTCCTCCATAAAATCTTAGAATGTAGAAATATAACTTCTGTTTGTGTATAACTGGAAATAGAAATGTGTTAACTGGAGCTTACTATAATGCAATGAAGCAAGTGGAGCTTTTTCCCCAGGCCTCCACTGAAAATGGGTATTTCCCAGCAAGACTTTCCTGGTAAACAAAGATAGATAATAAATAACTAAATAAATAATTGGGGCTACTTTGGCTTCTGTTATGTCCTTATTTCTTTGTCTGTCCCACAGTGTGAATCCTGCCCTATGTCTCAGGCATGTCAGCTCTGTCACCTCTAACTTCCTTAACTGCTCTTTGCAGGTTTCTGCATTGTGCTGTAGTTCTAGTTACATCACTGTTTTGTACACCTTACTTTTTATCTTCTTTGGCATTTTTCTGTCATAGGCTACACCAGCCAGTCTGTGCCATTTGGCTGCAGCCCCTCTGATTCTAGCTTTGAACTCCAAATTCAGACTTTACTTCTCCTCAACATCCCCTCCCAGATACTTGACACTGTTAACCTGTTCCACCATCTTCCCTTCTACCTCAGTTCTCAACTTCTTCTAATTTCCCCCATTTGCTGCCAATACAATTGTCTTATCTGTACTCAGTTTCATCTCACATGTCTTCAGTTTTGCATTCCATTCCTATATCCTTTGCTGATGTTCTTGCTCATAGTTTGCTTGTAATGCCACATTGTCTGTATACAGCAACTCTGTTGATCTGTCCTTTTGGACCTGTTTGCTAATGTAGTCCATTACCAGTATGAACAGCAGTGGGCTCAGAGCTGAACATTGATGCACACCCACTCCCAATGGGAACTCCTGTGTAAGACCGAACACTGTTCGTCCTTGAGTCAATTGGTCCTTGTACATAGTTTGCACTAATTCTACCATTGCTTCTGAAACTTTGGACCCCCACAGTACCGCCGAAATCGGCTTTCTTGGGACCATGTCACATGCTTTCTCCAAGTCTAGGAATGTCCATTTGGACTCTTACCTCATTTCTTTATTCTTCTGAACTATTTGTCCATCAGATCAGTTGTGCTGGATCCTGATGTGAATCTGAACTACTCATGTCCCATCTTAATTTCTATAACTTGGCACATTTGTTTATCAGTCACTCTATCTCCACAACTTACCTCTGTATTGCCTACAGTTGTGAATGACCCCTTTGTTCTTGAACACTGGCACTAGTATGCTTATTCTCCAAGCATCTTAGATATGTATTTCTCTCCATACTGTTATGAGTACACTCAGGAGCCATGTCTTCCCTATTTAACCCAATGTCTTTACCACATCAGCCTGTGACCTCATCTGGGCCTCCTGCTTTCCCTGACTTCATTTGCTTTAGTGCTGTTCTTATTACTTCTATGGTGGGCTCCTACTCTTCTCTCGCTGTAGGCTATGTCTGGGGCAGTACAGCTTCTCTGCTGTTTTCTTCATTGAGAAACTGCTGGAAGTAGTCCTTCCATATACTTTTGGTGTCCTATAGATTTATGGGCAGGTTGTTGCTGGCATCCCTTTTCAAGGGTGTCTGACTATCTTCTTTATCTTTCTGTCTTTACCTTGCAACCTGATATACTTTTTAGGGGGGCTTCTACTGAATCGGTTTCTAGAATCTGGTAGAGTTTCTATGAGGTCTCCTCCTTTGCAATTGTAACTCCTTCCTTAGACTCTATGTTAGCCAACCAGTATTCCTTCCTAGCCTGGTTTTTCTTTTCTCTGTCCCACTTTTTCCCAAACTCTTCTTTCTTTTGATGATTTCCTGGGCTTCTACATTCCACCACCAGCTTTCCTTATCTATGTTATTTCCATACCTGCCTCTATCTGTTATGTAGCCCTCACATATGCTGTTTTTAAGCACTGCCATTCTTCTTCAACTCCACTTATTTTCTCCTCTTCTTGAAGTGCTAGAGTCCTGAGTAATTCCTGTTGTGCTTTCTCTACAGTCTGCTTCCAGGTCTTCGGCCTGGTATTTGTTGACCTTAGAACCTTCTTGTGGCAAATGGTCTGTATCATTTCATCAAATGGCTATTCAGGGAATACCTATTCGTTGAACACCTGTTTATTTAAGCAGCTCTTCAGCAAATGGAAGATTTTCACTAGGGCAAACCAGTGGTTGACCACCGTCTGGAATTTGCCCTTTTCTCCACTGTAGTGCGATCTCTGAGTTTGTATATTTAGTTAGGGGCTTGGGGGGTTACAGACCCCTACTTTGGGGTGTATGGGGGTGTGTAGCCCTTCACCTTAACAGGTTTAAAAAATTTTTTTCCGGTCGCTTGGTTGGACAACTCCTTGTTTGCCCTAGTGAAAATCCCTCATTTGCTGAAGAGCAGCTTTGATAAATAGGTGTTTGATGAATGTGTATTCACTGAATAGCCATTTGATGAAGTGATATAGGCTAGTGGCTACCATTGGTTATGCTCTGGGCTAACTGTGCAATAACTGATTCTACTCCAGTGCTCTCTTCTTACTAGAAGAAAGTCTAACTAAGTTGTATGCTGACCTCTGTTGTATATGATTTTTTGACTCTCTCTCCTTCTGAACCATGTGTTGGCTTTGATCAAGCCATTTGCCGGACAGAAGTCTAGAATGCCTTCTCATCCTTTGTTCCTGTTACCCCACACATATGGAACCAGGCAGTCCTCATATGCTGTGCTATTTCTGCCAATATATGCATTCAAATCACCCATTGTCAGCATCCAAATCATGTTGTCCTTTGTCTAGCAGGTCCTTCAACTGCTGTCCGAATGTATTCTTTTCCTCAGTGTCACAACTCTGCTGTGGGGCATAGGTTGAGATTATGAATACTGCCCTATCATTAGGCTGGAGTCTGATTGCCATGAACCTGTCAGTGAGTCTGATGACATCCCGAATCATCTTCTGAAGTCACTTCCTCACCACAATTCTCACAATGTATCTACTTTGTTCTCCTCCTCCTGAGTAGTAGTTTCTGGACCCCAAACCAAATGGCTTTACTGTACTACTATAGGATGTCCAGCCTCCACCTTACCATCAAGTCATCCACTTCCAAACTTCATCCTGTTAGTAAACCTACTTTGAGTGTAGCAATTCTTATTATTGTTTCACTCAACAGCACAATTCCAGTAATGCAAGCTGAGCACCTGGACTCCAGCTTGCAAGTAGCTTATTGACCCAGGTCTGCTGGGCTTTATGGTGGGCATACACTGGCCATTAGGGGTACATACACCCCTACCACTGTTAGCATGGGTCCCTGGCATAGGTTGAAGTATGCTAGGTCCTCAACCCTCTTATCACCTGCAAGTGTCCATGTATATTTGCCAACATTATTCAACATCATCAAATCATCTAGAGCCATATTTTTGCACCCTTAAGTGGCTAACCCTATCATGGCATCCAAGTCTGTGATCCATGTTTTTTTTATCTTGAGGATACTGCACCCCACAATACATGCCCAAGGTGGTTTGTCTATACAACTATTCAACCTTTAAGGCATCATCTAGAGTCCATGCTACTGATCACATCACCATTTTTGGGTGAGTTTGAGATGGAAACACACAGCATATTTTTGTGAGGTGGGCAGAACCCCAAAGAGACAAGGGTGAACATACACACTCCAAACAGACATTGTCAGGAGGTCAGTATTGATACTTGTGCATGGGAAAGCAAAGACCTTAGCCATTATTGCAACTTGTCCTTACTTGTTTCAACATGTAAGGATGTTAATTCTTGATATTTTAATGTGAAATCAAGTTACAAAGTGCATGTTACTGTGCTTGCTTTGACAGTGCTACTTAGTACAGTAAAGGCTAGGCTTTGACAGTGCTACTTAGAACAGTAAAGGCTAGGCTTTGACAGTGCTACTTAGTACAGTAAAGGCTAGGCTTTGACAGTGCTACTTAGCACAGTAAAGGCTAGGCTTTGACAGTGCTACTTAGCACAGTAAAGGCTAGGCTTTGACAGTGCTACTTAGCCCAGTAAAGGCTAGGCTTTGACAGTGCTATTTAGCCCAGTAAAGGCTAAGCTTTGACAGTGCTACTTAGCACAGTAAAGGCTAGGCTCTGACAGTGCTACTTAGCACAGTAAAGGCTCGGCTCTGACAGTGCTACTTAGCACAGTAAAGGCTAGGCTCTGACAGTGCTACTTAGCACAGTAAAGGCTAGGCTCTGACAGTGCTACTTAGCACAGTAAAGGCTAGGCTCTGACAGCGCTACTTAGCACAGTAAAGGCTAGGCTTTGACAGTGCTACTTAGCACAGTAAAGGCTAGGCTTTGACAGTGCTACTTAGCACAGTAAAGGCTAGGCTTTGACAGTGCTACTTAGCACAGTAAAGGCTAGGCTCTGACAGTGCTACTTAGCACAGTAAAGGCTAGGCTTTGACAGTGCTACTTAGCACAGTAAAGGTAGGTACTTATTCTCTCTTTGGGTTTTATCAGCAGTATTAAAACTAAAATCTCTAACATTAAAACTGAAATGTCTCTAACATTAATACAAAGTAATTATCATGCGACATAATGCTTACATGCACCAGCTTTACTTTATTAAATAGATAGTGTAGGTACCCTGTTTTAATGTCCCAGCTTTACTTTATTAAATAGATAGTGTAGGTACCCTGTTTTAATGTCCCAGCTTTACTTTATTAAATAGATAGTGTAGGTACCCTGTTTTAATGTCCCAGCTTTACTTTATTAAATAGATAGTGTAGGTACCCTGTTTTAATGTCCCAGCTTTACTTTATTAAATAGATAGTGTAGGTACCCTGTTTTAATGTCCCAGCTTTACTTTATTAAATAGATAGTGTAGGTACCCTGTTTTAATGTCCCAGCTTTACTTTATTAAATAGATAGTGTAGGTACCCTGTTTTAATGTCCCAGCTTTACTTTATTAAATAGATAGTGTAGGTACCCTGTTTTAATGTCCCAGCTTTACTTTATTAAATAGATAGTGTAGGTACCCTGTTTTAATGTCCCAGCTTTACTTTATTAAATAGATAGTGTAGGTACCCTGTTTTAATGTCCCAGCTTTACTTTATTAAATAGATAGTGTAGGTACCCTGTTTTAATGTCCCAGCTTTACTTTATTAAATAGATAGTGTAGGTACCCTGTTTTAATGTCCCAGCTTTACTTTATTAAATAGATAGTGTAGGTACCCTGTTTTAATGTCCCAGCTTTACTTTATTAAATAGATAGTGTAGGTACCCTGTTTTAATGTCCCAGCTTTACTTTATTAAATAGATAGTGTAGGTACCCTGTTTTAATGTCCCAGCTTTACTTTATTAAATAGATAGTGTAGGTACCCTGTTTTAATGTCCCAGCTTTACTTTATTAAATAGATAGTGTAGGTACCCTGTTTTAATGTCCCAGCTTTACTTTATTAAATAGATAGTGTAGGTACCCTGTTTTAATGTCCCAGCTTTACTTTATTAAATAGATAGTGTAGGTACCCTGTTTTAATGTCCCAGCTTTACTTTATTAAATAGATAGTGTAGGTACCCTGTTTTAATGTCCCAGCTTTACTTTATTAAATAGATAGTGTAGGTACCCTGTTTTAATGTCCCAGCTTTACTTTATTAAATAGATAGTGTAGGTACCCTGTTTTAATGTCCCAGCTTTACTTTATTAAATAGATAGTGTAGGTACCCTGTTTTAATGTCCCAGCTTTACTTTATTAAATAGATAGTGTAGGTACCCTGTTTTAATGTCCCAGCTTTACTTTATTAAATAGATAGTGTAGGTACCCTGTTTTAATGTCCCAGCTTTACTTTATTAAATAGATAGTGTAGGTACCCTGTTTTAATGTCCCAGCTTTACTTTATTAAATAGATAGTGTAGGTACCCTGTTTTAATGTCCCAGCTTTACTTTATTAAATAGATAGTGTAGGTACCCTGTTTTAATGTCCCAGCTTTACTTTATTAAATAGATAGTGTAGGTACCCTGTTTTAATGTCCCAGCTTTACTTTATTAAATAGATAGTGTAGGTACCCTGTTTTAATGTCCCAGCTTTACTTTATTAAATAGATAGTGTAGGTACCCTGTTTTAATGTCCCAGCTTTACTTTATTAAATAGATAGTGTAGGTACCCTGTTTTAATGTCCCAGCTTTACTTTATTAAATAGATAGTGTAGGTACCCTGTTTTAATGTCCCAGCTTTACTTTATTAAATAGATAGTGTAGGTACCCTGTTTTAATGTCCCAGCTTTACTTTATTAAATAGATAGTGTAGGTACCCTGTTTTAATGTCCCAGCTTTACTTTATTAAATAGATAGTGTAGGTACCCTGTTTTAATGTCCCAGCTTTACTTTATTAAATAGATAGTGTAGGTACCCTGTTTTAATGTCCCAGCTTTACTTTATTAAATAGATAGTGTAGGTACCCTGTTTTAATGTCCCAGCTTTACTTTATTAAATAGATAGTGTAGGTACCCTGTTTTAATGTCCCAGCTTTACTTTATTAAATAGATAGTGTAGGTACCCTGTTTTAATGTCCCAGCTTTACTTTATTAAATAGATAGTGTAGGTACCCTGTTTTAATGTCCCAGCTTTACTTTATTAAATAGATAGTGTAGGTACCCTGTTTTAATGTCCCAGCTTTACTTTATTAAATAGATAGTGTAGGTACCCTGTTTTAATGTCCCAGCTTTACTTTATTAAATAGATAGTGTAGGTACCCTGTTTTAATGTCCCAGCTTTACTTTATTAAATAGATAGTGTAGGTACCCTGTTTTAATGTCCCAGCTTTACTTTATTAAATAGATAGTGTAGGTACCCTGTTTTAATGTCCCAGCTTTACTTTATTAAATAGATAGTGTAGGTACCCTGTTTTAATGTCCCAGCTTTACTTTATTAAATAGATAGTGTAGGTACCCTGTTTTAATGTCCCAGCTTTACTTTATTAAATAGATAGTGTAGGTACCCTGTTTTAATGTCCCAGCTTTACTTTATTAAATAGATAGTGTAGGTACCCTGTTTTAATGTCCCAGCTTTACTTTATTAAATAGATAGTGTAGGTACCCTGTTTTAATGTCCCAGCTTTACTTTATTAAATAGATAGTGTAGGTACCCTGTTTTAATGTCCCAGCTTTACTTTATTAAATAGATAGTGTAGGTACCCTGTTTTAATGTCCCAGCTTTACTTTATTAAATAGATAGTGTAGGTACCCTGTTTTAATGTCCCAGCTTTACTTTATTAAATAGATAGTGTAGGTACCCTGTTTTAATGTCCCAGCTTTACTTTATTAAATAGATAGTGTAGGTACCCTGTTTTAATGTCCCAGCTTTACTTTATTAAATAGATAGTGTAGGTACCCTGTTTTAATGTCCCAGCTTTACTTTATTAAATAGATAGTGTAGGTACCCTGTTTTAATGTCCCAGCTTTACTTTATTAAATAGATAGTGTAGGTACCCTGTTTTAATGTCCCAGCTTTACTTTATTAAATAGATAGTGTAGGTACCCTGTTTTAATGTCCCAGCTTTACTTTATTAAATAGATAGTGTAGGTACCCTGTTTTAATGTCCCAGCTTTACTTTATTAAATAGATAGTGTAGGTACCCTGTTTTAATGTCCCAGCTTTACTTTATTAAATAGATAGTGTAGGTACCCTGTTTTAATGTCCCAGCTTTACTTTATTAAATAGATAGTGTAGGTACCCTGTTTTAATGTCCCAGCTTTACTTTATTAAATAGATAGTGTAGGTACCCTGTTTTAATGTCCCAGCTTTACTTTATTAAATAGATAGTGTAGGTACCCTGTTTTAATGTCCCAGCTTTACTTTATTAAATAGATAGTGTAGGTACCCTGTTTTAATGTCCCAGCTTTACTTTATTAAATAGATAGTGTAGGTACCCTGTTTTAATGTCCCAGCTTTACTTTATTAAATAGATAGTGTAGGTACCCTGTTTTAATGTCCCAGCTTTACTTTATTAAATAGATAGTGTAGGTACCCTGTTTTAATGTCCCAGCTTTACTTTATTAAATAGATAGTGTAGGTACCCTGTTTTAATGTCCCAGCTTTACTTTATTAAATAGATAGTGTAGGTACCCTGTTTTAATGTCCCAGCTTTACTTTATTAAATAGATAGTGTAGGTACCCTGTTTTAATGTCCCAGCTTTACTTTATTAAATAGATAGTGTAGGTACCCTGTTTTAATGTCCCAGCTTTACTTTATTAAATAGATAGTGTAGGTACCCTGTTTTAATGTCCCAGCTTTACTTTATTAAATAGATAGTGTAGGTACCCTGTTTTAATGTCCCAGCTTTACTTTATTAAATAGATAGTGTAGGTACCCTGTTTTAATGTCCCAGCTTTACTTTATTAAATAGATAGTGTAGGTACCCTGTTTTAATGTCCCAGCTTTACTTTATTAAATAGATAGTGTAGGTACCCTGTTTTAATGTCCCAGCTTTACTTTATTAAATAGATAGTGTAGGTACCCTGTTTTAATGTCCCAGCTTTACTTTATTAAATAGATAGTGTAGGTACCCTGTTTTAATGTCCCAGCTTTACTTTATTAAATAGATAGTGTAGGTACCCTGTTTTAATGTCCCAGCTTTACTTTATTAAATAGATAGTGTAGGTACCCTGTTTTAATGTCCCAGCTTTACTTTATTAAATAGATAGTGTAGGTACCCTGTTTTAATGTCCCAGCTTTACTTTATTAAATAGATAGTGTAGGTACCCTGTTTTAATGTCCCAGCTTTACTTTATTAAATAGATAGTGTAGGTACCCTGTTTTAATGTCCCAGCTTTACTTTATTAAATAGATAGTGTAGGTACCCTGTTTTAATGTCCCAGCTTTACTTTATTAAATAGATAGTGTAGGTACCCTGTTTTAATGTCCCAGCTTTACTTTTATTAAATAGATAGTGTAGGTACCCTGTTTTAATGTCCCAGCTTTACTTTATTAAATAGATAGTGTAGGTACCCTGTTTTAATGTCCCAGCTTTACTTTATTAAATAGATAGTGTAGGTACCCTGTTTTAATGTCCCAGCTTTACTTTATTAAATAGATAGTGTAGGTACCCTGTTTTAATGTCCCAGCTTTTACTTTATTAAATAGATAGTGTAGGTACCCTGTTTTAATGTCCCAGCTTTACTTTATTAAATAGATAGTGTAGGTACCCTGTTTTAATGTCCCAGCTTTACTTTATTAAATAGATAGTGTAGGTACCCTGTTTTAATGTCCCAGCTTTACTTTATTAAATAGATAGTGTAGGTACCCTGTTTTAATGTCCCAGCTTTACTTTATTAAATAGATAGTGTAGGTACCCTGTTTTAATGTCCCAGCTTTACTTTATTAAATAGATAGTGTAGGTACCCTGTTTTAATGTCCCAGCTTTACTTTATTAAATAGATAGTGTAGGTACCCTGTTTTAATGTCCCAGCTTTACTTTATTAAATAGATAGTGTAGGTACCCTGTTTTAATGTCCCAGCTTTACTTTATTAAATAGATAGTGTAGGTACCCTGTTTTAATGTCCCAGCTTTACTTTATTAAATAGATAGTGTAGGTACCCTGTTTTAATGTCCCAGCTTTACTTTATTAAATAGATAGTGTAGGTACCCTGTTTTAATGTCCCAGCTTTACTTTATTAAATAGATAGTGTAGGTACCCTGTTTTAATGTCCCAGCTTTACTTTATTAAATAGATAGTGTAGGTACCCTGTTTTAATGTCCCAGCTTTACTTTATTAAATAGATAGTGTAGGTACCCTGTTTTAATGTCCCAGCTTTACTTTATTAAATAGATAGTGTAGGTACCCTGTTTTAATGTCCCAGCTTTACTTTATTAAATAGATAGTGTAGGTACCCTGTTTTAATGTCCCAGCTTTACTTTATTAAATAGATAGTGTAGGTACCCTGTTTTAATGTCCCAGCTTTACTTTATTAAATAGATAGTGTAGGTACCCTGTTTTAATGTCCCAGCTTTACTTTATTAAATAGATAGTGTAGGTACCCTGTTTTAATGTCCCAGCTTTACTTTATTAAATAGATAGTGTAGGTACCCTGTTTTAATGTCCCAGCTTTACTTTATTAAATAGATAGTGTAGGTACCCTGTTTTAATGTCCCAGCTTTACTTTATTAAATAGATAGTGTAGGTACCCTGTTTTAATGTCCCAGCTTTACTTTATTAAATAGATAGTGTAGGTACCCTGTTTTAATGTCCCAGCTTTACTTTATTAAATAGATAGTGTAGGTACCCTGTTTTAATGTCCCAGCTTTACTTTATTAAATAGATAGTGTAGGTACCCTGTTTTAATGTCCCAGCTTTACTTTATTAAATAGATAGTGTAGGTACCCTGTTTTAATGTCCCAGCTTTACTTTATTAAATAGATAGTGTAGGTACCCTGTTTTAATGTCCCAGCTTTACTTTATTAAATAGATAGTGTAGGTACCCTGTTTTAATGTCCCAGCTTTACTTTATTAAATAGATAGTGTAGGTACCCTGTTTTAATGTCCCAGCTTTACTTTATTAAATAGATAGTGTAGGTACCCTGTTTTAATGTCCACTATTTCAAATATTTTAGCATTGTACCACATTTGCATGTACGTAAAGCATGGTTTACCCATGGCTGATCTGACTTATTCATGAGGGTGAAGGGGGAATGACATGCATGGGTTGTGTCTACGTGATCAAGGAACAACTAATCAAATGTCAAACAATTGGATAAAATAGCAGTTAAATGCAGTTGGTCAAAAGATGCAGGTAGAGTTTATAGCTTGATATGTTACTAAGCTTTCAGGATGCCAGCTTCTTTATGTAGGATTGACTTACAACTTTCCTCTCTATTATCCTAAGTAATATAAGATCCAGGTATTAAAGTGATTGTTTATTTAGTATATTTGAATTACTACAGACCAATTTTATTTTCTTCCAAGATACTATATAGATCATAAAACTGTCCTAAATTACCTTTACAAATAATATATATATATATATATATATATATATATATATATATATATATATAGAGGACTGTTTTTTTTTTAATTTAAAGACCATGTAATTTAAAAAAAAAGTTGTATTATACATGTGTTCTATTTCATATTGTCTCACTGTTAAGTTTGCATAACACAGTGAAAAGCTGGAACCTATTGCTGTGTCATCTTTTGTCTATAAATCTGACCATCATGTATTAAAATAAATTATTATTGTTCCTAAAATGTATAAATTTACATATAAAAGAAAAAGTCTTACATCTTATGTCCTTAAGATCTTATGGCAGATTTTTAAGAACATGACAAAATTATAATGAATGGACTCATTTCTTGGAAGATGGTACATTTTAGATTAATTTATTTTGAAAAGACGCTATAAGGAGTACGGGGTATGTCAAATGTATTGGCAAACTTGTAGAAAAAATAGAGCTAATATAATTACGCAAGCTAAATAAAAATATTGAGACAGTTAGTTGTGCCAGTAGGATACTGGATGTGATTTATTTGTTTGTGTTGTATAATACATTATCTGAGGAACTTTGTCAGAGAGTTGTTCAATTCTGGCCAATGTTGTTACTGGATATTTATTTATTTATTTATTTTACATTTGTTGACTTGGATAGTCTAACTGGATTTATGTCCATTTTCAGTAGAGTCCCGGGGAGATAAGCTCCATGAGATTACTAGACTACTAACATACAGGTACTAGTTGTCATACAGTTAAATACTACAAATTTTAAACAGTTCAGGAATCTTCACAGTTTATACAAAAAACATGTTACAAGCATTAGATAAGATATTTTAGACTTTATGTACAAGACTTCATTAGTAACTAGAATGTAATTGTTAAACAAATACATACTTCAAGTTTCAACAGTTCAGCAATGCTCACAGTTTAAACAATACTTGTTGCCTGTCATTAGGTAGGATGCTTTAGAATTATATGCAGAAAATTTTAACTAGGTATTTTAAATTATCTCTATTAGGATAAGATATGTTTTTGCCAAGGATAGGCCTTGATCTAAAAAGACACAGATAGAGCAGGAATTAGGTCTTAAGAGAGGGTATTTTAGCAGAAGCTGTACAAACAAATGCACAGTTTTATAGTCAAGGAAGAGCTGGTGTAGAGTTTGTTGTAAGCATCCATTTTATGCAGCCAGCAGTAAGTAAGGATTGACTGATATGTTTGGTGAAAGTAAGAACTGGAAGTAAAATTGAAGTGTGAGTACTTTATGATAAAAGACAGTTTTTTGTTTTTTTTTTTTGTAAAATCATAAAATTAAAAGTTTATGATGTGATTTTTTTTTTTTTTTTTGTGATAGCACAAATGTGATTTGTGTAGTACATTGTAATTGTAGTGCTATGTATTTTGGCAAAACCAAGAAAAAACCTAAAGATCATGTTTAAACACATGGAACATGCCTTTCTTTTCAAACAAAACGTGTTTGAATGCATCTTTATGCTTGCAAATACTTTTTTGAATGAAAAGCATTCAGAGTCATTCATTTTCTTGAAGAGTAGCACTCTTCAAGAAAAATCTTGATGAGTGGATGGGCAATAGGAAATACACCCCGGGATCACTTCTGTGACTCTGCTCGACAGTGGCACAGGAAAATAACTTTCTTGGGTGGCGTAAGCCAGGGAACCTTGTTGGCTAGGCTTACATAGGCCTATGGGCCGATAGTCTAGTACCTACCTATGAACCTGTAAGAAAAGTGCATTTTGAAGTTTTAAAAAATATTAAATTTTAAATGGGTCTATATTGAATGATTGAACTTTCAAAAGTTGGATTGTCATATGGTTGACATCATATGATTGAACTTTTGAAAGTTCAAACGTTTTAACGGAGATCTCCGTACAGCCTGGAATGGGAATATTTCCCTTTTCTGCACTGTAGTGCGATCTTGGAGTTGGTATATTTAAAAAGCGGGGGTGTGGGGGGCACAGGGGGGCTTTCCCCCTGCTTTAAACATTTAGGAAGGTTATTTGTCTAGTTTATTTTTTTTTATTAGATGTTCGAACTTTTAAAAGTTCGATCATATGGTGTCGACCATATGACAGTCAAACTTTTAAAAGTTCGATCATCTAATATAGACCCTTTTAAATGCTGCTTCCAAACATGGAAGACTAAATTGGTAAGCTGTGTTTACAGCATTAATATTCATGGGAGGGCAGGGAGCGGTTACGTCATTCTGGGTTCCAGCTGTAATAATGGTAACCACAAAGACATTGCAGGATAAAATGGAACTCAGAATAGAAACACAACCATGACCAAACTCCTCCAGTGAACCAAGACAGCTGTAAGATGGTAAAAGGCAACCAAAAAAAACATTCACAGTAAGAAACTGCTGAATATAAAAGTACACAAAGGAACCAGTACCATATCCATTAATATATAGAGTCTTCTAATCAATCTAAGTGGTTTCATCCTTGTCTAAAGATCTAAAGATCTCAGATGAAATCATTAGACAAGGATGAAAGCACTTAGATTGATTAAAAGATCTGGACCTGGTTCTGGTTTCTTTGTGTATTTTTAAATTCAGCAAAGAGGTTTTTTTTACTGTGAATGTTTTTTTCCAGCTCTAATAATGTTGAATTAGCATAGGTAAGTAATTATAAACTAGTGATGTAATTGGCAAACTGTTAAATTAACAGTTTGGCAGAAAACTATTAGAAGATGATTTAGATTTAAGAAAGGATACAAAAAAGCCATTCTGTCAGACAAAAGAAACTATTACATTCAACTCCAACAAACCCATCAAAACAAACCACAAAAGTTCTGGGCAGTGATTAACACACTTTTACACCCAGGTCTTTCTGTCACACCCACACCATTAGGTTCTGACCATGATAGTCCAAAGCAAATTGCCAATACCTTTAACACATTATTTACTGAGACCATTCAGTCTCCTGCCAATCAACTAACTCCTGACAGTTCATCTCTGACTTTCTCTACTGCTAGCTTACCTCCCTCATTTCATCTCAAACCTGTCCCTACATCCCTTATCTGTACCCTTATTCTGAAACTCAAACCTACCACCCACGCAGCTGATCTCCTACTTGCAGAATATCTGCAAAAGGCTGGAAAAACATAGCCTAACCCATCTCCATCCAGATTAACAGAACTATCTCTGAGGGAACTATCCCATCTATTTGGAAGATCTCACATATTATCCCCCTTGCATAAAGGTGGAAACTCCAGGGAATTATCCAACTATAGACCTATTGCTATACTATCTCCACTGTCAAAAATCATGGAGAAATGCATTCATAGACAACTGCTAAACTACCTAATAGATAACAACTCATTAGCTAACTGCCAACATGGCTTTAGGCCATTTCACAGCACTACGACTGCCTTTTTATCCTTCTCTGACTGTATTAACAAAAATCACAATAACAACACTCTGTCCTCAGCCCTCTTTATTGATCTCTCTAAAGCCTTCGATATGGTTAACCACCAACTTCTCATAAACATACTCAAAAACCTATCACTAGATGCACTGGCTATACAATGGTTTCAGTCCTACTTAAACAATAGGCAACAGGCTGTTCTGTGGGGAACAACTTATCTCCCCATCTCCCCATTGCGCTCAGTGTCCCCCAAGGCTCTATATTAGGACTTCTTCTATTTTCTATTTTTATCAATGACCTACAGTCTGCAATTCCTCAAGCTACCTCATTAATATGCTCAGCCACCACTCCATCAGACCTTCAGTCCCTCACCCAAAATGTGTTTAACACAGTAGAGAAATGGTTACTACACCATTGCCTCATCTTGAACCCCCCAAAAAAAAACAAACTCCTACTATTTACTCTCACCCGTAGGGCCTCCCCACTTTACTTTACTGTTACATCAAACAATGGTACCATCATATCCCCTGACTCGACTACAAAACTACTAGGGGCACTAATTGATATAACCTTAACTTTGATACTCACATTAACAATACCATAAAAACAGTCAACAAAAAACTAGGCTCCCTCTATAGAATCAAATCCTTTCTCACCCCACTAGCAAGGGCTACTATTGCCCAGACCCACTTAATCTCCACCCTCCTCTACGCCTCCCCTATATATACTAACCTCTCAAAAAACAACTTGAACAAGCTGGCTGTCTCCTACAATAATATTGCCAGATTTGCAATAGGCTCTACATTCAGAACCCATCATTGTACTAATTATGAACAACTAGGATGGCTAGAGTTGCCAAATTTACTTCTATTTAAACAATTAACAGTTGCCTACAAAATCCTGTATCGGCCTACTAACACTCCAATTCTTGCCAACCTTATCACCCCCTACAACAACATTAAGACCCTATGCTCATCTAATAAAATATTAGTACAAATAGGTAAAACCTACAATAAGACTGGCAACTCTTTGTTCTCTAATACAGTGGGTAAAACCTAGAACCCTCTCCCCAGTGACCTGAACTCCCTTTCCTCACTAACACAATTTAAAAGCAGGCTTAAAACCTACCTTAAATCCCATTGGTTATGTCCCTGTGTGAACCCAGACTAACTTCACATTTTTTTTTTCACAAAGACACCCATCACATCAACTGTATATACTAATTGCCTATTGAAAACCATAAAGGAAATGGGCCTTATATATTATTAAAATGTCTTCATCAATACCTCCCTGTAACTAACAAATGTTATAAGTAATGTGATTCTGTAAGCAGACACGTTTTGAAGTGAAAATATTTGCTTATATATTTAATGTACCCACATCTGTAAAATCTGTCATGTATAAAATTGCTTAAATATGTATTGTACCTGTATCTGTTGAATATTGTTATTTTATATAAATTTTACTGTGTTTTCGAGGAGCTTTTCTCCCCCGGCCTCTGCAGAAAATGGACATATATCCAACTGGACTAGCCCAATCAACAAATGTAAAATAAATAATGTGTTTCCAGTTACTAAAGTTTATACAAGAGTATAGTAACCATTAAACATTGATAAGTCAACTTTCTTCCCAATGTAATGAAATTTAAAACTCACTATTTTAAAATGATATAATCCTCTCATTAAATGACCTAAAGTACTTTAGAGATAAATATAAAGTGGAAATACATTCATTCATTGAAACCAACCTTAACAAGATTGTTGATAACATTAAAACTGATCTGGATAGTTGGAAGAAGTTTAACGTATTAGTGTCAGTGGTGCTGTTGTAGGTAGCACACTCGTCTTTGGTGCAGAAGGCTTTGTGTTCTTTTCCCACACCCATTAGATTAATTGTTGACATTGCAGTGTGCAGCATAAAGGGGTGGGGGGGGGATGCTGTACTACTGAGTGTGTTATCCTTTGGATGAGACATTAAATCGAGGTCCCGTCTGCCTCAGTTAGTGGTAGCAGAGGTGGCTAGAAAAGATCCCATGGCACCTGTCAAAAAGAGTGAGGGCCCCTTAATTAATACAACATAAGCAAAATATTATGTACATATTTGCAAAATATACATACTTATATGTGCATATGTATACATTCCTGTATACCATAATCGTTATTCTTTTATAATTGACTCCCACTCTTTCCATAACTATAATCTAATTTTTCATAATATATCAGCCAAAATCCATTTCCCATTTCACATTTCATTCATTTGTTCCAAATAACCCATATTACAGAACATAAATTCTTATCTATCCTTTTTACACATTCATTCTTTTTGTTTTTATAATTTCCATACACAATCATATAATTCTCAAAGAACTGTTTTTCACACAACTCTTTCCAAAGTGTAACCACTCTTTTGCATTTCAGAAAAAAAAAGTCTGTTGTCTCTTCCTTCCCACACAATAAACACACACTTTCAACTTTCTTATTATATGACATATTGACCTTTACTGGTAACATATTTACCTAACCTTGGTTCCATCATACTATATGTGGATGACTCCATGTCAACTACACCGCACCAACCCTAAAACAACTATAAGACAATACTCAAAGTCGTTTTACTGCCATCAAGTCTTTCTTAGAAAAATACCAGCTCATCCTTAATCCCAACAAATCCAAACTAATGCTGTTCCCTAACCAATGTCACAAAACAAACTCCCTCCGCCATGACTTTACAATCACCTTTTCCAGTCATACTGTAATCAAACCCACCTCAGAAGCCAGGCTACTAGGTATCATTCTAGATGGTAAAATAAAATTTGTCAAACATATCTCATGCCATCAAAAAGGCCCACATTAAATTAGGTTCCCTTTAAAGAATAAAACCTTTCTTAACAAACTCTTCCAGACAAGCTATTTCCAGGACTTACCTACTATCCACTTTATGCCTCCCTTATAGTAACTAACCTCAAAAAATCAGACTTAAGTAAACTTGAATCATGCTACCATAAGACAGCCAGATTTCCCGCTAACCTGCCCAACAGAACCCATCATTGTCTTGCTCTGAAACAACTCAAATAGCTAGAGCTGCCCAACCTATTAACCCTAAAACAACTTACCATTGCCCATTCCATAGTTTACCTAGCTGACAAATGTCCATCCCTACAAGACCTAGAACAAATGCCCCTTAATAGCAGGACTCTACGATATTCAAAAAAATTACTACTCAAAGTTACAAAATCCAGCAGCAGCTTTGGAGACTCGCTATATTCTAACTACTTAACTAAATCATGGAACTCTACCCCCAGAACTTACTAAACACAGCAAACCTAACGCACTTCAAAAAAACACTGAAGCCCTACCTAAATGACAATGGGTTACACTCCTGCTCCTCACCAGGCTGAACCCATTTCTCCCTTCCTCACCCTCTCTCTTCCTGTTCCCCACTTTCACTATATCTCTATGCTTACTGAATATCGTACTTACTCCCATCCTCATCCTCTCTCCCCCTACTCTCCATTTTCAATATATCTCTATTTGCTAACTGATCCCATGTGATTATAAGTATAACAACATTAAGCATAACAATTTACAGTACCAAACAGTTATCTCTGAGACACTACTCCATTGTATATTAAGCTGTTATATGTCTGAGACGCTACTCCACTGAATGATTTCTGGTTGCTAAGTATAACTGCCAAAATATATGTTACTTAAGTGATCCTGTTAGCTTTATTACTCGAACTGTGATAATATGTGTTACTATGTGATTTATTACTATTAGTTCTCTGATTGTTTCACTATTATTTAAAATACTGACTGTTATGTTGTTGTTATGTGGAGCTTTTCTCCCCAGGCCTTCACTGAAAATGGGCAAACTTGCCCAGTGGGATTTCCCTGGCAAAGACATGTTAAATAAATGAATATTTATTAACTGTCTCCATAGGAAGTCCTGACATTCAACATTCTTAGTACATCAGTTTTTCCTTACTTTATTTTTTTTCACTTGTTCTGGCAATTTTTTCCCATGGATTTATATAATAATAATGTTTCATCACATTATCGTACCATATCCTTCTATCCTTCACTATAGCATCAGTTTTCAATTTCCATGTTGGTATTTTTTCTTGATCATTTTTAATTTCTTTATTTAAATAATCTTCATCTCTTTTCCCAATTCACATCATCTCACAACATTTTTATAGTTATATTTAAACATTTTCACTATTAATTTTCTATTCCCTTCCTATACTTTAATACCCTGCGCAAGTTTAAAGAGGCAGAATAAACGACTGGATTTAATAACCCCAGTCTTGCTTCATCTTCACTCAGATGCAGCATAACTCTTTTCACTGAGTTTAATCTTGAACCCCATATGAAAAAAACACTACTTGTACACTTTCTCTTTCATATTTTGCCGTGATCATATAACCATTTGAGATGTGCTATTATCCCATTAAGCATTTTCTTGAATGCTAATCCATAAGTCCTCCACATAAGACATATATTTCTTAGTTATTTTATCAAACCCTCCCATTGCCTCTCAACTACATATTGTTTCCCCAAATGTTATCCCTAACACGGATACTTCATTCACTGAAAAATATACCCTCCAATTTTCACTTCACCAAAACCATTTATTTTATTTTTATTTAAGGTAATTCCCATTTTCTTTAAACATTCGTTCACAGAAACCAACACTTCCCTCATCCATATTTTATTCTTAGCAACCATAACTATATCATCTACATATAGCAAAACTACTGAAATTGCCACTTCTTTTTACATCACATATTTAGCACCTTTCATTTTTATAAGCTACTTCACTCACTATCACACTCATTACTAATAAAAACAAAATCCCACTCATGGACATCCTTGTCTTTTCCACAGTTCATGCATATTTCTTTACTGAGCCACCCATTCACTTACATTTTTAGTCTATTATTTTGATATGCTGACATACAAACTGTCCTAATTATGTTATCTATTCCTGACTTTTCTGTAACATCCCACAAAGCATCATGTTGTATTTTATCAAACAACTTACTAATAGTACCTACCATAAGTTTCACATCTTCCATTTTAAGTATAACGTCATTCACAATTTATTGCACCACTAATAATAATTCCTGGCATCCCTTACCTTTTATACCATATGTACTTTCTTTCATAATGTCCATCGTCCTTCCATTTTCCTCTGTATTATTCAATGTGAGTCTGTATTATTCTCATAATTAATAATGTATATTTAATGCGATTCTGTATTATTCTCATAATTAATAATCTGTATTATTTAGTGCAATTCTGTATTCTCATAATTCATAATCTGTATTATTTAGTGCGATTCTGTATTATTCTCATAATTCATAATCTGTATTATTTAATGCGATTCTGCATTATTCTCATAATTAATCTGTATTATTTAATGTGATTCTGTATTATTCTCATAATTAATAATCTGTATTATTTAATGCGATACGCCTGCATTTTTTTATTTTATTCTTTTCATCATTCTTCCATATAAATTTTAGTCTCTCACTACAGAACTCTTCATAAGCAAAACCCATCTGCTATTTTTACTGATATTTACTCAGTATAACCACTCCAGAACTTAATTTACTTCCTAAATGACATATTGCATTTCCACCCCACAATTTTCTGTTTGTAATTTTTCTGCCTTTTCCAGTAATGCTATATCCTTTAACAGAATAACATCCACATCACATTTAGCGAACCATTCCGGTACCCCTATCCTTTTTACAATATTAATAATGCTATTCACATTTACTGAAACCACTCTAAAATTATTACTTTTTATTCTTTTTAAGATTAAGGAGGGTGCTTTAAATTTTAATTTTCTTATTTTTATTCGTTCTTCAACTGAACATTTTCTGAGTTTATAGGTTCATAGGTAAGTACTAGGCTATCTGCCCAAGGGCATTTATAAGCTTAGCCAGAATTTGTTGGTTTTCGTCACCCCCTTAGATTAGTTCCCTGTGCCTCTATCCAGCACAGCCATTAGTTCCCTGCGCCACTGTCCAGCAGAGCCACTGCAGTGATCCCCGGAGTAAATTTTCTGTTTCCCATCCACCTGTCAAGGTATTGCTTGAAGAGTATTTGTGAGGGCTTTGCCTGTTGTATATTGGAATCTTGTTCCAAAGCATGGGGAGTCTCTGGGACAGGATTCTATCACTCCAGCATGTCCTATTTATCATTGTGGTGAGGTTTATATCTCTTGAGCGTGTGGCTCTCCAGGATTTGTTTTTTTTTAGGTGGAGCATGTCCATCAATTCTGGGTTGGACATGGCCTTGTATGTCAGGCAGAGATCACCTCTGAGTAAGCAGTATGCAACCAAGTACAGCTGGAGTTTCTTGAGTCGGGATGCATAGGGCATCTGTTTGAGGCCAGTAATCCTCTTGGTGAGGTACTTTTGTGGTTTTTCCAGCTGTTGCAGGTGTCTTGTAAGGTACATCCCAAATAGGGCGTTGTATTCTATGATGGGTCTAATGAGTGATGAGTAGAAAGGCACAATAACCTCTTTTGTTCTAGACGCGAACCTTTTTGTGATTAGGTGGGCCACATAGAAGGATTTTCTAACCACCCTGGCAATATGATTATCAAAGGAGAGATTACTATCTACTTGGGTCCCCAGATCCCTTATTACATTTTCTGTATTTAGGGGCCTACCACCTATATGGTACTTCGCGGGTACTTTATTTTTTCCAAGGGGGATGACTATGCACTTTTTAGCATTTAGCTTGAGGCCATGATTTTGACACCAGGTATCCATCTCAGTGAGACCCTTCTGGAGGGTGTCTGCATCAGCTGGAGAATCAGTTATGGCCCCTAGTTTGCAGTCGCCTGTGAACTTGGTCAGCCATAGTCCTCCTGTGCTTGCCTGTACCTCTGAGAAGTATACACCAAACAGGAGGGGTCTTAGGACTGAGGAGGGGTCCTAGGACTGAGCCCTGGGGGATGCCACTTGTAACCAGTTTAGAGTCGGATGTAGAGTCTGCAACTCTCACCATGTGGGTTCTATCCATGAGCCAGCTGGCAACCCATCTCGTGACGTAGGGGTTTATGTTCAAGCTGGTGAACTTGTCTATAATACTTGAATGGAGAATGGTGTCAAAAGCCTTTGCGAGGTCTAGGTAGGCTGTGTGGACCTCCTTTCCCTCATCTAATGCCTTGGTAACTGTCTCAAAGATGTCCACCAGGTTTAGGAGGCATGATCTGCCCTTAAAGCCAAACTGGGTAGGGTCCGAGGTTTGGAGGTTCTCAATGTCTCTGTTAATGAGTTCCGTGATGATGTGCTCCATAGCCTTGCAGACCAGGCTAGTCAGGCTTATAGGGCGATAGTTCCTGGAAATTTGATGTAGAACTATTCCTTGATCGTCAGACTTAGATTTCTCACTGTAAAACAGCTTCTTACTATTCTTTGTAATCTTTGATGATGTACTTTTAAACTTCTTTTCCTTACTTTAACACCTACTGAATTTCTTTTCCTAACATCCTTTACACTTCCTTCACAAATATTTGAATTAGCACTTTGTTTCATTTTCAAAACACTCAGTAATGTTACCTTCATTTTCATGAAGTACAATATTTTTTTATCTAAGTCATCTGTGAAGACTGGTAGAGATGGGTGATGGCTGCCAGCCTAGCCAGATAGGATTTTACAGATAGTTCTATCATTTGTAAATGTGAAATGTTGAACTCAAAACAATGTGGCAACATTGCCATCTGCTGTAAAGAAAGCTAAGTCAAACATTTCTTGTTGGTCCTATGAAATTAAAATTACTTTATGTCTGTTCCTTTGAAGTTAGAATTTGGAGTCGATGAGTATGGAGTAAGCATCCTGCCTATTGTTTTAACTTAAAGAATAATTACTGGAATTTACATGTGGAATGTCCTTTAGTGCTCTAAGTGTAAAATAATGTAAATGCAGATGTTCATCGTGTTACACTGCTGCAGTCATTACACTTGAGTTATCCTGCCGTCAGGCGGTTCCCCAGTCGGCCTGAGTTCCAAAGTCTTGGTCCGGCGTCGGTTGCTGTCGCCTCCTCCCTGACATCAGTGTGACAGGGGTATATAAGATGCAGCTGACGCCATTTTCTTCAGTCTTTCTTGAAGTGCGGTGCCCAAAGCAAAAGCAGTTCGCAAGTGCCAGTCGGCCGTCTCCTGAGATTTTCATTCCGAATCCAGAACCGAAGTCTTCTACAAAGCTAAGTACCCCGTTGGGGAAACTTTTTCTTGTCTCAGACCGATGTCAGTAAAAGTTAATAACTGTATTTCTTGTGAGAAGCAAATACCTCATAAGGATTTCCATTCCTATTGTATCCCATGCCTAGGCCCAGACCACAATGTCACTGTTTGTCGGTTTTGTGTTAGGTTTAACAAGCGCACTATTAAACGTCGGTTTGATTTTGCCCGACATTATTTTGGTAGAAATTTCAATTATACCATGCCGTCGGAACTTCCGACGACCGGAATACACTAAAAGTGCAAAGACAAGGATAGGCATCCGAGGCCTAAAACTGACGAAGCCTCTTCTAGGCCAGTCGCCGGTTCTCTGGTTTTCAGCAAGGTGTCTTCGCAGCCCCTGATGACCGCTTCTGTAGAACCACAGGCCACCTCTGACTCCCAGGTGGAGATGGCTGGGCCTTCGGACGCACAAGTTATTCAGCCTACTGAGACTAACCTTTCAGAGGGTTCTGGAGTAGCTGAACAACCCACAGCTTCAGAGGGTGTCTTCAGACCTACTCAGTTAAGCATTAAACCCTCAGTAAGTCTAAGCCACCTTTAAAATCAAAGAAAAAAATACAGCATTCTCCAGGACAGGCCTCCATGCCTAAGAAACAAATGCTCAAAATGGCCGAAGACCTAATCACTCTGATCAGAGGGTCCCATCCCCCTCATGATAAAAGGCCTAGACAGGATGCAGACTATGACTCATCCGACCAGGTGTCCATCTCTTTTGATTCATCCTCAGACCTAGGATTCTCTTTACCCCCTTATGAGGATTTTGATGCTGAGGAATCAATTCCATCAGCCTCACCGCCTGAGGACTACTCCTTTGGGGAAACCCTACATACCACGAGGGAGCATTTCCACTGGGAAGGCCAGGATTACTCAGAATCCAAGAAAAGGCTCAGAGACTTCCTTTTATTACCTCAACACAGACCCCTTGCTATTCCGCCAGTGTTAGATATTGTGGATGATGTGTATACTGAATCCAGCTTAAATCCTGATTCCTTACCTCCAGCCCCTGTTAAACCTGACAGATACTACAGAGTCCCTGACTCACATAGATTTCTGTATAAAAGCCCTGTAGCTGACCCTGAAACTATTTCTCAGGGACCCAAAGGAGTTAAGGCCTCATCAGCCAAGAATCCAGTCCCCTCTGACAGAGATTCTAGAGCATTAGACAGATGGGGAAAGAAAGTATATACGTCTGCAACTTTAACAATGAGAGCCTTAAATTGCCAGTTTCACATGCTAAAATATCAGCAATTTTTACTGTCTCAGTTAAAACAGAAAATGCTTCCAGAATCAGATCCTCCTAATTTTAAAGAAATACAGGATTTATTGCATGCAGCTGAACAAGTAGGAAAGCATACTTTACAATGTGGTTTTGATTCTCTAGAGGCCTCCTGCAGAGCAGCAGTTACAGGCTCTGTCATTAGAAGACATGCTTGGTTAAAAGAACAAACGTTACCAGATCGTGTTAAAGCAAAATTATTGGATGCACCTTTGCAGCAGGATGTGTTATTTGGAGTTAAGGCAGAAGAGGTATTAAAGAAAATGGAGGATAAGGCAAAATCTATGCAAACGGTGAAGGATTTCTTACAGGTTCAGCCCCCTAGATTTAGCAGAAACTGGCCAACTAAGAATTGGTCTTTTCCAATTACAGACAGACCTCAAAGGGGAAGATACAGACGTCCAAGAGGTAGAGGTCAAACACAAGGTCCTTATAGGCCTCGACAATGGGTTGCATCAGGCCAGACAGGAGGGGAAGACAGGCCCCAACCATATAAAAAGCAGCTCCAATGACTTCCCACTACAGCTGCCAAACAAATCCCTCTTGGCAACCCCCTTGGGAGGAAAACTGGCACTCTTCTACCACAATTGGCAAATGATCACCAAAGACAAATGGGTTCTCAACATTGTATTTCAAGGTTACATGTTCCACTTTCACACTCTGCCAAAGTTAAAAGGAATGCCAAATCTGCCACCAAATGAATGGGCAGAGGCTCAAAAACAAATTACAGCACTCATGGATATGAGAGCTATTCAAAAGGTACCATCACAGGAGCAAGGACAAGGATTTTACTCAAGACTCTTTCTGGTACCCAGAAAGGACAAAGCCTGGAGGCCCATTCTGGATCTTTCATCTCTAAACACTTAAGTGGATGTTCCGAAATTCAAAATGTTGACATTACAGCAGCTTCTTCCCATGCTGGACAAGAAAGCTTGGCTTGTGACTTTGGACCTCAAGGAGGCATACCTGCATGTCCCTATCAGACAAAACTGCAGAAGATACCTCAGATTCATAGCTGGTTCAATGCACTACCAATTATCTGCACTGCCCTTTGGCTTATCTACTGCACCCAGGGTCTTCACAAAGTGCCTGGCACCAGTAATTGCATTTTGCAGACAGAAAGGAATTCAAATTTAATCCATACCTGGATGACTGCCTGATTCAAGCAGAGAGCAAGCACATTCTTTTAAAGCATTTGGCATTTGTAAAAAAAGTTACTAAGTTGCCTGGGGTACACAGTAAACAAACAGAAATCAAAACTAGTCACAAGAGATTATATTCCTGGGTGCCAGCTTGGACACAACGGCCCAGATGGCTTATCTCATGCCAGACAGGCAAAGACAACTGACTCAATACTTTCAATTGATGGCAACAAAGACCCAACTCCCTGCAAGAAAAATTCTGCAGGCCTTGGGTTACATGGCATCCTGCATGCTACTAATTCCATATGCCAAACTGCATATGAGGAAACTACAATGGTACCTAAAGAATGTATGGTCTCAACACTGTCAAAGTTTGGAAACAGTTATACCACTAATCCCTTGCCTTCAACAGGAGTTTCAATGGTGGGCTCAAGCTTGTCACCTCAACAAGGGACAGCCTTTTACACAACCCACAGCCAGGCAAACACTGTCAATAGATGCATCGGATTACGCCTGGGGAGCACACATGGCAGGCAAATGTATTGAGGGCACGTGGCCCGCAGAACAAAGGCATCTTCACATCAATCAAAAAGATGCTAGCTGTACAAAATGCCCTTATAGCTTTCAAGGACCTGCTGCATCCAGGACAACTACTGATAAAGACAGTGGTACTTAAACAAGCAAGGGGGCACTCACTCCTACCCCCTATGCAGACAAGCCATGACTTTGTGGAACACAGCTATAAACTTTCACGTTCATCTGCAAGCACAATTCCTGCCAGGAGAGAAAAACACACTGGCAGACGACTTAAGCAGAAACATCATGGATCCCCACGAATGTGAGTTGAATCCACAAATATTCAGAATGATAACACAGAAATGGTGGAGCCCAGACATAGATCTGTTTGCATCCCCAATAAACTGCCAGCTACAAAAATTCTACACAAGGAGTTACCATCCACAAGCATGGAAAGTGGATGCCCTCTCATTCAGCTGGGAGAACCTACAAGTATATGCTTTCCCACCACTACCTCACCTGCCAAGGTACTCATAAAAGCCAGGCAAGAAGAGCCAGAGATGATCCTGATTGCACCAGACTGGCCACGCCAGCACTGGTACCCAATCTTAAGGAGCTTAACACAAGAACCACCCTGGATTTTGCCTCAAATCCCACATTTGCTGACTCAGCACAACAAGCAAATACTACACAGCCAGCTAAAGACCTTAAACCTAGCTGCATGGAAGATTCCTTAGTCAAGCAAGCAATGCCTCTCTCCAAAGCTGTTATGGATGTCATTCTGGAGGCCAGATGGCCAAGTACCAGGAAAGCCTATTCGGATAAATTGAAGAGATTCTGTGCCTGGAACCAAGCTCGCAGCCTTGACCCTCTTGTCCCAAACATTCCTCAGATACTACAATACTTAACTGAGATGCTGGACAAAGGCCTCTCCTTCTCATCCATCAAAATCCATGCCTCTGCCATCTCTGCTTATTACAACACGGATCCACCAATTTTCTCTAATCCTCTGTTAAAACAGTACCACAGAGGGGCTAAAAACTTAAGACCGCCCCGTAGAGCACCTACTCCAACTTGGGGCCTCAACTTTGTTTTGGAAAAACTAACTTTACCCCCTTTTGAGACAGCTAACACAGCAGGATCAAAATTTATCTCTTGGAAAACTGCTGTGCTCCTGGTAATAACATCAGCACAAAGAGTTTCAGAATTACAGGCACTAATGGCAGTGGAACCTTTCCTCATTTTCCACCAGGACAGGGTGTCTTTAAGAACTAACCCTATGTTTATGCCAAAGGTGGTATCCAGTGTGGCTCTAAACCAAGCTATTCACCTGCCAACTTTTTATTCTAAACCGCAGAATAAAGGGGAGAGACTACTGCACTCTTTAGACATTCACAGGCAGTTATGCTTCTACCTGGACAAAACCAAAGCTTTCAGAAAATCTGAGCAATTATTGGTAGCATATGCTGCAGGAGCACAGGGAAAAGCCATTTCAAAACAGACAATTTCAAAATGGATAGGACATTGTATACATTTCTGCTACACATACCATGGAAAACCTGTACCTAGCAGCATTAGAACTCACTCCACCAGGGCAACAGCCACTTCAACTGCCTACCTCAGGGGAGTACCTACCAAGGATATTTTGGAAGCAGCAACTTGGAGTCTATACTCTAAATCCAGAGCTGGCTTCACCACTGCAGTGCTGCAGGGCCTTATAGCCACCCCTAATGCCTTATAGAACCAGCCACCCTAACTCAGCTTTGGGATTCCACCCAAGTGTAATGACTGCAGCAGTGTAACATGATGAACATAGTACAGTTTTGTACCTACCATAAATATAGATGTTTGAGTGTATACACTGCTGCAGTCCAGGTTACCCTCCCTCCTTCCCCTCTTACTGGTTGGTACTTACCTATGTCTTCTATCCTTACTACCTATGGGGAGTATTTGCTGGTAGCTGTAAGTTGTTTTTTGCTTTTCTTATGTATATTTTATTAGCAATTGAAATTGTCTACCTATTTCGAGGCACCTGACATCTGGGGCAAGAAAAACTGAAGAAAATGGCGTCGGCTGCATCTTATATACCCCTGTCGCACTGACGTCAGGGAGGAGGCAACAGCAACCGATGCTGGACCAAGACTTTGGAACTGGGGAACCACCTGATGGCAGGATAACCCAAGTGTAATGACTGCAGCAGTGTATACACTCGAACATCTACATTTATGGTAGGTACAAAACTGTACTTTTCTGTCAGCCTGGGAACACCAGTAAAGTGTAAAAAGATGATGTAATGTTTCTGTCAGCCTGAGAACTCCATGAAGTATAAAAAGATGATGTAATGTTTTAGCAGAACTGCAGTTTCAATTTAAACAGTGAGAACCAGAGATTATGAAGCAATTTTGTCTGATCATCCAACTCAGCACTGGTTTATGCTCTATGTAAGTAAGTTATTTTAGAAGTGTGTTTTCTTGTAGAAATAGTTAGGATGATAACGATTAGACTAAGTAGTTTTCTGTGATGTCAGAACTGTACTACTGAATCATTTTAAGTATTTCTGTGTGATCTCTGAACTCTTTTGACTAGAACTGACTGTGTAGTAGAAAGTATTGTCTTGTGGTTTTAATTATTTATTATTAAATATTTTAAAACTTTTTAACTCTGGCTGGTTTGTGTAGAGATAAGTTAAGCTCTAGAATACATGCATATTTATAGAGTTTACTGTGCAAGGCCAGTCCAATAGCTTTAACCCTGGGCTATACTACTGATTGGATAATAATATTGCACAGTAATAATTGGAAACCCTTTTAAGGGCCTTTGGGTAGCTGATAAATGTTAGCTGGTGGTGGCAAGTGGTACAACCATATAGTCTCGGTAAAAGGGACACAGCTGGAGAGCCTGTGCCAGCCTTCCCCAGAAGTGTATGTGTGGCTGTGTAAACTCTTATCTCAAAGTGTGTGTGTGTCAGCTACTTGAGCAGGGACACGAAGCACTGGATGATCAGAGCGGGTGCTGGAGATTTTAGCTTGCCTAGCTAGGCTGAGATCTGCATGTTGGCTACTCTTGTATGTGATCTTGTGACTGTCTCCCTTTCTGAACCATGTGTTGGCTACCATCAAGCCATACATAGACAGAAGTCTAGAATGGCTTCTCCTTCTTTATTCCTATTGCTCCACCCATGTGGACCCAGGCAGTCCTCATATCCTGTTCTGTCTGTCCCGATATGTGCATTTAAGTCACCCATTATCAACACCAATTCATGTTGTCCTGCTTTATCTAGTAGGTAGAAGAGGAGAGAGTCAAACTGGGCTTTCCTAGACTTGGAGAAAGCATATGACAAGGTCCCAAGAAAGCTGATCTGGGCAGTACTGCGGTGGTTTGAAGTCCCAGAAACATTGGTAGAATTAGTTCAGGCTATGTACAAGGACCCAGTGACTCAAGTACGAACAGTGTTTGGCCTCACTGAGGGGTTCCCAGTGGGAGTGGGTGTACACCAGGGTTCAGCTCTGAGCCCACTGCTGTTCATACTGGTAATGGACTACATCAGCAAACAGGTTGGAGGGGTCAGAGCAACAAAGCTGCTGTATGCAGACGATGTGGCAGTACAGGCAGACTCTGATCTAGAACTTCAGCAAAGGATAGGAGAATGGAATGCAAATCTGAAGGCACATGGGATGAAACTAAGCACAGATAAGACAGTGGTAATGGCAGCAGATTGGGGAAATCAGAAGAAGCTGAGAATATAGATAGATGGGAAGATAGTGGAACAGGTAAACAGCTTTAAGTATCTGGGAGAGGTGGTTGAGGAGAAGGGTAGTCTGAATGAAGAGGTCAAAGCTAGAATCAGAGGGGCTGCAGCCAACTGGCATAGAGTATCAGGTGTAGTATATGACAGAAGAATGCCAAAGAAGCTGAAAAGTAAGGTGTAGAAGACAGTGGTGCGACCAGTACTACTGTATGGTACAGAAACCTGGGCAGTAAAGGCAGAACAGTTGAAGAAGCTAGAGGTGATGTAAATGAAGTGCCTGAGAAAGGTGGTAGGATGCACACTGCGGGACAGGCGAAGAAATGAGGACATAAGAGCAGAAGCCAAAGTAGCTCCAATTGCAGAAAAGATCAAAGAAAACAGATTACGATGGTATGGGCACATGTGTAGTAAAGCAGAAGACAATCTGGTGAGGGAGATTTGGGACAGACAGGAAGAAGGTAAGAGGAAGTGAGGACATCCAGCAAAGAGGTGGATGGATTGTGTGAAAGAAGATCTGCGACAGTCAGGCATGAGTGTGGAAGAAGGCAGGAGAGTGGCACTGAATCGAGAGAGATGGCGACAGTTAATACGATACCCCGACCCCATGTAAATGGGAAAAAGGGGATGATGATGATGATGATGATAGCTAGGCTGAGATCTGGACCCTATAGCTGTGCCAGTGGGGAGTCTTATGGGGACCTGGAGAGAAAGGGAGCAAACAGCCCCGGACTGACTGTGATCGCTGTGTGCTCTTAAGGGAAATTGCACTTTACTGTGTGTATTTGTTATAATTTCCTCATATATGAGACGCCCCTCTCTGGTGTTAGCGGTTAGGATTGAGGCTCCTTGATTGCTGGGCCAGGGTACGGGTGTCGCATCATCGTTTATTATTTCTTCCTCTTTTCCATTAATACCCTTTTTCCTACGTCTTCATTACTTTCCTTCGTTACAGCACCCTCCTCATCATTCTGGTCAACATTATATTGCTTATTCTTCTTGCAATCAAACCAAAAATGCCTGTCACTTTTAGATATCCTGCATTCCATTTTACATTTATCCATCGTGACATCTTTGTCCTGCATTGATTACATCTTATTTTTGTACACTCATTTATCAGATGATTGAAATCCTCACAAAAAAGAAGAAAAAAAAAAAAAGGTTTTTGGCTGTCCTTCCAAATGCATTAGCGTACAATTTTCCAGATTACATGCCACATGTATCCTTATGTTCATCCAGCTTGTGACTCATTTCTTTTCCTCCCAACTCCCTGTCCATTCTGAAAACATTTTTCATTGTTTATGACCACAAAATCTCAAACTCTTACCTTAGTTCACTAGACCAACCAGCTTTATATCGGGCAAACCTCCAGAAGTAATTTCGGTTACAACTGCTTTTTCAAAATCCTGCTATTTAAAGTCAGCTAAATACTGACTACTTGTACTATGCACTCGCTTCTCAACTGTTGACTAGCAGAAACCACACTGCTGTCATCAACAGAACAATTCTTTTCTACCTCTATTACTGCACAGCTTATCTTAGCAGTCTCTGCACCCAGAACTGAAGCAGGGGTTGAAATCACAAAAACATCCCTCCTCAATAATGAAACGAGTAGTGAAGCTCCCAGATGCCTTGGACAAACTTCCCCTAGTAGTATAAATATCACCTTAGGTCTCCTCTGAAAGAGGCTACTCACCTTGTGGACTAATCCAGTAAACAAAAGTATTAGTGAGTGTATTCATTATTAAGATGAGTAACTTGTAGGCTTATAGGTATATACTAAGCTAACAACCACTAGGGCTTTTATAAGCCTAGCCACACAACTCAAACATTTGCATCCCCCCTGTAATACGAGCATCATAATTGATGGGATATGTCTGGAAGGAGGAGTATGTTAGGATGCTGCTAAAAAGGAAATGTTTTACTATCGACCTTGGTCTATAAGAGACAGGGTGACCAGTCTAGTAGAATTTGATTACCTCTTCAGTTTTAAGGAATGTTTACTGCTGGCCTCCATCTGTAGGAGTCACTGGGGTCAATCCTGGAATAAATTTGCAATTTCCCATCTAATGATCAAGGTATGTTGTAAAAGTGTTAAGGACAGAGACTGCTTGACATGGGTAGGGAGCCTATTGCAGAGCATTGGGATCCTTTGAGTCACGTATTTGTCCTGCCAGCATGTTCTGTTTACATCACAAGCAATGTTCAGATCCCCTGATCTAGTGTTTCTGGTTGTGCTTGTTTTACAGATGTGTGCAAAAGCTCCATCGGGGCTGGATCTAAAGATGCTTTACATGGCAAGCACAGATCGCCTCTCAACATCCTGGAGGAAACCCAGTATAGAGACAGGGTTTTAAGGTGATGTGTATAGGACAGTGTGTTAATACCCAGGATTTTCTTGGTGAGAAACCTCTGTGGGCATTCCAGCTGTTGCATATGACTGGTCAGGTATATGCTGAAGAGGGCATAGTAGTCAATGATATGCCTAATATGGGATGAGTAAAATGGTACTACAACTTCCTTGGACCTGGATGTCATACCATTACTTATATGTTCGGTGACATAGAATGATTTTCTTACTACTTTGGATAGGTGATGCTCAGAGGCCAGGTTACTGTCTACATATATTCCCAAATGTCTAACTACCAGGTCAGTTCTTAAGGGTATCTTATAAATGGAATCATTCCTAGCTGCTGTCCTGTGAGTACAGTGTCAAAGTGGCTCCAATGAAAACATCAGGGACACAACGATTAAATCAGTGCAAACATGGTAATCTAAGCTCCAAAATGACTTTAAAGGTTATCTAAACTACTTGCTAACCCAAATACTTCAAAAATGCTGAAACAAAATGAAAACAATAAATAGGTAATGGTGTAGAGGCTTAACTCCGAGGTGCAAATGGCTTCCCAGACAAAACTCCGATGCAACGGTCCACAAAATCAAGGAACCATACATTACCAAGGGGAGTATAAGGATGGTAAATGAAACTGATAGCATGGACTTACAAGTATCTAAATCTAACTTCTCAGCTATATGCACTCCAGAAAAGGAAATTATTTCCAAATGACCAAGAACTACCAGACAACTGGAAGGCCAAAAGAGCATAAATAAACCAAAAGAGGAAAATTTCTTGGACTTGGAAGACTTCAAAATGATATTATAACCATTACAATCAGTGATTCAACAACTATCAGACCAACTTAAAACTTTTGGTAACACAATGAACTGTACAGTGCACAAATTAGAAAAAAAAGAAGGTAAAACATTAAAAAATGAAATAAAAATCAGTCCGATATTAGAAATATCACAATCTAATACAAAAACCATTACAACTGCAACAAAATATCCTAGACCTAGATGCAAGAATCAGAAGAAAACATTTTGGTACAAGGAATAACCGAGAAATATAGTCAAAACAAACCAAAGTTTTACACCAAATTATTGTCTGCCTATTTGAAAAAAACAGGCTGAATCCAACCAGATCATTATTGAGAGAGCAAATCATGCACTAAGAATACCACAATCACACGATAAACTAGACAGGTATAGGTGAGAGTCTTAGATTACCAAGATGCCTTTAAAATCTTATTGGCTGCCAAATTGAAAAAAGCACTAACATGGAACAGGAACAAAATTACTTTTGCCCAGGATTCACCATACCAAATCAAACAGGATTGACAGAGACTGTCACCATTTCATGCATTTTTGATTGTGAGCGGGTCAAGTTTCAGATGAGATACCACTCTACTTTGGTATCCCAGGAAAGGGGAAATAAATACTCTGTGGATTCACTTAAAGATGAAAAACAAGCCTTCATAGATGCTTTCAACAAGATACCTGAATGAAGTTTGAGTGATAAACTATTATAAGAAGACCATAAACGAAATTCTAATGGACATACTGGTAATGACTGAAACAAAACGGTGTTAATCAAAGAACTGTAAGTTTGGCACAGCATAATATCTGTAATGTGTTTTATATTTTGATGCTGTCTGCACTGTTTTCTCACTCTTAATGATCATGTGGTCACTGGGGTTCTGTCTGTATATGACGGTGCTTTTTTAGTGCACTTTCTTCCATTGGTCATAGTGGGTCCCTGTGAAAGTATTCTCTTGTACTGGAGCTTTTCTTTTATGTGAAAGTGAGCATCAAGATGGTCTTGAATGAAGTTTTCTTGTTAATAGCATTATCTGATGTCTGCATATTGAATATCAGCAGAACCAAACTACTGTTAGTCTGAGTTAAAATAATATATGTAATGTGTTTTGTACTTAGATATTATATGTGCTGGTTTTATACTTTTGATTGTGTTGGTCACCAGGGATATGTTTCTCAGTGCACACACTTCTATTATTTATAGGGGAGTCCCTGTGCAAGTGCTGTCATGTACCAGAGCTATTTTTACTATGTGAATGTTAGCATTAAGTTAGTCTTATAGTAAGTCTGTCTATTATCAACACTATCCAAATACCACATACTGAATATCAGTGGATATATTGAAAATGCTGACTTCCAAGATTTGCCAACAAAATAATTGTACCTTTGTGACAAATTACAGATATAACTGCATATGTGCTTTGTATTGGAGTTTTGTATGTGCTGACATAATCATTATTAGTGGTCAGAAGGTTTCTTGTGTCTTACATGTACTTGTCAGAATTTATGCAGTACACGTCCTGCTATCTTACCTTATTGTAGTACCTGCACAGTATTCGCATGTCTCATACCTATTTTCTATGAGGATGAAAGCATTAAAGGTGGTCCTTGCTTTCTAACTGCATATGTCTTTATCATTTCTAACACACTGTTACTGATTTTATCATTCAGATAAAGAAAAAGAAACCAACAGATAAAATGTTATCTGTTCTACTAAAATGATTTGTGTATTTGTTTATAGTCAACCTGTTCAAACTTAATTAGTTGTTTGATAAGTATCCCTGATGCGTTTTCTATATACTACAAATTAACACTTTATAAGGGGCTTACGTGACTTGTTTTCATGGAGTCTTTGGGGTAGTCATGCTATTTTCGATTTAGTTAAAAATGTTTTTATATTGAATTTCAGGGTAAATATGTTGGAAAATGAAGAATACATATGGATGCAAGATTATAATACTATATACTTATATGGTTCTTTATGCACTGTTAGTGTATTCTTTTCCTGGCTTTGGTCTTAGTGTGGTTAGACACAGGTTATTAGCAGGAAGAGCAGAGTGCAATGTGTCTTTTTTATATATTTAAATTTATGCAATAAAAATGGTTCTTATGGTCTCCTAAAACACATTTCCACCATCCGTTGGTACAATAATGGAAGAGTTAATGTGGACAGTTGATTTATGGAATGTGAAAGGTGTACAAATGAAACAGAAAAGAAGTTTATTTTTTCACTTGGCATGTAAATCAAAGGCTGAAATAATCTTTGTTCAAAAGATACATGATGGGTCAATGGAGTCAAGATCTGGGTAAAAAGTGGATAGGGACTACTTAGGCACTAAATCAAATAGCACCGGCTTTGCAAGTATTCTAAAAAAATCTTTAAAGGATAGTATATCTCAGACGAGGAAGGAAAGTGGTGTTATGTAGTCTTAAAGAGCTCATTTCTTGATAAACCTGTACTATATGTAAACTTATATGCACCCTGTACTAAACAACATGAGTTTATAATGTCAATGTATAAAATTCTAAGCCAACTCCCCAACTATTCTTATATTTTAGGGGGAGATTGGAATGCATTTGGTGATTCTACGTCTGATTGAAGTTGTAGAAGTAATCATATAATCTGCATGCTTCAACAGCAATTTCTGACTTAAAATAGATTATAACTTATTTGACCCCCTTTAGCTCTGAGAAGAGAATCACAGTATTGGAGAAATTTACTTTTACGCACGTGTTATAAAACTTGCGTGAGGTTGGACTACTTAGTCTCAGAAATATTTCTGAGATCTAACATTAACTTCTGTATCGAACCACATTTTTTTCAGACCATTCTAGAATTACATTTACCGTTAATTTATCCAGTGCAACAAATGCCATTGAGAAAGGTTAAAAATGTTCTCTTAAACCCTCATTACTCCAGAAAGATGATATTGTTAAGGCAATTCATGAGGTAGTTGATGAGCTTACAAACATCCGTCCTAGTTCTCATATCCCTTTTGCTATACAGTGGACTGCTACTTAGGCCCTGATTAGGGGCATAATTATCAATAAAGCATATTATTATACAAAATCTGTAGATCAAAGGAAGTAAAATTGAAGGGAAAAGCCAGTGATCTTGAAGAGGAACTTCGTAGAAATTATAGCTCTACTGTATAAAAAATAAATGATCTTCAGAAAGAACTTTACTTAATACAAAGCAACTGTCATTCAAGGAAATGAAAATGGTGGCTATATTAGGTTCATAGGTAGGTATTAGGCTGTCGGCCCAAGGGCCTATGCAAGCCTAGCCAACAAAGTTCCCTGGCTTACGCCACCCAAGAAAGTTATTTTCCTGTGCCACTGTTGAGTAGAGACACTGAAGTGATCCCAGGGGTGTATTTCCTATTTCCCATCCACTCATCAAGATTTTTCTTGAAGAGTGCTAATGAAGAATTTTGCTTGACATAGATGGGTAGCCTGTTCCATAGTATGGGAAGTCTCTGGAACATGAATCTATCCCTCCAGCATGTCCTGTTTATTGTGGTGACAAGGTTTTTAGGTCCCTAGTGCATGTAGCAAAGAGGGATTGGGATTTCTTTAGGTGTAGGATGTCCAACAGCTCTGGGTTAGACACAGCTTTATATGTTAGGCAGACATCACCTTGGAGTAGGCAATATGCTATGGAGTAAAGCTAGAGTTGTTTGAGGTGGTCAGTGTAGGGCATTTGTTTGAGGCCAGTAATACTCTTTGTGAGGTACTTCTGTGGCCTTTCCAGCTGCTGTAAATGTCTTGTGAGGTACATTCCAAAAGGGGCGTTGCACTCTATAATGGGTCTAATGAGTGTCGAGGGGAACAATGACCTCTTTTTTCCTGGATGAGAACACTTTTATGATGAGGTGTGCCACATAGAAGAACTTCCTGACTACTGTGGCGATGTGACTATCAATGGAGAGACTACTGTCCACCTGGTTCCCAAGATCTCTTATCATGCATTCAGTGTTAAGTAGATTGCTGCCTATGTGGTAGTTCATGGGTACAGAGTTTTTATCAAAGGGGATGACACTGAACTTTTCGGCATTGAGCTTGAGGCCATGGCTCTGACACCAGGCATCTGTCTCAGTGAGGCCCTTCTGTAGGATGTCCACATCATTTGGGGACTTGACTATGGCTTCTAGTTTGCAGTCAACTGCAAACTTCATTAGCCAGAGGCCTTCTGTGTTAACCTATACTTCAGAGAAGTAGATACCAAACAAGAGAGGTCCCAGGACGGAACCCTGTGGTACTCCACTTGTCACAGCTTTGAGGTCAGATTTGGAGCCTGCAATTTTTACAGTGTGGGTTCTGTCAGTGAGCCAGTTGGCAACCCATCTTGTGACGTAGAGATTTCAACCTAGTTTAGTGAGTTTAGCTATAATTCCAGAATGGGGGATGGTGTCAAAAGCCTTGGTAAGGTCAAGATAGGCTGTGTGAACCAGCTTACCTTCATCTACGGCTTTGGTGACTGTCTCAAAGAAGTCAATCAGGTTCAGGAGGCATGATCTGCCTTTCACAAACCCGAACTGGGTGGGATCCAGAGTTTGGAGGTTACCAATGTCTTTGTTTATGAGTTCCATGATGATACGTTCCATGGCCTTGCAGAACAGGCTCATCAGGCTAATAGGTCGATAGTTCCCAGGATCAGTGGTGGCTCCCCCTTTGTGGAGTGGGATAACTGTTGCTGTGCACCATTCAGTGGGCACAAAGCCTGATGCGAGGCCATTATTGAACATGGTGCTTAAGTGGGGAGCCAGTTCGTTCTGAAATTCATGTAAAACACAGCCTGGGATGTTGTCTGATCCCATGGATGCTGTGTTTTTGGCTTTAGAGAGTGCAGATTTTATCTGCGTAGTTGTGATTACAGGGACTCTGCATTCTTCCTGTATAGATATGGGCCCTTTAGGGTGTGAGAGGGGGGTAAAGTTAGCACTGAACCTATCTGCCAGGATGTTGGCAATATCAGTTGGTTCTGTAATTTTCATGCCTTTGTGCTGTAACTCAGACCAGATCTGGGTGTTGCCATCGAGATTCTTGACATAGCTATAGAATGCTTTGTGGTTGTCCTTGGAATTAGTGGCAATTTTGTTTTCGTAGCTAGCTTTGGAGGATCTTATAAGGGATCTCAGCTTCTTACTGAGGCTGACCAGGGAGCTCCTCCACTCATGGGATTTTACTCTCTTTTGCAAGAGTTTCTTCCTTCTGTTGTATAGTTTGTTTATGGCAGGGGACCACCAGATTGGCTTCCTTTTTTTGGAGGATAGTGTCTTGGTTCTGTTTGGGGTAGCACGATCCATGCACTTGTGTAAGTGCTTATAGAGTGCATTTGTGTAGGATTCAGCAGTTGTAACTGTATTGTCCATCTGCATGGGTGTCATGAAGTTCACCACTTCTGTCTTAAGAAGCATGAAGTTGGTTTTGGAGAAATTTTTTACTGTGGTTTCCTTAATGGGGGTGGGGGCGGGATGTGGATATCAAGGGTGATTAGCTTATGGTCAGATCGGACCAATGAGGAGTTGACTTCAGGTGTGGAACACCGGTCACTCATGTTGGTAATGACTAGGTCTAGGATATTGTTGCCCCTGGTGGGGGTGTGGATAAGTTGATCCAGGGCATTGGAGTTTATGAATTCCAGAAAGTGTTGGAGCTAATGAGTTGGTACACAAGTAGTTTTCCCAGTTAATGGTGGAGTAGTTGAAGTCACCCATTATTGGGGTGTTTGGTTGAACCCTAATTTTTTCCAGTACATCAAAAAAAGAGGAGTGGGAATCCTGGGGTATGGTGGGGGATCTGTTGCAAGCTACAGTTTGGATTGCAGTTTTGCCCAGAGTTAGTTGCACTTGGATAACCTCAGATCCATTATGCTGAGCAACTAGCCTGGAGGTGTGGATATCCTTAATGAATATGGACACACCTCCACCTTTGGTGTTTCGGTCCAGGTTACATGGCTGAAAAGTATGATATGAGTTATAGCCTGGTAGTGCAGGGGTGCTCTCTGGAGCCTTGAACCAGGTCTCAGTCACTGCACAGATGTCATTGTTCTCCATTTTAAGGAGTGCCTCGAGTGAGTGCATTTTGAGATTTAGACTTCTAGCATTGAATAGCATTACCCTCAGTTTTTGCTTACCTGTTCCTGTTATGGTGGTGAATTTGTTATTTGAACCTTGCCTAAAAGAGGCACTATAGGGGCAGCAAGAGCCTTAGCCAGTATCCGGAATCCCAGGGGAGACAGGTGCAGGCCATCTGTGGCAAAGCGTTGTGGTCTGTCGACCATGTCATCCCAAGCAGAAAGATACTGGATCCCCTTAGAATGACACCAGAAGCTTAGCCAATTGTTGAAGTCAATCATTTTGTCCTTGTACTGCGGTATCATTCTGGGCAATGGCAGAATGCTACTCAGGGCTAGGGTCATACCTGCCTGGGCTACAAGATCGGAGAGCTCTTCCATGTCTCTTTTCATGTAGTCTAGGGAGGTACTTCTCAGGTCATTCACACCAACATGGACAATGGCAGAGTCATATTTGTACTTGTGGAGTGACCTGAGGTATGTGGCGGATCCTGTCACCTGACAGGAAGCTGGCAGTAACATTCTCCTTGTTTAGCCTGGTGAGTGGGACATTAGTGCGCCTGACTATAGAGTCACCTATGACTAGTGTGTTGGGTACGTTGTTTTGCCTTATTGGCTGTGGTTGAGTGACACACTGAGTCTGTGGGCTATGTGTCATTTGGGTTGTGTTGGGGGATGGAGGTTGCTTGCGTTTCTGCTTTGGAGGTCTCTTGCTTAGACAGATTATTATTGAGAGCCTCCACAAATGTTTTTGTGTTACAATGTGTGGATTTTGGTGGTGTAGATTTAGTAAGACTATGTGATGAGTGTGGTGTGGTGCAAATGTTTACCTTCTCCTCATGACTGTCAAGTTCAGTCTTGGTTGAAGAAAGCTTTACCTCCAGTTTGGCTAGATGAGTGCATCTTTCACAGGTTATATTGTTGGGTGGTAGGAGGAGAGGGTTGTCTGTGTACATGAGGCAATTTCTACATTGCCTCAAGATGCCCAGATTCATCAGATAGGAGAGAACACTGGGAGCTGACCCTTGGACATGCCTGAATAAAAAACTATTTTCCTCCAGATAAGTGAGGAAAGTGAGTACAAGAGCTATTTTTGTCTAAGCCAGTGAGAAAAGTAAGTACAAAAACTGTTTTCTTCTAGGTAATGAGGAAGATTGAATGCTATAGTAATTAGTAGCTTATTTAGTGCTTACAAGTTCTGAACAAGTGCTGAGCATGAATAAGCAAATTTAAGTGCTAAAACTAAGAATCTGTATCTGCACTAGACAAGTTACAGGGCAGTAACAAGTGCAAATGCAGACTTTCAAATCAGAAAGTTGAGAGAGATGGAAGATTGCCCAAACAACCAATAACTACAATTTCTGGGCCAGAACCACTCCTTATGTATTAGACAGGTTGCCTAGTGCTTACTACTCCCACTGATAAGCTAGAAGGCTTCACTCCAACACAGAAAAGCTTGGGGGGCTCAGAAGCTTACATACAGTCCTGGATACAACAAATCTGTATCTGGAACACTAGTTACAGGAAAGGTAGGAAACCGGCTTACAGTTTTTTTTTTTTTTTTATACAGAAAAGTAGCAAAAACAGTAGTAAAAACATTTCACATGCAGTGCAAGCTTGCACACTTGAGTATGTAGCAATATTAGATCAAACAGTTTAAAAAATGAAATTAAATTAAAAAGGATTACAAGCAAGTGCAGAAAGAGTTTATTAGGTAGAATGTGGTAAAGAGATGGGGCTGGGGGAGTGTCCCAGATGAAATCTAGAGTGGGGCGGGCAACTGCAAAAGCCACCAAATTTAAACTACAAACCAAAAATAGGGAGGATGGGTGGGACAAAACAGTTTTTGAAAGGGCACAAAATCCATCAAAAATACTAGCAAGAATGATTAATATTAACAAAGCTTCTCATTTAATAATCAAAATATATCAGAATAACACTTATAACTCAAATACTGAGATTATTCAGATTTTTGAACAAATTTATTCTCAAACATGTGGAGAGCAAATCATGTACTTCTCAAGAAAAATATCAATTTCTAAACCAGATAGTTTTTTCCCAAACTTAACCAAAGTCAGCAGCTTCTTATTATAGCTTCTTTCACTTTATAAGAAATACTGCACATAATAAATAATCTTAAGGTGGGCAAAGCCCCTAGACCTGATGGGTATATAGGAGCTTTTTATAAAACTTTGTCAAAAATGTTCAAAAATTCTGTTATATCAATTCAATTACATTAAAGAACATGTTATAACAGACCTGTACTTAATAATTTTAAAACCGTCTTTATCCCAAATTAAAATACTGGCACTAAAGACCCATCAAATTATACACCGATTTCCCTTATAAATGTAGACATTAAAATGTTTGCCTCATTACTAGCAAACAGATTGAAACCATTACTACCATGTATAATTTCACCTAACCAGTCAGGTTTTCTTCAGGGTAGACAAACCTGTGACCATATGTTAACTCTGGACACCCTGATTTCTCTATGTAGAGGATATAATAATTTGATATACACACTTGTTGATGCTTCCAAAGCTTTTGATAGACTCAACCTATGTTTTCTTTTTTCAATAATTCCACATTTTGGTCTACTGAAAATGTTTATTAAGTCAGTTCAAAGTCTTTATGCAAGACCTTTTTAACAAAACTGCTTCTTGGGAATTTGCTATTTTACACATTCCACTAACCAAATGCAATGCCTTCAGCTGACTGCACTACGGTGCCAACAAAGGGTACCTGAAATAATGTTCCAATACAGTTTATTTGCAAACACAAATTACTTCATTTGATGGAGTTACTGGGTTGGAAATGAAAGCACTAAATCTGTAATTTGTGTTTGTGAATAAACTGTGTGCTGGAACATTATTTCAGGTACCCTTTATTGGCACCATGATGCAGTCAGCTGAAGGTGTTGCTTTTGGTTATTGGTTTTGTGTTTTAGAATCCTTCAGTTTGTCCTTGATATTTTTTAAGTTACTATTTTACGCATTACCCTTATGGATCTATTTTAACAAAAACTGCATATCCTAATTACCCTTTTTCATTGATGAAGCTATATATCTCATAAAACAGGACTGACAGATCAAATATATCATGGGATGGCTTTAAACATATGGCAATTAAATATACAATGGGTTATAAATTAATAGTTAGCAAGCAAAGTAAATGCTCTTATTACACACAGTTGTGGAAAACACTTTTTGACTACATACTCCAATAATGTCAACTAGCTATATCTACGTGTTAAGCTGAGTTAACAATGAGAAGTTTTCTTACTAAAGTTTTCTTTTTTCTTTCATTTTTATCTCTGATACCATACTGTGATGTACTTTTGTTATTGTGTTAACTGAACTTATGACACTTGTCACTAAGTGTACATAGTTATGATATTATTTTATGTTTTTCTGATAATTCTTCACTGTGTTATAAACAGAGCTTTCTCTTTGTACTTATGCTCATCACTTGTTGAAGAAGCACTTTGACATTTCATCATGGAAATCCAAATAAAGATATTGGGGAAACACATTAGGATTCCACAACTGTGGTTTGTTTTGGGCTGACTACTAATAAGTGCAGCAGCCTCTATGCAGCCATTTACATGTTTGTACAGCATGTCTGTGAATAATTCTGAATAGGCGGTTATGAACTCTGGGTTAGGTGGGGCATTGAAGTTTGATAAACTCTGACTTAAAGGAGTGTAGTTTGCTTTCTAATAGTTTCTCATTGTAACAGGTTTTGCTGGATTTTCCAAGCTGATTTTTATTTCAAATGATACAGTTTTGTGATCCAATCTCACCAGTGAAGACATGAGTTGGAGGTGGGGCTGGGGGTAGGGTGCAGCACTCTCACATATTGGTGAGAACAAGGACCAGCATGTTTGCATCCCTGGTTGAAGTGCACACTAACTGATCAAGGGCATTTGTAGCAATAATCCGGGAAGCATTGTGCCTGCAAGTTGGTATCAGTGTATGTTTCTCAGTCTGTAGAGGAGTAGATAAAGTCCCCCATGAATAGTGCTTGGTTGGATGAAGAGGGCCTCCAGTAGGTCTAGGTACAAGTTATGGGATTCCTGATTCATAGGTCATGACCTATAGCTTACTAAGATATGGTCAGGGATTCTATCTAAGGTGATTTACATGTGAATGAAGTCCAGGGTATCATCCCATTTAACCGACCTTCAGTATACTTGCTGCCAGTGAAGATCAAGGCACCTTCAACTTTCATCTCTGTCTCTGTGGCTGATGGTCTAAATGTGTAGAAGGCACTGTGGCCTTGCACTGCCAGAGTACTTTCTGTGGATTTAAACCATGTCTCAGTAATGGCACAGATGTCTATATTGAGGGCTTGCAGGGTGCGGAGTTTCTTGTTAAAACTCCTAGCAATGACCTTTGGGTTTTATTTGCTATGCTGGTATGTTTATCATATTGGCATTGCTTAAAAAGGCTCTAAAGAGGTGGATACAATTTTAGCCAAAATCTGGAAGCCCAGGGGTATAGGTGCAGGTCATTTTGGCAAAGCAACGTGGTCTTTTGACGATGTCCTCGAAGGCTGATACATCTGAAATCTCACTCGATTGGCACCAGAAACTAAGCCAGTTCTTAATGTCAGTCATTTTTGTTCATACTGTGGCATCACCCTTGGTGAAGGTAGAATGTCATTCAGTGCAAGGCACATACAAATCTGAGAGACATGTTCAGAGAGGTCCATAATGTGCCTCTTCATATACCCCAGAGGGATATGTCTGAAGTCATTTATGCCCACATAAACTATGTAGAATCATACCGATACTGGTGATGCAATGGTTTGAGCGTATGTTTAGCTTAGAAAATCTGGGCAGCGGATAAGCGACTGACCATGAGCTTCTCCTTATTCAGTGTGATAAGTGCAGCATCTGCATGTCATACAATGGAGTCCCATATGGTAAGAGTCCTGGGTAAATCATTTGTTAATTATGTGCTTTGTTTTTAGAGGGTCCATTGGGTATGGGTTTATGTGTGGTGTATGGTGTTGCTTATGGTGTATGCTTTAGAGATTGCTGTGGATATGACAAAGGATTGTTTGAAGGATTAGGAGGTCTTTGAGGTTTAGCAAGATTTCTTTTTAGTGTCTCAGCATAAAACAGTCTGTATGTGGACAATATGTAGTGGATGCAATGTGTGTTTGTGTCTGGATTTTTGCATCCAACGAAGTTGTGTATGCATATTTCTTGCATACTGTTTTGTTCTCTTTAAGGATTAAAAGGTTTTTAGCAAATATGAGACAATTGCTACATTGTTTCAAGATGCCATATCTACCAAGCTGGCTGTGGAGACATTTGGAAATTGCAAATTCATATTGTCCATACCTGTATTGCAGTGGACTATTAAAGACTGAGGACTGGATATTCAGAGGTCTTGTAAAGTGGTATCTAGGGTTAGGGACAAGAGTTGAATAGTGCTAGGGTATGGTATTAGGTAATGCCAGGATGTGGTATCAGATAGTGCTAGGATATGGTATCAGATTGTGCTAGGACATGGTGTTAGTGCTAGGATATGGTATTATTGTGAGGATATGGTATTAGATAGTGCTAGGGTATGGTATTAGATAGTGCTAGGGTGTGGTATTAGATAGGGCTAGGATGTGGTATTAGTGTAAGGATATGGTATTAGATAGTGCTCGGGTATGGTAATAGTGCTAGGACATGGCATTAGTGCTAGGTTATGGTATTAGATAGAGCAAGGGTATGGTATTAGAAAGGGCTAGGATGTGGTATTAGATAGTGCTAGGGTATGGTATTAGTGCTAGGGATGGTATTAGATAGGTCTAGGGTATGGTATAAGATAGTGCTAGGGTATGGTATTATATTGGGCTAGGATATGGTATTAGATAATGCTAGGGTATGGTATTAGATAGTTCTAGGGTATGGTATTAGAGAGCGCTAGGATATGGTATTAGATAGTACTAGGATATGGTATTAGATAGAGCTAAAATATGGTATTAGATAGGGCTAGGGTATGGTATTAGATAGTGCTAGGGTATGGTATCAGGGCAAGGATATGGTATTAGATAGTGCTAGGGTATGGTATTAGATACAGCTACGTTATGGTACTAGATAGTGCTAGGGTATGGTATTAGATAGTGCTAGGATATGGTAGTAGGTAGTGCTAGGATATGGTATAAGATAGTGCTAGGATATGGTAAGTGCTAGGGTATGGTATTAGATAGTGCTAGGATATGGTATAAGATAGTGCTAGGGTATGCTATTAGATAGGGCTAGGCTATGGTAAGTGCTAGCATATGGTATTAGATAGTGCTAGGATATGGTAAGTGCTAGGGTATGGTATTAGCTAGCACGAGGATATGGTATTAGATAGTGCTAGGGTATGGTATTAGATAGGGCTAGGATATGGTATTAGACTGTACTATAGTATGGTATTAGTGCTAGGATATGGTATTAGGCAGTGCTAGGATATGGTATTAGATAGTGTTAGGATAAGATATTAGTACTAGGATATGGTATTAGATAGTACTAGGATATGGTATTAGATAGTACTAGGATATGGTATTAGATAGTGCTAGGGTATGATATTAGATAGTGCTAGGATATGGTATTAGGTAGTGCTAGGATATGGTATTAGATAGTGCTAGGGTATGGTATTAGTACTAGGAGTACTAGGATATGGTATTAGTACTAGGATATGGTATGTTTAAAGATATGGTATTAGATAGTGGTAGGATAACATATTAGTACTAGGATATGGTATTAGATAGTACTAGGATATGGTATTAGATAGTGCTAGGAGAAGACATTAGATAGTACTAGGATATGGTATTAGATAGTGCTAGGATATGGAAAGTGCAAGGGTATGGTATTAGATAGTGCTATCACATGGTGTTAGTGCTAGGATATGGTATTAGATAGTGCTAGGGTATGGTATTAGATAGTGCTAGGATAGTATTAGATAGTGCTAGGGTATGGTATTAGATAGGGCTAGGATGTGGTATTAGATAGTGCTAGGGTATGGTATTAGTGCTAGAGTATGGTATTATATTGTGCAAGAATATCATATTAGATAGTGCTTGGGTATGGTATTAGATAGTGCTAGGGTATGGTATTAGATAGTACTAAGATATGGTATTAGATAGTACTAGGATATGGTATTAGATAGTACTAGGATATGGTATTATATAGTGCTAGGATAAGATATTAGTACTAGGATATGGTATTAGATAGTACTAGGCTAGGGTATTAAATAGTACTAGCACAGGGTATTAGATAGTGCTAGGATATGCTATTAGATAGTGCTATGGTATGGTATTAGATAGTGCTAGGACATGGTGTTAGTGCTAGGATATGGTAAGTGCTAGGGTATGTTATTAGATAGTGCTAGGATTTGGTATTAGATAGTGCTAGGATATGGTATTTGATAGTGCTAGAATATGGTGTTAGTGCTAGGATATGGTAAGTGTTAGGGTATGGTATTAGTACTAGAATATGGAATTATATAGTGCAAGGATATGGTATTATATAGTGCTAGAAAAAGATATTAGTACTAGGATAGAGTATTAGATAGTACTAGGCTAGGGTATTAAATAGTACTAGGATAGGGTATTAGTGCTAGGATATGGTATTAGATAGTGAAAGGACATGATGTTTATGCTGGATATGGTAAGTGCTAGGGTATGGTATTAGTGCTAGGATTTGGTATTAGATAGTGCTTGGATATGGTATTAGATAGTGCTAGAATATGGTGTTAGTGCTAGGATATGGTAAGTGCTAGGGTATGGTATTAGATAGTACTAGGATATGGTATTAGATAGTGCTAGGATAAGATATTAGATAGTACTAGGATATGGTATTAGATAGTGCAAAGAAAGGGTATTAGATAGTACTAGGATAGGGTATTAGATAATGCTAGGATATGGTATTAGTACTAGGATAGAGTATTAGATAGTACTAGGATATGGTATTAGATAGTACTAGGATATGGTATTATATAATGCTAGGCTAAGATATTAGATAGTACTAGGATAGGGTATTAGATAGTACTAGCATAGGGTATTAAATAGTACAGGATAGGGTATTAGCTAGCACTAGGATATGGTATTAGATAGTGCTTTGATATGATATTCGATAGTATTAGGATAGGGTATTAGATAGTGCTAGGATATGGTAATAGTGCTAGAATATGGTATTAGATAGTACTAGGATGGAGTATTAGTACTACGATATGGTATTCGATAGTACTAGGCTAGGGTATTAAGTAGTACTAGGATAGGGTATTAGCTAGTGCTAGGATATGGTATTAGATAGTGCTAAGGTATGGTATTAGATAGTGCTAGGACATGGTGTTAGTGCTAGGATATGGTAAGTGCTAGGGTATGGTATTAGATAGTGCTAGGGTGTGGTATTAGATAGTGCTAGGATATGGTATTAGATAGTGCTAGGGTATGGTAATAAATAGTGCTAGGGTATGGTATTAGATAGGTATAGGGTATCGTATTAGATTGTGCTAGGTTAGGGTATTGGATAGTGTTAGGATAAGATATTAGTACTAGGACATGGTGTTAGTGCTAGGATATGGTAAGTGCTAGGGTATGGTATTAGATAGTGCTAGGATGAGGTATTAGATAGTGTTAGGATAAGATATTAGTACTAGGATATGGTATTAGATAGTACAAGGATATGGCATTAGATAGTGCTAGTATAAGCTATTAGATAGTACTAGGATATGGCATTAGATATTCCTAGGATAGTGTATTAGATAGTACTAGGATATGGTATTAGATAGTACTAGGATATGGTATTAGATAGTGCTAGGATATGGTATTAGTTAGTGTTAGGATATGGCAATATATAGTGCTAGGACATGGTGTTAGTTCTAGAATATGGTATAAGATAGTACTAGGATATGGTATTAGATAGTACTAGGACATGGTGTTAGTGCTAGGGTATTGTATTAGAGCTAGGATATGGTTTTGATAGTGTAGAGTATGGTATTAGTCATAGGATATGGTATTTCATAGTGCTAGGACATGGTATGTTCTAGGGTATGCTGTTAGTGCTAGGATATGGTATTAGGTAGTACTAGGATATATTATTAGATAGTGTTAGGATATGGTATTAGTACTAGGATATGGTATTAGTGCTAGGACATGGTGTTAGTTCTGGGATATGGTATTAGAAAGTACTAGGATATGGTATTAGTGTTTGGATAAGATATTAGATAGTACTAGGATATGGTATTAGTTAGTGCTAGGATATGGTAAGTGCTAGGTTATGGTATTAGATAGTTCTAGGGTGTGGTATTAGATAGGGCTCGCATGTGGTATAAGATAGTGCTAGGATATGGTATTAGTGCTAGGGTATGGTATTAGGGATATGATGTGGTATTAGATAATGGTAGGGTATGGTATTAGTGCTAGGGTATGGTATTACATAGTGCTAGGGTATGGTATTAGATAGTAGTAGGATAAGGTATTAGATAGTGCTAGGATATCCTATTAGATAGTACTAGGATATGGTATTAGATAGTGCTAGGATAGGGTATTAGATAGTACTAGGATATGGTATTAGATAGTACTAGGATATGGTATTAGATAGTGCTAGGATAAGATATTAGATAGTACAAGGATATGGTATTAGATAGTAATAGGATATGGTATTAGATATTACTAGGCTATGGTATTAGATAGTGCTAGGTTCAGATATTAGTACTAGGATATGGTATTATTGCTAGAATAGAGTATTAGATAGTACTTGGATATGGTATTAGATATTGCTAGGGTATGATATTAGATAGTGCTAGGATATGGTATTAGGTAATGCTAGGATATGGTATTAGATAGTGCTATGATATGGTAGTGCTAGGGTATGGTATTAGATAGTGTTAGGATATGGTATTAATGCTAGGGTATGGTATTAGATAGTGCTAGGGTATGGTATTAGATAGTGCTAGGGAATGGTATTAGATAATACTAAGACATTTTATTAGATAGCGCTAGGATAAGATAATAGATATTACTAGGATATGGTATTAGTGCTAGGATATGGTATTTGATAGTAGTAGGATAAGGTATTAGATAGTGCTAGGATATCCTATTAGATAGTGCTAGGGTATGGTATTAGATAGTGCTAGGATAGGGTATTAGATAGTACTAGGGTATAGTATTAGGATAGTGTTAGTATATGGTAATTGATAGTGCTAGGACATGGTTTTAGTGCTAGGATATGGAATTAGACAGTACTAGGATATGGTATTAGATAGTACTAGGGCATGGTGTTAGTTCTAGGATATTGTATTAGAGCTAAGGTATGGTTTTAGGTAGTGAAGAGTATGGTTTTAGTCCTAGGATATGGTATTAGATAGTGCAAGGATATGGTAAGTTCTAGGGTATGATATTAGTGCTAGGATATGTTATTGGGTAGTATTAGGATATGGTATTAGATAATGTTAGAATATGGTATTAGATAGTACTAGGATATGGTATTATATAGTGCTAGGACATGGTGTTAGTGCTAGGATATGGTAAGTGCTAGGATATGGTATTAGTGCTAGGGTATGGTATTAATGTAAGGGTATGGTATTAGATCGTGCTAGGATAAGATATTAGATAGTAGTAGGATATGGCATTAGATAGTATTAGGATATGGTATTAGATAGTGTTTGGATAATATATTAGATAGTACTAGCATATGGTATTAGACAGTTCTAGGATAGGGTATTAGATAGTACTAGGCGATGGTATTAGATAGTGCTAATGCGTGGTATTAGGGCTAGGAGGTGGTATAAAATAGTGCTAGGATATGGTATTAGATAGTGTATGGTATGGTATTAGATAGTGCTAGGATACGGTATTAGGTAGTGCTAGGATTTGGTATTAGATAGTGCTAGGGTATGGTATTAGGGCTAGGATGTGGTATTAGATAATGCTAGGGTATGGTATTAGTGCTAGGGTATGGTATTAGATAGTGCTAGGATATGGTATTAGTTTTAGGGTATGGTATTAGATTATGGTATTAGATAGTGCTAGGGTATGGTATTAGATAGTGCTAGGATATGGTATTAGATAGTGCTAGGGTATGGTATTAGATAGTGCTAGGGTATGATATTAGATAGTGCTAGGATATGGAAAGTGCTAGGGTATGGTATTAGATTGTACTAAGATATGGTATTAGATAGTGCTAGGATAAAATATTAGATAGTACTTGGATATGGTATTAGTACTAGGATATGGTATTAGATAATACTAGGATATGGTATTAGGTAGTGCTAGGATAGGGGGACTAGATAGTTCTAGGATATGGTATTAGATAGTACTAGGATATGGTATTAGTGCTAAGATAGGGGATGAGATAGTAATAGGATATGGTATTAGTGCTAGGACATGGTGTTAGTGCTAGGATATGATATTAGTGCTAAGATATGGCACTAGATAGTGCTAGGGTATGGTATTAGATAGTGCTAGGGTATGGTATTAGATAGTGCTAGGGTATGGTATTAGGTAGTACTAGGGTATGGTATTAGTGCTAGGATATGGCATTAGATAGGGCTATGATATGGTATTATATAGTGCTAGGATAAGATATTAGATAGTACTAGGATATGTTATTAGTACTAGGACATGGTATTATATAGTGATAGGATAAGATGTAGTAGAATAGGGCATTAAATAGTACTAGGGTAGGGTATTAGTGCTAGGGTATGGTATTAGTGCAAGGATATGGTAAGAGCTAGGGTATGGTATTAGATAGTACTAGAATTTGGTATTAGTGCTAGGATAAGATATTAGATAATACTTGGATAGGTATTAATATGTAGGATTTT
>NC_056745.1:1459404035-1459580710 GCF_019279795.1 Protopterus annectens | reverse complement strand
TTTTAGAAGTTGGGATATGGTAAATGCTAGGGCATGGTATATTAGATAGTGCCAGGATATGGTAAGTGCTTGGGTATGGTAATAGATAGTGTTAGGATATGGTATTAGATAGTGCTAGGGTATGGTATTAGATAGTGCTAGTATATGGTGTTAGTGCTAGGAAATGGTATTAGATAGTGTTAGGATATGGTTTTAGTGCTAGGGTATGATATTAGATAGTGCTAGGATATGGTAAGTGCTATATGGTTGGGATGTATAGATAGTGCTAGGATATGGTAAGTGCTAGAGTATGGTATTAGATAGTGTTAGGATATGGTAAGTGCTAGAGTATGGTATTAGATAGTGTTAGGATATGGTATTAGTGCCGGGATATGGTATTAGATAGTGCTAGTTATGGTATTAGATAGTGTTAGGATATGGTATTAGATAGTACTAGGATATGGTATTAGATAGTGCTAGGTGTGGTATTAGATAGTGCTAGGGTATGATATTAGATAGTGCGGGGATATGGTAGTAGTGCTAGGATATGATGTTAGATAGTGCTAGGATATGGTATTAGTGGTAGGGTATGGTATTAGAAAGTGCAAGGATATGGTATTAGATTGTACTATGGTATGTTATTAGATAGTGCTAGGATATGGTATTAGATAGTGCTAGGATATGGTATTAGATAGTGCTAGGATATGGTATTAGATAGTGCTAGGATATGGTATTAGATAGTGCTAGGATATGGTATTAGTGCTAGGATATGGTAATAGATAGTTCTAGGATAAGATATTAGTACTAGGATATGGTATTAGATAGTGGTGGGATAGATTGGTATTAGGTGCCAGGGGTATGGTATTAGTGCTAGGATTAGATGGTATTAGGATACCAAATAGTACTAGGATGTGGTATTAGATAATGCTGGGATATGGTATTAGATAGTGCTAGGATATGGTATTAGATAGTGCTAGAATATGGTATTAGTGCTAGGATTTGTTGTTAGTGCGAGGATATGGTATTAGTTAGTGCTAGGATGTGTTATTAGATAGTACTAGAATATGGTATTAGTGCTAGGATATGGTATTAGATAATGCTAGGATATGGTATTAGATAGTGTTGGGATATGGTATTAGATAGTGCTAGGATATGGTATTAGATGGTGTTGGATTGGTATTGGTGCTAGGTATGGTATTAGATAGTGCTAGGATATGGTATTAGATAGTGCTAGGGTATGGTATTATATAGTGCTAGGATATGGTATTAGATAGTGCTAGGATTTGGTATTAGATAGTGCTAGGATATGGTGTTAGATAGTGCTAGGATATGTTAGATAGTGCTAGGATATGGTATTAGATAGTGCTAGGATATGAGATTAGATAGTACTAGGATATGGTATTAGATAGTGCTAGGACATGGTGTTAGTGCTAGGATATGGTATTAGTACTAGGATATGGTATTAGTACTAGGATATGGTATTAGATAGTACTAGGATATGGTATTAGATAGTGCTAGGATATGGTATTAGATAGTACTAGGATATGGTATTAGATAGTGCTAGGATATGCCTTAGATAGTGCTAGGACATGGTGTTAGTGCTGGGATATGGTATTAGATAGTGCTAAGGTACGGCATTAGATAGTGCGAGGATAGGGTATTAGTTAGTGCTAGGATATGGTATTAGTACTGGGATATGGTGTATTAGATGGTGCTAGAATGGTGTTAGATAGTTCTGGGATATGGTATTAGATAGTGCTAGGATATGGTATTAGTGCTAGGATATGGTATTAGATAGTGCTAGGATATGGTATTAGATAGTGCTAGGATATGGTATTAGATAGTGCTGGTATTAGATAGTGCTAGATATGGTATTAGATATTGCTAGGATATGGTATTAGATAGTGCCAGGATATGGTGTTAGTGATAAGTGCCAGGATATGGTATTAGTGCTAGGATGGTATTAGATAGCACTAGGATATGGTATTAGATAGTGCTAGGGTATGGTATTAGAAGTGCAGGGATATGGTAGATAGTGCCAGGATATGGTATGTGGTATTAGATAGTGCTAGGATATGGTGTTAGATAGTGCTAGGATATGATATTAGATAGTGCTAGATATGGTATTAGTGCTAGGATGGTGTTAGATAGTGCTAGGATATGGTATTAGATAGTGCCATGAGTATGGTGTTAGTGCTAGGGTATGGTATTAGATAGTGGCTAGGATATGGTATTAGTGCTAGGATGGTATTAGATAGTGCCAGGATGGTATTAGTACTAGGATATGGTAATAGATAGTGCTAGATATGGTATTAGATAGTGCCAGGATTTGGTGTTAGTGCTAGGATATGGTATTAGATAGTGCTAGGATGTAGGATATGGTATTAGATAGTGCTAGGATATGGTATTAGATAGTACTAGGGTATGGTATTAGATAGTGCTAGTATATGGTGTTAGTGCTAGGAAATGGTATTAGATAGTGCTAGGATATGGTATTACATAGTGCTAGGATATGGCATTAGATGGTGCTAGGATATGGTATTAGATAGTATAGGATATGGTATTAGATAGTACTAGCAGATGGTATTAGATAGTACTAGGTGATGGTATTAGGTAGTGCTAGGATATGGTGTTAGAGTGCTAGGATATGGTATTAGATAGTGCTGGGACGTGGTATTAATGCTAGGTATGGTATTAGATAGTGCTGGATATGGTAGATAGTGCTAGGTTATGGTATTAGATAGTGCCAGGTATGGTATTAGATGGTGCTAGATATGGTATTAGATACTGCTGGGTATGGTATTAGATAGTGCTGGGATATGGTATTAGAACTACATGGTATTAGATAGTGCTAGGATATGGTATTAGTGCTAAGTATGGCATTAGATAGTGCTATGGTATGGTATAAGATCGTGCTAGGGTATAGTATTAGATAGTGCTAGGATATGGTATGAGATAGTGCTGGGATATGGTATTAGATGGTGCTGGGATATGATATTAGATGGTGCCAGGATATGGTATTAGTGCTAGGATATGGTAGATAGTGGGATATGGTATTAGATAGTGGTAGCGTATGATATTAGATAGTACTAGGATATGGTATTAGATAGTGCTAGGGTATGGTATTAGATAGTGCTAGGATATGGTATTAGATATTGCTAGGATATGGTATTAGTGCTAGGATATGGTATTAGTGCTGTGATATGGTATTAGATAGTGCTAGGATATGGTATTGGATAGATAGTGCTAGGATATGGTATTAGCTAGTTCTAGGATATTAGATTAGCTAGGATATGGTATTAGATAGTGCTAGGATATGGTATTAGTGCTAGGACATGGCATTAGATAGTGCTAGGGTGTGGTGTTATATAGTGCTAGGATATGGTATTAGATAGTGCTAGGATATGGGATTAGATAGTGCTAGGATGTGGTATTAGATAGTGCTAGGATATGGTATTAGATAGTGCTGCAGTATGGTATTAGATAGTGCTAGGATGATATTAGATAGTGCCAGGATATGGCGCCATATGGGTGCTAGGATGGCATTAGACAGTGCTAGGATGTGGTATTATATAGTGCAAGGATAGGGTATTAAATAGTGCTGGGATATGGTATTAGCTAGTGCTAGGATATGGAATTAGATAGTGCTAGGATATGGTATTAGTGCTAGGACATGGTATTAGGGTTGGGATATGGTATTAGATGGTGCTAGGTATGGTATTAGATGGTGCTAGGTATGTTATTAGATAGTGCTAGGATATGTTATCAGTGCTAGGATATGGTATTAGATAGTACTAGGATATGGCATTAGATAGTGCTAGGATAAGATGTTAGATAGTACTAGCATATGGTATTAGGAAATGGTATTAGCTAGATATGGTGTTAGATAGTGCTGGGATGGTATTAGATAGTGCTAGGATATGGTATTAGATAGTGCTAGGATATGGTATTAGATAGTGCTAGGATATGGTATTAGATAGTGCTAGGATATGGTATTAGATAGTGGTAGGGTATGGTATTAGATAGTTCTAGGCTATGGTATTAGATAGTGCTAGGATATGGATAGTGCTAGGCTATGGAATTAGATAGTACTAGGATATGGTATTAGATAGTGCTGGGATATGGTATTAGATAGTGCTAGCATATGGTATTAGTGGTAGGATTTGGTGTTAGTGCTAGGATATGGTATTAGATAGTGCTAGGATATGGTATTAGATAGTGCTAGGATATGGTATTAGATTGTGCTAGGATATGGTATTAGTGTTGGATATGGTATTAGATAGTGCTAGGATATGGAATTAGATAGAGCTAGGATATGGTAAGTGCTAGGGTATGGTATTAGATAGTACTAGGATATGGTATTAGATAGTGCTAGGATATGGTATTAGATAGTGCTAGGATATGGTATTAATTAGTGCTAGGATATGGTATTAGATAGAACTAGGATAAGGTATTAGATAGTACTAAGATATCCTATTAGCTAGTGGTAGGGTATGGTATTAGATAGTGCTAGGATATGGTATTAGATAATGCTAGGATATGGTATTAGATAGTATTAGGATAGAGTATTAGATGGTGCTAAGATATGGTATTATACAGTACAAGGATATGGTATTAGATGGTATTAGATAGTGCTAGGACATGGTGTTAGTGCTAGGATATGGTATTAGTGCTAGGATATGGTATTAGATAGTGCTAGGATATGGTGTTAGATAGTGCTAGGATATGGTATTAGTGCTAGGATATGGTATTAGATAGTGCTAGGATATGGTATTAGATAGTGCTAGGATATGGTATTAGTGCTAGGATGTGGTATTAGATAGTGCTGGGATATGGTATTAGATAGTACTAGGATATGGTATTAGATAGTGCTAGGATATGGTGTTAGTGCTAGGATATGGTATTAGTGCTAGGATATGGTATTAGATAGTGCTATGATGTGGTATTATATAGTTCTGGGATATGGGATTAGATAGTGATAGGGTGTAGTATTAGCTAGTGCTAGGCTATGGAATTAGATAGTACTAGGATATGGTATTAGATAGTGCTGGGATATGGTATTAGATAGTGCTAGGATATGGTATTAGTGCTAGAGTATGGTATTAGTGCTAGGATATGGTATTAGATAGTGCTAGGATATGGTATTAGATAGTGCTAGGATAAGATATTAGATAGTACTAGGATATGGTATTAGATAGTGCTAGGATATGGTATTAGATAGTGCTAGGATATGGTATTAGATAGTGCTAGGATATGGTATTAGATAGTGCTAGGATATGGTATTAGATAGTGCTAGGATATGGTATTAGATAGTGCTGGGATATGGTATTAGATAGTGCTAGGGTATGGTATTAGTGCTAGGATATGGTATTAGATAGTGCTAGGATATGGTATTAGTGCTAGGTATGGTATTAGATAGTGCTTGGATATGGTATTAGATAGTGCTAGATTATGGTGTTAGTGCTAGCATATGGCATTAGATAGTGCTAGGATATGATATTAGATATGGTATTAATGCTAGGATATGGTATTAGATAGTGCTAGGGTATGGTATTAAATAGTGATAGTACTAGGATATGGTTTTAGATATTGCTAGGACATGGTGTTAGTGCTAGGATATGTTATCAGTGCTAGGATATGGTATTAGATAGTACTAGGATATGGCATTAGATAGTGCTAGGATAAGATCGATGGTGCTAGGATGATATTAGATAGTACTAGGATATGGTATTAGATAGTGCTAGGGTATGGTATTATATTGGGCTATGATATGGTATTAGATATTGCTAGGGTATGATATTAGAAAGTAGTAGGGTATTAGTACTAGGATATGGTATTAGATAGTGCTAGGATATGGTATTAGTGCTAGGGTATGGTATTAGATAGTTCTAGGATATGGTATTAGTGTTAGGATATGGTATTAGATAGTGCTAGGATATGGTGTTAGTGCTAGGATATGGTATTAGATAGTGCTAGGATATGGTATTAGATAGTGCTAGGATATGGTATTAGATAGTACTAGGATATGGTTTTAGATAGTATTAGTAAGATTAGATAGTACTAGGATAAGGTATTCGATAGTGCAAGGAAAGGTTATTAGATAGTACTAAGATACGGTATTAAATAGTGCTAGGATATGGTATTAGATAGTGCTAGGGTATGGTATTAGATAGTGCTAGGATATGGTATTAGATAGTGCTAGGATATGGTATTAGATAGTGCTAGGAAATGTTGATATGTATTAGATAGCACTAAGACATGGTAGCTATGATGGTATTAGAGCTAGGATATGGTTTTAGATAGTGCTGTATGGTATTAGTTCTAGGATATGGAATAGATGGTGCAAGGATATGGTAAGTACTAGGGTATGGTATTAGATAGTGCTAGGACATGGTATTAGTGCTAGGATATGGTATTAGATAGTACTAGGATATGGTATTAGATAGTGCTAGGACATGGTGTTAGTGCTAGGTATGATAAGATAGTGGTATGGTATTAGTGCTAGGAATGGTATTAGATAGTACTAGGATATGGTATTAGTGCTAGGATAAGATATTAGTACTAGGATATGGTATTAGATAGTGGTAGGATATGGTATTAGATAGTAGTAGGATAGTGTATTAGATCGTGTTTGGATAATATATTAGTACTAGGATATGGTATTAGATAGTGCTAGTTTATGGTGTTAGTGCTAGGATATGGTAAGTGCTAGGGTATGGTATTAGTGCTAGGGTATGGTATTAGATAGGGCTGGGATGTGGTATAAGATAGTACAAGGATATGGTATTAGATAGTGCTAGGGTATGGTATTAGATAGTGCTAGGACATGGTGTTAGTACAAGGATATGGTATTAGTGCTAGGATTTTGTATTAAATAGTGCTATAGCATGGTATTAATGCTAGGATTTGGTATGCTAGATGGTATTAGAGGGTTTTAGTGCTAGGGTATGGTATTAGTGCTAGGATTTGGTATTAGATAGTGCTAGGTTATGGTATTAGTGCTAGGATATGGTATTAGATAGTGCTAGGATAAGATATTAGGAAGTACTAGAATATGGTATTAGTACTCAGATATGGTATTAGATAGTTAAAGGATATGGTATTAGATACTGCTAGGATAAGATATTAGATAGTACAAGGATATGGTATTGGATAGTACTAGGATATGGTATTAGTGCTAGGTTAAGATATTAGATAGTACTAGGATATGGTATTAGTGCTAGAATAGGGTATTAGTACTAGGATATGGTATTATATAGAGCTAGGATATGCTAATAGATAGTGATAGGGTATGATATTAGATAGTGCTTGGGTATGTTAGTAGATATTAATAAGATATGGTATTAGTGCTAGGATAAGATATTAGATAGTGCTAGGATATGGTATTAGATAGTACTAGGGTATGATATTAGATAGTACTTGGATATGGTATTAGATAGTGCTAGGACATGGTGTTAGTGCTAGGAAATGGTATTAGATAGTGTTAGGGTATTGTATTAGTACTAGGGTATGGTATTAGATAGTGCTAGGATATGGTATTAGATAGTGCTAGGAAATGGTATTAGATAGTGCTAGGACATGGTGTTAGTGCTAGGATATGGTATTAGATAGTACTAGGATATGGTATTAGATAGTACTAGGATATGGTATTAGATAGTGCTAGGACATGGTGTTAGTGCTAGGAAATGGTATTATGTAGTGTTGGGGTATTGTATTAGTACTAGGGTATGGTATTAGATAGTGCTAGGATAGGGTATTAGATAGTACTAGGCGATGGTATTAGATAGTGCTAGGATATGGTGTTAGTGCTAGGATATGGTATTAGATAGTGCTAGGGTATGGTATTAGATAGTGCTAGGGTATGGTATTATATAGGGCTAGGATATTAGATAGTGCTAGAGTATGGTATTAGATAGTGCAAGGGTATGATATTAGATAGTGCCAGGATATGGTAAGTGCTAGGGTATGGTATTAGATATTACTAAGATATGGTATTAGATAGTGCTAGGATAAGATATTAGATAGTGCTAGGATATGGTATTAGATAGTACTAGGGTATGATATTAGATAGTGCTAGGATATGGTAAGTGCTAGAGTATGGTATTAGATAGTGTTAGGATATGGTATTAGATAGTGCTAGGGTATGGTATTTTATAGGGCTAGGATATGGCATTAGATAGTGCTAGGGTATGGTATTTTATAGGGCTAGGATATGGTATTAGATAGTGCTAGGGTATGGTATTAAATAGGACAAGGGTATGATATTAGATAGTGCCAGGATATGGTAAGTGCTAGGGTATGGTATTAGCTATTACTAAGATATGGTATTAGATAGTGCAAGGATATGGTATTAGATAGTGCTAGTATAGGGTATTAGATAGTACTAGGATATGGTATTAGATAGTACTAGGATATGGTATTAGACAGTGCTAGGGTATGATATTAGATAGTGCTAGGATATTGTATTAGATAGTGCTAGGATATGGTAAGTGCTAGAGTATGGTATTAGATAGTGCTAGGATATGGTATTAGATAGTGCTAGGGTATGGTATTATATAGGGCTAGGATATGGTATTAGATAGTTCTAGGGTATGGTATTAGATAGTGCAAGGGTACGATATTATATATTGCCAGGATATGGTAAGTGCTAGGGAACGGTATTAGAAATTACTAAGATATGGTATCAGATAGTGCTAGGATAAGATATTAGATAGTACTAGGATATGGTATTAGATAGTGCTAGGATTGGGGGTTAAAAAGAACCAGGATATGGTATTAGATAGTGCTAGAACATGGTGTAAGTGCTAGGATATGGAATTAGATAGTGCTAGGATATGGTATTAGATAGTTCTAGGGTATGGTATTAGATAGTGCAAGGGTACGATATTATATATTGCCAGGATATGGTAAGTGCTAGGGAACGGTATTAGAAATTACTAAGATATGGTATCAGATAGTGCTAGGATAAGATATTAGATAGTACTAGGATATGGTATTAGATAGTGCTAGGATTGGGGGTTAAAAAGAACCAGGATATGGTATTAGATAGTGCTAGGACATGGTGTAAGTGCTAGGATATGGAATTAGATAGTGCTAGGATATGGTATTAGATAGTACTAGGATAGAGTATTAGTACTAACATATGGTATTAGTACTAGGATATGGTATTATATAGTGCTAGGCTAAGATATTAGATAGTACTAGAATGGGGTATTGGATAGTGCTAGGCTAGGGTATTACTAGGATGGGTTATTAGATAGTACTAGGATGGGCTATTAAATAGTACTAGGATAGGGTATTAGCTCATGCTAGGATATGGTATTAGATAGTGCTAGGATATGGTATTAGATAGTACTAGGATAGAATATTAGTTAGAACAAGGATATGGTATTAGATAGTACTAGGATATGGTATTATATAGTGCTAGGATAAGATATTAGATAGTACTAGAATAGGGTATTGGATAGTGCTAGGCTAGGGTATTAAATAGTACAAGGATAGGGTATTAGATAGTGCTAGGGTATGGTATTAGTGCTAGGACATGGTGTTAGTGTTAGGATATGGTAAGTGCTAAAGTATGGTATTAAATAGTGCTTGGATTATATTAGGTAGTGCTGGAATATGGTGTTAGTGCTAGGATATGTTAAGTGCTGGGGTATGGTATTAGATGGTGCTAGTATTTGGTATGAAATAGTGTATATTAGTACTATAATATGGTATTTGATTGTTCTAGGACATGGTGTTAGTGCTAGGATATGGTAAGTGCTAAGATTTGGTATTAGCGTTAGGATAAGATATTAGTACTAGGATATGGTATTAGATAGTACTAGGATATGGTATTAAATAGTGCTTGGATAAGATCTTAGATAGTACTAGGATATGCTATTAGTACTAGGTTAGGGTATTAGATAGTGCTAGGATATGGTTTTAGATAGTGCTAAGGTAAGGAATTAGATAGTGCTAAGGTATGATATTAGATAGTGCTAGGATATGGTATTAGATGGTGCTAGGGTATGGTATTAGATAGTGCTAGGGTATGGTATTAGTGCTAGGACATGGTGTTAGTGCTAGGATATGGTAAGTGCTAGGGTATGGTATTAAATAGTCCTTGGATATTATATTAGGTAGTGCTAGAATATGGTGTTAGTGCGAGGATATGGTGTTAGTGCTAGGATATGTTAAGTGCTGGGGTTTTGGTATTAGATAGTGCTAGTATTTGGTATGAAATAGTGTGTATTAGTACTATAATATGGTATTTGATTGTTCTAGGACATGGTGTTAGTGCTAGGATATAGTAAGTGCTAAGATTTGGTATTAGTGTTAGGATAAGATATTAGTACTAGGATATGGTATTAGATAGTACTAGGATATGGTATTAAATAGTGCTAGGATAAGATCTTAGATAGTACTAGGATATGGTATTAGTACTAGGTTAGGGTATTAGATAGTGCTAGGATATGGTTTTAGATAGTGCTAGGGTAAGGAATTAGATAGTGCTAGGGTATGGTATTAGATAGTGCCAGGGTATGGTATTAGATCGGGCTGGGGTATTGAATTCGATAGTGCTAGGGTATGGTATGGGATAGTGTTAGGATAAAATATTAGATAGTACTAGGACATGGTGTTAGTGCTAGGATATGGTAAGTGCTAGGGTATAGTATTAGATAGGGCTAGGATAAGATATTACTACTTGGATATGGTATTAGATAGTATTAGGATATGGCATTAGATAGTGCTAGGATAAGATGTTAGATAGTACTAGCATATGGTATTAGATTCTACTAGGATAGGGTATTAGTACTAGGATATGGTATTAGATAGTGCTAGGATATGGTATTCATTAGTGCTAGGTTATGGTATTAGATAGCACTAGGGTATGGTATTAGTTAGTGCTAGGGTATGGTATTAGATAGTGCTAGGACATGGTGTTAGTGCTAGGATATGCTAGGATATGTTATTAGATAGCACTAGGACATGGTGTTAGTGCTATGATATTGTATTAGAGCTAGGATATGGTTTTAGATAGTGTAGAGTATGGTATTAGTTCTAGGATATGGAAGTAGATAGTGCAAGGATATGGTAAGTTCTAGGGTATGGTATTAGTGCCAAGAAATGGTATTAGGTAATACTAGGATATGGTATTAGATAGTACTAGGATATGGTATTAGATAGTGCCAGGACATGGTGTTAGTGCTAGGTATGGTAAGTGCTAGGTTATGGTATTAGTGCTAAGAAATGGTATTAGATAGTGCTAGGGTATGGTATTAGATAGTGCTGTGATAAGATATTAGTACTAGGATATGGCATTAGATAGTATTAGGATATGGTATTGGATAGTACTAGGATATGGTATTAGATAGTGTTTGGATAACATATTAGTACGAGCATATGGTATTAGATAGTGCTAGGATATGGTGTTAGTGCTAGGATATGGTGTTAGTGCTAGGATATAAGTGCTAGGTTATGGTATTAGTGCTAGGGTGTGGTATTAGATAGGGATAGGATGTGGTATACGATTGTGCAAGGATATGATATTAGATAGTGCTATGGTATGATATTAGATCGTGCTAGGACATGGTGTTAGTACAAGGATATGGTATTAGTGCTATGATTTTGTATTAGTGCTATAGCATTGAATTAATGCTAGGATTTGGTATTAGATAGTGTTCGGGTAGGGTTTTAGTGCTAGGACATGGTATTAGTGCTAGGGTATGGTATTAGATAGTGCTAGGTTATGGTATTTGTGCTAGGATATGGTATTAATGCTAGGATAAGATATTAGGAAGTACTAGAATATGGTATTAGTACTCAGATATGGTATTAGATAGTTAAAGGATATGGTATTATATACTGCTAGGATAATATATTAGATAGTACATGGATGTGGTATTGGATAGTACTAGGATATGGTATTAGCACTAGGTTAAGATATTAGATAGTACTAGGATATGGTATTAGTGCTAGAATAGGGTATTAGTACTAGGATATGGTATTATATAGAGCTAGGATATGCTATTAGATAGTGATAGGGTATGATATTAGATAGTGCTTGGGTATGGTAGTAGATATTAATAAGATATGGTATTAGTGCTAGGATAAGATATTAGCTAGTGCTAGGATATGGTATTAGATAGTACTAGGGTATGATATTAGATAGTACTAGGATATGGTATTAGATAGTGCTAGGACATGGTGTTAGTGCTAGGAAATGGTATTAGATAGTGTTAGGGTATTGTATTAGTACTAGGGTATGGTATTAGATAGTGCTATGATATGATATTAGATAGTGCTAGGAAATGGTATTAGATAGTGCTAGGACATGGTGTTAGTGCTAGGATATGGTATTAGATAGTACTAGGATATGGTATTGGTAGTACTAGGATATGGTATTAGATAGTGCTAAGACATGGTGTTAGTGCTAGGAAATGGTATTATGTAGTGTTGGGGTATTGTATTAGTACTAGGGTATGGTATTAGATAGTGCTAGGATAGGGTATTAGATAGTACTAGGCGATGGTATTAGATAGTGCTAGGATATGGTGTTAGTGCTAGGATATGGTATTAGATAGTGCTAGGGTATGGTATTAGGTATTAGATAGTGCTAGGGTATGGTATTATATAGGGCTAGGATATTAGATAGTGCCATGATATGGTAAATGCTAGGGTATGGTATTAGATATTACTAAGATATGGTATTAGATAGTGCTAGGATAAGATATTAGATAGTGCTAGGATATGGTATTCGATAGTACTAGGGTATGATATTAGATAGTGCTAGGATATGGTAAGTGCTAGCGTATGGTATGAGATAGTGTTAGGATATGGTATTAGATAGTGCTAGGGTATGGTATTTTATAGGGCTAGGATATGGCATTAGATAGTGCTAGGGTATGGTATTTTATAGGGCTAGGATATGGTATTAGATAGTGCTAGGGTATGGTATTAGATAGGACAAGGGTATGATATTAGATAGTGCCAGGATATGGTAAGTGCTAGGGTATGGTATTAGCTATTACTAAGATATGGTATTAGATAGTGCAAGGATATGGTATTAGATAGTGCTAGTATAGGGTATTAGATAGTACTAGGATATGGTATTAGATAGTACTAGGATATGGTATTAGACAGTGCTAGGGTATGATATTAGATAGTGCTAGGATATTGTATTAGATAGTGCTAGGATATGGTAAGTGCTAGAGTATGGTATTAGATAGTGCTAGGATAAGGTATTAGATAGTGCTAGGGTATGGTATTATATAGGGCTAGGATATGGTATTAGATAGTGCTAGGGTATGGTATTAGATAGTGCAAGGGTACGATATTATATATTGCCAGGATATGGTAAGTGCTAGGGTACGGTATTAGAAATTACTAAGATATGGTATCAGATAGTGCTAGGATAAGATATTAGATAGTACTAGGATATGGTATTAGATAGTGCTAGGATTGGGGGTTAAATAGAACCAGGATATGGTATTAGATAGTGCTAGGACATGGTGTTAGTGCTAGGATATGATATTAGTGCTAGGATATGGAATTAGATAGTGCTAGGATATGGTATTAGATAGTATTAGGATAGAGTATTAGTACTAGCATATGGTATTAGTACTAGGATATGGTATTATATAGTGCTAGGCTAAGATATTAGATAGTACTAGAATGGGGTATTGGATAGTGCTAGGCTAGGGTATTACTAGGATGGGGTATTAGATAGTACTAGGATAGGCTATTAAATAGTACTAGGATAGGGTATTAGCTCATGCTAGGATATGGTATTAGATAGTGCTAGGATATGGTATTAGATAGTACTAGGATAGGGTATTAGATAGTACTAGGATAGACTATTAAATAGTACTAGGATAGGGTATTAGCTAGTGCTAGGATATGGTATTAGATAGTGCTAGGATATGGTATTAGATAGTACTAGGATATAATATTAGATAGAACAAGGATATGGTATTAGATAGTACTAGGATATGGTATTATATAGTGCTAGGATAAGATATTAGATAGTACTAGGATAGGGTATTGGATAGTGCTAGGCTAGGGTATTAAATTGTACTAGGATAGGGTATTAGATAGTGCTAGGGTATGGTATTAGTGCTAGGACATAGTGTTAGTGTTAGTATATGTTAAGTGCTGGGGTATGGTATTAGATGGTGCTAGTATTTGGTATGACATAGTGTATATTAGTACTATAATATGGTATTTGATTGTTCTAGGACATGGTGTTAGTGCTAGGATATGATAAGTGCTAAGATTTGGTATTAATGTTAGGATAAGATATTAGTACTAGGATATGGTATTAGATAGTACTAGGATATGGTATTAAATAGTGCTTGGATAAGATCTTAGATAGTACTAGGATATGCTATTAGTACTAGGTTAGGGTATTAGATAGTGCTAGGATATGGTTTTAGATAGTGCTAGGGTAAGGAATTAGATAGTGCTAAGGTATGATATTAGATAGTGCTAGGATATGGTATTAGATGGTGCTAGGGTATGGTATTAGATAGTGCTAGGGTATGGTATTAGATAGTGCCAGGGTATGGTATTAGATCGGGCTGGGGTATTGAATTCGATAGTGGTAGGGTATGGTATTAGATAGTGCTAGAAAATGGTGTTAGTGCTAGGATATGCTAGGATATGTTATTAGATAGCACTAGGACATGGTGTTAGTGCTATGATATTGTATTAGAGCTAGGATATGGTTTTAGATAGTGTAGAGTATGGTATTAGTCCTAGGATATGAAATTACATAGTGCTAGGATATGGTAAGTTCTAGGGTATGGTATTAGTGCTAGGATATGGTATTAGGTAGTACTAGGATATGGTATTAGATATTACTAGGATATGGTATTAGTACTTGGTTAAGATATTAGATAGTACTAGGATATGGTATTAGTGCTAGAATAGGGTATTAGTACTAGGATATGGTATTATATAGAGCTAGGATATGCTATTAGATAGTGCTAGGGTATGATATTAGATAGTGCTTGGGTATGGTAGTAGATATTAATAAGATATGGTATTAGTGCTAGGATAAGATATTAAATAATACTAGGATGTGGTATTAGTACTAGGATAAGATATTAGATAGTACTAGGATATGGTATTAGATAGTGCTAGGATAGTGGATTAGATAGTACTAGGATATGGTATTAGATAGTGCTAGGACATGGTGGTATTGCTAGGATATGATATTAGTGCTAGCGTATGGTATTAGATAGTGCTAGGGTATGGTATTAGATACTGCGAGGGTATGGAATTAGATAGGGCTAGCATGTGGTATTAGGTAGTTCTAGGGTATGGTATTAGTGCTTCGGTATGGTATTATATAGTGCTAGGATATGGTATTAGATAGTGCTACGATAAGATATTAGATAGTACTAGGATATGGTATTATTACTGGGATATGGTATTATATAGTGCTAGGATAAGATATACTGGGATAGGGTATTAAATAGTACTAGGATAGGGTATTAGATAGTGCTAGGGTATGGTATTAGTGCTAGGACATGGTGTTAGTGCAAGGATATGGTAAGTGCTAGGGTATGGTATTAGATAGTGCTAGGATAAGACATTAGGTAGTACTAGGATATGGTATTAGAGTTTGCTAGGATAGGGTATTAGATAGTACTAGGATAGTGTATTAGTGCAAGGATACGTTATTAGTACTAGGGTAAAGTATTAGATATGGTATTAGATAGTACTAGGATATGGTATTAAATAGTGCTTGGATAAGATCTTAGATAGTACTAGGATATGCTATTAGTACTAGGTTAGGGTATTAGATAGTGCTAGGATATGGTTTTAGATAGTGCTAAGGTATGATATTAGATAGTGCTAGGATATGGTATTAGATGGTGCTAGGGTATGGTATTAGATAGTGCTAGGGTATGGTATTAGATAGTGCTAGGATAAGATATTAGATAGTACTAGGATATGGTATTAGATATTACTAGGATAGGGTATTAGTACTAGGATATGGTATTAGATAGTGCTAGGATATGGTATTCATTAGTGCTAGGTTATGGTATTAGATAGCACTAGGGTATGGTATTAGTTAGTGCTGGGGTATGGTATTAGTTAGTGCTAGGGTATGGTATTAGATAGTGCTAGGACATGGTGTTAGTGCTAGGATATGGTATTAGATAGCACTAGGACATGGTGTTAGTGCTATGATATTGTATTAGAGCTAGGATATGGTTTTAGATAGTGTAGAGTATGGTATTGGTTCTAGGATATGGAAGTAGATAGTGCAAGGATATGGTAAGTTCTAGGGTATGTTGTTAGTGCCAAGAAATGGTATTAGGTAATACTAGGATATGGTATTAGATAGTACTAGGATATGGTATTAGATAGTGTTTGGATAACATATTAGTACGAGCATTTGGTATTAGATAGTGCTAGGATATGGTGTTAGTGCTAGGATATAAGTGCTAGGTTATGGTATTAGTGCTAGGGTGTGGTATTAGGGATAGGATGTGGTATACGATTGTGCAAGGATATGATATTAGATAGTGCTATGGTATGATATTAGATCGTGCTAGGACATGGTGTTAGTACAAGGATATGGTATTAGTGCTATGATTTTGTATTAGTGCTATAACATTGTATTAATGCTAGGATTTGGTATTAGATAGTGCTCGGGTAGGGTTTTAGTGCTAGGGCATGGTATTAGTGCTAGGGTATGGTATTAGATAGTGCTAGGTTATGGTATTAGTGCTAGGATATGGTATTAGATAAGATAAGATATTAGATAAGATATTAGATAGTACTAGGATATGGTATTAGATAGTGCTAGGATAGGGGATTAGATAGTACTAGGATATGGTATTAGATATTGCTAGGACATGGTGTTAGTGCTAGGATATGATATTAGTGCTAGGGTATGGTATTAGATAGTGCTAGGGTATGGTATTAGATACTGCAAGGGTATGGAGTTTGATAGGGCTAGCATGTGGTATTAGGTAGTTCTAGGGTATGGTATTAGTGCTTCGGTATGGTATTATATAGTCCTAGGATATGGTATTAGATAGTGCTCGGATTTGGTATTAGATAGTGCTAGGATAAGATATTAGGTAGTACTAGGATATGGTATTAGAGTTTGCTAGGATAGGGTATTAGATAGTACTAGGATAGTGTATTAGTGCAATGATACGTTATTAGTACTAGGATAAAGTATTAGATATGGTATTAGATAGTACTAGGATATGGTATTATATAGTGCTAGGATAAGATATTAGATAATACTAGGATAGGGTATTAGATAGTACTAGGATAGGGTATTAAATAGTACTAGGATAGGGTATTAGCTAGTGGTAGGGTATGGTATAAGATAATGCTAGAATATGGTGTTAGTGGAAGGATATGGTAAGTGCTAGGGCATGGTATTAGATAGTGTTAGGATAAGATACTAAATAATACTAGGATATGGTATTAGTAGTAGGATATGTTATTAGTACTAGGATAACATATTAGATAGTACTAGGATATGGTATTAGTGCTAGGATAGGGGATTATATAGTACTAGGATATGCTATTAGATAGTGCTAGGACATGATGGTATTGCTAGGATATGATATTAGTGCAAGGTTATGGTATTAGATAGTGCTAGGGTATGGTATTAGATACTGCGAGGGTATGGAATTAGGGATAGCATGTGGTATTAGGTAGTTCTAAGGTATGGTATTAGTGCTTTGGTATGGTATTATATAGTGCTAGGATATGGTATTAGATAGTGCTATGATAAGATATTAGATAGTAGTAGGATATGATATTAGTACTAGGATATGGTATTTTATAGTGCTAGAATAAGATATACTAGGATAGGGTATTAAATAGTACTAGGATAGGTTATTAGGTAGTGCTAGGGTATGGTATTAGTGCTAGGACATGGTGTTAGTGTAAGGATATGGTAAGTGCTAGGGTATGGTATTAGATAGTGCTGTAGTACTAGGATATGGTATTAGAGTTTGCTAGGATAGGGTATTAGATAGTACTAGGATAGTGTATTAGTGCTAGGATACAATATTAGTACTAGTATAAAGTATTAGATATGGTATTAGATAGTACTAGGATATGGTATTATATAGTGCTAGGATCAGATATTATATAATACTAGAGTAGGGTATTAGTACTAGGATAGGGTATTAAATAGTAATAGGGTAGGGTATTAGCTAGTGCTAGGGTATGGTATAAGATGATGCTAGAATATGGTGTTAGTGCAAGGATATGGTAAGTGCTAGGGTATGGTATTAGATAGTGCTAGGATAAGATATTAGATAGTACTAGGATATGGTATTAGATAGTGCTAGGATAGGGTATTAGATAGTACTAGGATATGGTATTAGATAGTGCTAGGACACGGTGGTATTGCTAGGATATGATATTAGTGCTAGGTTATGGTATTAGATAGTGCTAGGGTATGGTATTAGATACTGCGAGGGTATGGAATTAGATAGGGCTAGCATGTGGTATTAGGTAGTTCTAGGGTATGGTATTAGTGCTTCGGTATAGTATTATATAGTGCTAGGATATGGTATTAGATAGTGCTAGGATAAGATATTAGATAGTACTAGGATATGGTATTAGTACTGGGATATGGTATTATATAGTGCTAGGATAAGATATACTAGGATAGGGTATTAAATAGTGCTTGGATAGGGTATTAGATAATACTAGGGTATGGTATTAGTGCTAGGACATGGTATTAGTGCAAGGATATGGTAAGTGCTAGGGTATGGTATTAGAGTTTGCTAGGATATGGTATTAGATAGTACTAGGATAGTGTATTAGTGCTAGGATACAATATTAGTACTAGGATAAAGTATTAGATATGGTATTATATAGTACTAAGTATAACATAATTCTAGAATATGGTGTTAGTGCAAGGATATGGTAAGTGCTAGGGTATGGTATTAGATAGTGCTAAGATAGGGTATTAAATAGGGCTAGGATATGGTATTAGATAGTGCTAGGATATGGTATTAGTGCTAGGGTATGGTATTAGATTGTGTTAGGATAAGATATTAGATAGTACAAGGACATGGTGTTCATAGGTTCATAGGTTCATACTAGGCTATCTGCCCTAGGGCATTTATAAGCCTAGCTAGAGTGTGTTTGGCTTTCGTCACCCATTTTAAATGAATTTTGCTATGCCCTTTTTCGAGGTTAGTATACTGTGCCTCTGTCTTAACAGTGACACAGAAGTGTTACCCGGGGTAAACCTACGATCTCCCATCCACTCATCAAGATTCCTCTTGAAGAGAGTCAATGAGGGACTCTGCCTAACCTGGACTGGGATTTTATTCCAGAGTGAAGGGAGCCTCTGGGTTATGAATCTGTCCCTCCAGCATGTCCTATTTATTTAAGTGCTGTGGTTCAAGTCTCTCGAGCGTGGCTCGAGGATTTGGATTTTCTGAGGTGCAGCATGTCCATTAATTCCAGGTTGGACATGGCTTTATACGTCAGGCACAGATCGCCTCTGAGCAGGCAGTATGCCATTGAGTAGAGCTGGAGTTTCTTTAACCGGGCAGCATATGGCATCTGTTTGAGCCCTTTGATCTTCTTGGTGAGGTACTTTTGGGGTCTTTCCAGTTGCTGCAGGTTTCTGGTAAGGTACATCCCAAAAGGGCATTGTACTCAATTATGGGCCTGATGAGGGATGAGTAAAGAGGCACGATGACCTCCCCTGATCTAGATGTGAATCCCTTCATGATTAGGTGGGCTATATAAAATGTTTTTCTAACCACTTTGACCACGTGGTTGTCAAATGAGAGATTGCTATCAACTTGGGTCCCCAGGTCCCTAATTACTTCTTCCGTACATAATGGATTACCACCTATGTGGTAATTTGTGGGCACTTTGTTTTTGCCAAAGGGGATGGCTAGACACTTTTTGGCGTTTAGCTTGAGGCCATGGCTCTGGCACCAGTTGTCTGTTTCTATGAGGCCCTTTTGTAGGATGCTTGTGTCGGCTGGAGAGTCGATTATGGCACCCAGTTTGCAGTCATCTGCGAACTTGGTCAGCCACAGTCCTTCTGTGTTGGCCTGTACCTCTGAGAAAAATATACCGAACAAGAGAGGTCCCAGGACTGAGCCTTGTGGGATGCCACTTGTAACTGGTTTGGAGTCTGACATGGCTCCAGCAATTCTAACCATGTGGGTTCTGTCCTTGAGCCAGTTTGCAACCCATCTAGTGACATAGGGGTTTATATTTAAGCTGGTGAGCTTATCTATAATGCCCGAGTGGGGTATTGTATCGAAGGCTTTTGCGAGGTCCAGATAGGCTGTGTGGACCACCTTCCCCTCGTCAATGGCCTTGGTGATGGTTTCAAAGAAATCGACTAGGTTTAAGAGGCAGGATCTGCCCTTAACAAAGCCGAACTGGGTAGGATCCAGTGTCTGTAGGTCCTCAATATCTTTATTTATGAGGCCCATGATGATCCTTTCCATAGCTTTGCAGACCAAGCTAGTCAGGCTTATGGGGCGATAGTTTCCAGGATCCGTTGAGGCACCACCTTTGTGGAGAGGGACCACTGTTGTTGTACGCCACTCTTTGGGTACATATCCTGTAGTAAGGCTGAGATTGAACAGTAGTTTTATGTTTGGGTTTAGCTCTTCTTGGAGTTCATGTAGGACGCAGCCTGGGACACTGTCTGGTCCCATTGATGCTGTGTTTTTTGCTGTGGAGAGGGCGACTCTTACCTGAGCATCTGAGATGTCAGGGGGGCAGCACTCTGCTGGGATAGATATTTGCCCTTTTGGTGGGGAGGGGGGGAGAAGTTTGTGCTGAACCTGTCAGCTAGAATGTTGGCAATGTCTGTGGGCTCGGTGTATTTTTTGTCATTTTGGACTAATTCTGAGTATATCTGGGAATTCCCACCCAGGTTCCTAACATAACTAAAGAAAGCCTTGTGATTATCCTTAGTGTCCTGTGTAATTTTTCTCTCGAAGCTGGCCTTAGATGATTTTGTGAGTGCCCCTAGTTTTTTGCTAATACTGATCAGAGATGCCTTCCCTTTTTGGGATTTTGCTCTATCATGTAGTAGCTTCCTCCTTCTATTGTATAGTTTGTTTATGGCTGGGGTCCACCAGACAGGACGCCTGCCTTTGGAGGAATGGGTCTTGGTTTTATTTGGGATTGCATGATCCATGCATTCCTGAAGGTGTTCATAGAATGCGTTTATAAAGGATTCTGCGGTCTGGGCCGTATTTTCCACAGGCCTGGGGGCTTTGAAGGATTCCACCTCGGTTTTGAGGAGTGTGAAATTTGCTTTATAGAAGTTTTTCATTGTGGTTTTCTTGGCACGGGGTGGGGTCGGGATGTGAATATCCAGTGAGATTAGTTTATGGTCTGATCTTACCAGTGAGGGATACACTTCTGGTCTGGAGCATAGAGTCCCCATGTTTGTGATGATCAGGTCCAGTATGTTTTCCCCTCTTGTGGGAGTGGTAACAAGTTGTTCCATAGCATTTGAGTTTATAAATTCTAGGAACCTTTGGGCTAGGGTGTTGGAGCTAGAGTAATGCTCTCAGTCTATGTTTGGGTAGTTGAAGTCACCCAATATAATGGTGTTTGGAGAGACCTTCATATTTTCCAGTGTTCTCAGAAAGGCCTAGTGGGGTTCCCGGATTTGGGAGGGTGGTCTGTAGCAGGCTATGAATTGGAAGGCAGTTTTATCCACAGTTAGTTGCACATGGATAGTCTCTGATGCTTTGTGCTGTGCCGCCAACCTGGAGGTGTGGGTATCTTTGACGAATATTGATACTCCCCCTCCTTTTGTGGTTCGGTCCAAGTTTTGGAGCTGAAAAGCATGGTATGAGGTATAACCTGGTAGTGCTGTGGTGCTCTCGGGAGCCTTGAACCAGGTTTATGTTACTGCACAGGTATCGATGTTCTCCATGCTAAGGAGAGTTTTGAGTGCGTGCATCTTGAGGTTTAGACTTCTGGTGTTGAGTAGCATTACTCTTAGTTTCTTATCCCTTGTGATACCTATGGAGGTGGGTTTGTCTTTTGAGCCTTGCCTAAAAAAGGCACTATGGGGGTGGCAAGAGCCTTTGCCAATACCCGAAAGCCCAGGGGTGATATGTGCAAGCCGTCCCTAGCGAAGCATCGTGGCTTGTCGAGCATGTCATCCCAGGCTGACAGGCATTGTATCCCCTTTGAATGACACCAATACTTAAGCCAATTGTTGAAATTGATTATCTTGTCTTCATATTGTGGCATCATTCTTGGTGAGGGTAAGATGCTATTCAAGGTCAGGGTCAATGCTACTCAAGGTTAGTGCTAGGATATGTTATTAGTCCTAGGATATGGTAGTAGTACTAGGATATGGTATTAGATAGTAATAGAACATAGTTTTAGTTCTATGATATTGTATTAGATAGTGTAGAGTATGGTATTAGTGCTAGGATATGGTATTAGAAAGTGTTAAGATATGGTATTAGTACTATCTGATACATAGGCTAGCTGCTCTAAGCTTGATTTGTGAAATGCATCTCCAAACTGCAGGTTACAATTCAAGTACTAGTTTTACAGGTTTACTTATGTGTTTTCTAACTCAGATAGACCAATCATCCACCTGCTTCCACTAGATGGAATATCCTAACCCTCTTAATGTAAAAGCCCAAAACAATTGCTTGAGACTGTATACTACTGCTAAACAATGTTAACAAACTAGCTAGACAAGGGGAATTCAAATCAGACCAGTAGGAAGACAGCTTGAGCAAATGCAGTAAATTTAGCCTTAAATGCAGATAAATGCATACATAAAACAAGAAATCAGTAGTCAGTCACTAAAATGGTGTCTGGAAGTGTGATTTTTAAGTACAAGTACTTAGCTTGTGCCTAGATGATACATGAAGCCAGGAAATCAGAGGGGCTCAGTTGAGGACACCAAGTGTTGCAGAAGTCTGTGTTAATCATCCAAAAGCCTCTCAAACATGCTAAATTTATGCAGGCTCTTAAAACAACGGAAACTGTGAAGAATCCCTTTAGCAGGGCCACTATTACAAAAATATATCAATTAAGTATGAACAAAAATACTGTGCGGCAACTTACAACAGTAACTCTGGCAGTAAAGCTTTTCAAAAGTGAAGTTCTCAGCAATCAACAAACAATGCAATATCAGGCATTCTCAAAAAAGTTTTAAAGTTCAAATATTAGTAAATAAAGTAGTTAAATAAAGTGCAAAACAGGAAGATACATCTTTTATCTGCCAAAGATGCACAAGGTTTATCCAGGACCCTCTCAGAGTGTGGCAAAGATACTAAGTAGATAGGAGCTTTGTGAAAATGATGATTTGGAGTAATGGAGGTTCGCTAAAGAGCAGTACTTCTTTTCTCATTGGGTCCTCTGTATGGCAGATATGTAAAACAGTAGGTCAGCTGACAACCATAAAAGGGGGAGGGTGGGACCTTGTCAGATTACCATACGGGGTGATAGCCAGAGACACTGGCTTTTAAAACAGTAACAAAAGGGTGGAAGGGTTGGGAAAAATTCAAGCTCATCAAAGAAGCCAAACAAATCAGACAGTACAGCTTGTTGTCCATAGTATATCAGGTCAGCATGTGATTCAAAATGGCTTGGAATATGTTTTATATCAGTGATATGCAGACTTAATTAAACAAATACAAAGATAGCAATCACTTTGTAAAACAGATCTTTACAAACCAGAAAGAAACCAGAGCCAAGAGCTTTTACAAATCAGCCAAGCTCCCACCAAGGCAGATTGTAAATGCTATGGCCTCTAATTTTAAAAATACTGTCTTAGCTAAAGAACAAAAATGATTTACCTACAGAAAATTCAACAGTACAGAAACCAGATAAATCACACACTATAACTTTTTGTTCAGAGTTTATCATGTCAGCACCAGCCAAAAACTTTCAAAAGATCTGTTTTTGTAATAATTTTATTTCTCATAGTCCAAATGACTACTTCAAAGCCTTTATCAAATTGATTTCTACCACTTCTGTTAAAATGAAAATCCTTAGGATAAGGCTAAATGACCTTTCTGACTCAGAAGTGAAAGGTGTACTTCAAATTCTTAACATTCCCCGTTTTCATTTATCTCAACCTTTTTTTCATCTGTCTCAAGACTGATTAAGCTCTTCTTTTTCTTGGGGTATTTCAGATACTGTCCTCGAAACATCCCTCTCTTAATCCAGATTGTTTCTCAACAAAACTTCCTTCACTTATCAAACTTCTGTTACTACGTGCAGTTAATCTTTTGCGACAGTTAAGGCTTTTCAAACAGTTTATTGTCTCACCTCATCAAAAACATTGCAAGCATCACAATATATTCTGAGTCAATACAATCTCAAGATATTTCTCAACCTCTTGAATTGTCTAAACATTTGAAATCTAACAAGTATTTTTTAAAACTATTTATTTTTCATTATTATTAATATTTATTAAGAATTCCAATAATCTGAGGAACAATTTCTTATATAGGTTAAGTATCTTTTTAAACTCTGTATTTGTAAAATTAATCAATTTCCAGAATCTTGACTGTATTTGAACTTAAAATTTTTAACAGTATATATGTCAGTACCATTTAGGAATTGATGTCAATAAATGATGTCAAAATTGATGTCAATAAACTAAGTTACTTTTTTTGTTTCAGTATCGCATTTTGTGGAAATTCAGTTTGTAAGCAGTCATTTGTATATGCAAGTGGAAATATAGAAAGTATTAAGACCTTAATACAATGGTTACAGTATGTAAACTTTTGGAAACAGGAATAATGTTATTTAAATAAGGAACTTGAGAAGAGGTAGTAGTTCCATTTATGCACAAATCTTTGAATAACCAGGTAAAACTATTAGGGACTATTGGTTTATGGCCAGTTGCGATATATTTATTATTTACTAATAGTATTTCTTGATGTATTTGTTTCCATTTTGGATCATAAGATGAATTTATCCACAGCACTGTAACTTTTACAGTTGTTGAAGTAGCATACAGTTGAATGTCAGAGAATCTTACCCCCCAATATCCCAACTTTTTCTGTACCAGTCAAAGGAAACTCTTGGTTTATTAGGATGCCAAAAAAATTTAAGCAGCATATTATTTATCTTCATCAGTTTTTTTTTGTTGGAGATGCTACTAAAGATTGTAAATCAAATTATATTTTATTGAGAATCACCATCTTAATACGCATTAATCGTTCTTCCATGGTAAAAAAGAATTTGCTCCAGTTTGTGACTAAACTTAAAATGTTATCAGCAACCTGTCAACAGTTTGTATCATTTCTTTAGTAGACATAATGGTTATTTCAAGGTATTGCATTTGATTGCTATTCCAATTGAAGTTGGAATTTTTTTATGAAATTTTTTAAGTTTTATTAATTTATGATGTGTTTTAAAGTTGAATGCAGAACTGGCCATGCAACTATTTTGAGCAATATTTTAAAGGCTAGTTTATTTACATATTATGACACATTATTGTTCTCTGTTTTTTATTTATTTAAAGAATCATGGAACAAGAAATATGTTGTTTTCTTAACATAGTGACAGTATACCTTTGAGAGGTCTTTTAATTGATTATTTGATTTTGGAGTTGATCATGTAACTTTTTTGTTTTTGACTTTTTGTTGATTATTTAGGTGCTGTGCTAATATCTGTATTTTAATTCTGAAGAAGTCAGATTGACCACTGACAAAAGCACTGAATTTTATAAGTAAAAATAAGCTACAGTGAAAGGTTGCATCCGTTGTTTCTGTTTTTTTTTTATTTTTATAAGTTTGAATTTTTGTTGTAATTATTAATTAATAATTTACCTGTATTATTATTATTAAAATTTGAGATTTTTTTTCAGACTGACTCATATAACTAATTATATGTTCTAATGAATTCTCTGTATTTTATTGTTAATAAAATATTATTAGCAAAGAGTTGAATCTTTAGTTTGAAATCTTTATTTTGATATCATTGATGTTCTTATTGCATCTAATACTATTAGTAAAGGATTCTATAGCTAATGCAAAAAGTAAATGTGATGATGGATAGCCTTGTTTTTTGTCTTTCTGTAATTTAAAGGAGTTAGAAAGAAAAGAACCTATTTTAGCATAAACACAAGAGTTATTGTATAACTTGGGAATGAATGTAATTAGCTCAGGTGAGAAATTATATACTTTGTGTTTTAAACAGGTAAGACTAATTAACTGAGTCAAAAGCCTTGTCTATGTTGAGACTAATGATAGAAAGTTCTTTTTTGATTTTTATGTGCAATGTCTATTAATTTATGTGTTCTTATTATATTATATTATATTATATTGACATTGTCTAGTTAAAATAAACCCATTTTTTATCATTGCTAATTAGTATAGGCATAACTAGATTTATTCTCTTAGCTAAAAGGGACATGTACCTTTTATAGTCCACATTTAAAAGTGAAATGGGTCTGTGTAAGGAACACTTTGTACCTTATCTAATATTCTAACTGCATCATCTGGTAGTATTTTGTATAGTTCTGGTATAAGGCCACCTAAGCCATGCACTTCAGTTTTTATTTAATCTTTTATTTTTGTTAAAGTGAATGGTCTATCATTTTTTATTTGTTCACTTATTATTTTATTATTTACATTACCCTTAGAAAACTTTCACCTATATTATCATTATTTAGGTTGTTTGTATATATTTTCATAAAATACTTTAAAGCTCTCAAGAATACCTGTTTTTTCTTTATTAATTTTATGTGGCATTTATTTGATACAATTTACTTTATTCATTTTTGATCTAAGAGCAAATTTATGCAAGCTTAAAGGGTTTACTGAATATGCCTGAAGTTTGTTTTTCCAGTTTTATTGAAACGTTATGAGTTAGCATTTTGATATATTTTGCATTTAAGTTCCTAAATTTAGACTGATAATGTCATTTGGTTTTAGATTCATATTTAGTGTGTCTATTTTGGCCTGTAGTGTATTCAGCTTTTTCTCCCATTTTCCTGTTTTACTAATATACCAGCTTGTAACTCTTCTATTTAAGTAAGCCTTTAGTGAATCCCAGAGGATAATGTCAGATACTTCACCTTTCATGTTTATATTCTAGAAAATGTTTGCTGTTTTTAACATACCACACCTTGAATCATTTTTTAAATACTGAACAGTATGCTTGTAATCTCCTGTGATTTAGTAAACTGTCAGCTTTAGAAATAATTTTAAATATAGCATTAGGGTCCAGTAATGGATGTGAAACTATTGAATCGTTTGTGATATGTGATAACGTCAATATTTGTTTACGTTCTATATCTATATGAATAATGGGTAACCTGAAGTAAGTTTGTTTTCCTTAGCTCATATTTATCCTTTAAATTCATTAGCTTTACAAAATGTGTTAAGTGATTCACTGAAGATGTGATTCTCAGCTTTCTATCTGCACTGGAATCTTTGATAAAATAAAATTAAAATCACCAACCATAGTATCTAAGTAATGTTTTGCTCCAGCCCCTGGAATGCAGTAGTAGTTCGCCAATGTACATAGTGTTCTATTCCACTCAGTTATAACAATGCTTAACATACCTTTTTTATCAACATAGGTATCTTTTACTTTAGGCATTATTGTGAGTTATTCCATAAAATGAGGATGCCTCTTCTTTTACATTGAAAGTCAGAACCTGCTAAAATGAAATACTTCTTTAATGAAAGTTTATTTGTATCTGTATTGAGTAAATGTATTTCCTGTAGAAATACTATTTGAGCTTTATGTAACTGCAAGTATTTGAACATAACCCCCCCCCCCTTTACTGGATTATTCAATCCATTAATGTTAATAGATATGCATTTAAAATCAGACATTTATATAAAAGAGAAAAAACAAAAAAAAAAAAAAACAAAGGTATAATGAAATCACATTTATGTAGAGAGCATATGTATTTATTTATTTTATATTTCATTACCAGGTTGGTCTGACTGGGCAATCAGGTATCCGTTTTCAGCAGAGACCCAGGGAGAACAGCTCCATGTATGTGATAATCATAAAAAATACAAAACACCACATACATGATCTTCTTCTTTCGGCTGCTCCTGTCAGGAGTCGCCACAGCAGATCAACTGTTTCCATTTCTTCCTGTCCTCTGCATCTTGCTCTGTCACACCAACCACCTGCATGTCCTATCTCACCACATCCATAAACCTTATCCTGTTACCTGGCAGCTTCATCCTTAGCATATTTTTCCCAATATACTCTGCATCCCTCCTCAACACATGTCCAAACCAACGTAATATTGCCTCTCTTGCTTTGTCTCCAAACCTTCCAACCTGGGCTGACCCTCTAATATACTTATTCCTAATCCTGTCCATCCTCATCACACCCAGTGCAAATCTTAACATCTTCAACTCTGCCACGTCAAGCTCTGACTCCTGCCTTTTTGTCAATGCCACTGTCTCCAACCAAACACCATATACATGATAAAAATACAAAAGTCAGAGATGAATACAAATTAATAGAGCAAACAATAGTATATCATAATACAGTATGATGAGAAGTTACAGAAGTGTACAATATATAGTGTACAGTACTAAAACAGAAAATATAATGTATTTGAGTAAGAAAATGCAGTAATACTATATACAGTTATATACCTACATTTAAAATTACAATTCGTTATGGCAGTTTTTTTTTTCTATGTGCTTGACCTTTGAGTAGTAGCAGATGAAGATTTATCTGAATGGTGTTAGTAGGGCTAGCCATGCTCAGTACAAATACATTGCCAGATGAGATTGAGGTGGGCTTTTAAAGCTGGGACTGCTGTTTTGCAATCTGATATCTTGAAGAGAATTCCAGATTTTAGTAAGTGTGTTGGAGTAGAGGGATTCACCAGCACTGTGTCTACACTTAGCTACTTCAAGAAGGGCTTTGTTTGTGGATCTTAGTAGGCAAGCAGAATTGTGAAGTTGAATAACCCTGAGAGATCAGGAATCTTGTTTGGGTGGTACAGCAAGTAATGAACCCTGGTGAGTTGGTTATAGTTTAGTAAGTCTGGGAGTTCTGGCCAACCTAGTTATTTTAGTGAGTGACAGTGGCATGAGTGGAAATTAGAGCTGGTTACAAATTTAGCTATTTTATAATAGAACATGGACAATTTGTTTAGGTCTGTCTTGTTAAGGTTTGTTAATACAGGGGATGCATAAAGCAATGTAGAGAGAAGGTGAGTTCTGGATGTAGTAATTTTGGTGTTTTTGGTTAGATAGTTTTTGCAGCGGTATAGGGTTTCAAGTTTTTTATGGACTTTGGATATGGTTTGTGTTATATTTTTGTCAAACTTTAGGTTTTGGTCAAGTATTACACCAAGAAGTTTAGCTTGCGATACTGGGGAGATATGGGTGTTGTAGCTTGTGATACTGGGGAGATTTGGGTGTTATAGCTCGTGATACTGGGGAGATATCGGTGTTATAGCTTGTGATACCGGGGAGATATTGGTGTTATAGCTTGTGATACTGGGGAGATATTGGTGTTATAGCTCTGGGGATATATTGGTGTTATAGCTTGTGATACTGGGGATATATTGGTGTTATAGCTTCTGATACTGGGGAGATATCGATGTTATAGCATGTGATACTGGGGAGATATTGGTGTTATAGCATGTGATACTGGGGAGATATTGGTGTTATAGCTTGTGATACTGGGGAGATATTGGTGTTATAGCTTGTGATACTGGGGAGATATTGGTGTTATAGCTTGTGATACTGGGGAGATATTGGTGTTATAGCTTGTGATACTGGGGAGATATTTGGTGTTATAGCTTGTGATTCTGGGGAGATATTTGGTGTTATAGCTTGTGATACTGGGGAGATATTGATGTTATAGCTTGTGATACTGGGGAGATATTGATGTTATAGCTTGTGATACTGGGGAGATATTGGTGTTATAGCTTGTGATACTGGGGAGATATTGGTGTTATAGCTTGTGATACTGAGAGATATTGGTGTTATACCTTGTGATACTGGGGAGATATTGGTGTTATAGCTTGTGATACTGGAGAGATTTTGGTGTTATAGCTTGTGATACTGGGGAGATATTGGTGTTATAGCTTGTGATATTGGGGAGATATTGGTGTTATAGCTTGTGATACGGGGAGATGTTGGTGTTATAGCTTGTGATACTGGGGAGATATTGGTGTTATAGCTTGTGATGCTGGGGAGATATTGGTGTTCTAGCTTGTGACACTGGGGAGATATTGGTGTTATAGCTTGTGATACTGGGGAGATATTGGTGTCATAGCTTGTGATACTGGGGAGCTATTGGTGTTATAGTTTGTGATACTGTGAGATATTGGTGTTATAGCTTGTAATACTGGGGAGATATTGGTGTTATAGCTTGTGATACTGGGGAGATATTGGTGTTATAGCTTGTGATACTGGGGAGATTTGGGTGTTATAGCTTGTGATACTGGGGAGATTTGGGTGTTATAGCTTGTGATACTGGGGAAATATTGGTGTTACAGCTTGTGATACTGGGGAGATATTGGTGTTACAGCTTGTGATACTGGGGAGATATTGGTGTTATAGTTTGTGATACTGTGGAGATATTGGTGTTACAGCTTGTGATACTGGGGAGATATTGGTGTTAAAGCTTGTGATACTGGGGAGATATTGGTGTTATAGCTTGTGATACTGGGGAGATATTGGTGTTATAGCTTGTGATACTGGGGAGATTTGGGTGTTATAGCTTGTGATACTGGTGATACTGGTGATACTGGGGAGATATTGGTGTTATTGGCAGAATTGATAGAGAAAAGAGCAGACGAGTCAATAGATTTGGTAGGTGGAAAAGCATAAGTTGAATATTTTTGGGGTTAAGTATTAGTTGTGAGTTTTTTAACCAGTTTTTGAAATTGGAGAAGGCATCTTGGGTTTTAGTCTGGAGTGTTTGGAGTGTGAGGGCTGAGCAGGTCAGTGTAGTATCATCTGCATATTAGACTATTGTATCTTGCTGCATGACTGTGTGGAGGGTGTTCGCAAAGATATTAAATAGTAGGGGTCCCAGAATGGATCCCTGTGGTACACCTGCTGTTACTGGGAGAAGTGGAAAGGGGGAATTATGCCACTTAACTGCTTTTTGCTAGTTTGATAGGTAGTCTTGAAACCAGAGCAATGAGGGGTTGTTTATGTTGAGTTTGGCTAAGATAGTAAGTAGTCTGCTTTGGGATACTGTACCAAATGCTTTGGACAGATCAAGGAAGGTGGTTGACACTAGATTTCCTTGGTTCCTATATTGATTGACAATGTTGGTGACTGCTATGACTGCTGTGGTGATGCCAGGGAATGGGCGAAAGCCATGTTGGGTGTTGGTGAGGAGACTATTTGTAAGTAAATGCATCATCAGCTGAGAATGGATACATTTTCAAGGATTTTTCATAGGGGGATAAGATTGCTATGCATACAAGTATATTGTATATACTTTACATATAACAGTATGAAATCTTCATCTATGGACAAAACTTTCAAAACAAATAAATTACCTAATTATATAACCCTAAAACATTTTACCATGGAATAATGTATTCATAATTTGTGAAAAAACTACCTGTCAAACTCTCCTCTAGATTAACAATGCTTAGCTCATGTTTCTAACATAGGTTCATAGGTAGGTACTAGGCTATTGGCCCTAGGGCCTATATAAGGCTAGCCAAAAAATGTACCCTGGGTTTCGCCACCCAAGAAAATTATTTTCCTGTGCCCCTGTCGAGCAGAGCCACAGAAGTGATCCCTGGGGTGAATTTCCCATTTCCCATCCAATCATCAAGATTTTTCTTGAATACTGCTAATGAGGAGCTCTGTTTGACATAGATAGGTAGTCTGTTCCAGAGTATGGGAAGTCTCTGGGACAGGAATCTATCCCTCCAGCATGTTCTGTTTATTGTGGTGACAAGGTTTAGGTCCCTAGAGCGTGTAACTCGGAGGGATTGGGATTTATTTAAGTGGAGCATGTCCAACAGCTCTGGGTTTGACATAGCTTTGTATGTTAGGCAGAGATCGCCCCTGAGTAGGTGATATACGATGGAGTAAAGCTGTAGTTTTTTGAGACGGTCTGCGTAGGGCATCTGTTTGAGGCCAGTAATCCTCTTTGTGAGGTATTTCTGTGGTCTTTCCAGTTGTTGTAGATGTCTTGTGAGGTACATACCAAAAGGGGCGTTGTACTCTATAATGGGTCTAATGAGTGATGAGTAGAGGGGAACAATGACCTCTCTTTTTCTGGATGAGAATCCTTTTATGATGAGATGAGCCACGTAGAAGGATTTCCTGACCACTGTGGCGATGTGATTATCAAAGGAGAGACTACTGTCCACCTGTGTCCCAAGGTCTCTTATCACATTTTCAGCATTAAGTAGACTACCAGCTATGTGGTAGTTCATGGGTACAGCGTTTTTACCAAAGGGGATGACAATACACTTTTTGGCATTGAGCTTCAGGCCATGGCTTTGACACCAGGTATCTGTCTCAGTGAGGCCCTTTTGTAGTTTGTCCACATCGTTAGGAGTTTCGATTATGGCTCCTAGTTTGCAGTCATCTGCAAACTTTGTTAGTCAAAGACCTTCTGTGTTATCCTGCACTTCAGAGAAGTAGATACCACACAGGAGAGGACCCAGGACTCAACCCTGTGGTACTCCACTTGCAACTGGTCTGAAGTCGGATTTGGAATCCGCTACTTTCACAGTGTGGGTTCTGTCCGTGAGCCAGTTGCCAACCCATCTTATGACATAGGGATTTATATCTAGTTTAGTGAGCTTATCTATAATTCCAGAGTGGGGGATAGTGTTGAAAGCCTTGGCGAGATCTAGATAAGCTGTGTGAACCATTTTACCCTCATCTATGGCTTTGGTGACTGCTTCAAAGAAGTCAATCAGGTTTAGGAGACATGATCTGCCTTTTACAAATCCAAACTGGGTAGGGTCCAGAATTTGGAGATTACCAATGTCTTTGTTTATGAGTTCCACGATGATACGTTCCATGGCCTTGCAGACCAGGCTCATCAGGCTAATGGGGCGGTAGTTCCCGGGGTCCGTTGTGGCTCCCCCTTTGTGGAGTGGGATAACCGTCGCTGTGCCGAGCCAATTACCGCATGTAAGAATCAAACCCTGCACCTTGTGCCTATAAGGTGAACACCTTAATCACTATTAAAACCAAAATACCTCAATTGAAAAAGAGGAGCAAGCCAAAAATGCTAAACCTTGACTGATTAAAGCCATTCTTTCTTCCTAGTGATGTTCCTCATTTTCCATTTAGGTGTTTTGGTTTTAATTTCATTATTTTAACATCTTGGTCAAGGCATTCACTGGTTCGTGTTATTTACCTTAACCACTATGCCAATCTCCCACTTTGTAGACATATTTATATTCTTTAACTATATACATATTTAATTATTCTGATCTCTTTCTATTTCTGTTTGTATACTATGTTATTTCTGTTTGTATACTATGTCTGACACTATTACTTTATTTCTAAGTTTTATATTTTAGCTATAATCCTAGTGTAGAATATATAACAGGTCTATATTGAATGTCGAAAGGTGACAACTTCAAAGCACTAAACTTTGAACTTGCAACTTTGAAATCTGACGTCAAAACATGGAACGGAGATCACCATAGAGTGTGGGAAAGGAAGATTTCCTTTTACTGCACTGTAGTGCGATCTCAGAATTGGTATATTTAAGTAGCAGGGGGTGCAGCAGTCCTTTGTTTTGGGTTTTGTGTTTTTTTTTTTTTTTTACATTCGACGTCAGATTTCGAAGTTGCAAGTTCGAAGTTAAGTGCTTCGAACTTGTCAGCTTTTGACAATCTGATATAGACCCATATATAACAGAAAATGTATACTTATCCTTGTATATTTGGTACTGTTTAGTACTAGTGCTAACATCAGTCCTAATTTCTCCTTAAATGTTATGTCTAGTAGTATCTGAGCAAACTTTCCATAATAAATTGTTCTGAGATGATACGTTTTGTTATCTTTAATAAGAGATGATGACAGAGAAACACAATCCTAATTTTTTTATCAGAAGTGTCTTACTATAGATTAGTATATAAGCTATCCTTTTGGTATACTGCAAGCATTATGAACTATTTAACAACTTGCAGTAGTTTAGAATGGAAATCACTGTCTTTTGTGTATTATCTAACTTGTATTCCTTCACATCTTAGCATATGATTCAAAATATTATGATTATACTTTTAGATACGAAGAAGTAAACTGGACAGTTGTTAGAATTTTCAGAACTCGTGCACCATCACAAAAGTGCTGATGACTCTAATCAAGCTGGTCCTCATGACAACGGCTTGCAAATGAATAGTTTATCAGCTACAATTCACACAAAAACATTTACATGTGAATCCTATCCACCTCTACATTATATGTCATCCCCTCAAACCTTCCCAAACCACTAAAAAAAAAAAAAAAACATTTCAAAGTATGTTAACCACTAAACAGCTTTTGTATTTAAAGAAATAACATTTAGTGACTCGGTAAGCACTATTTGTATGAGATGTTTAATATAAAGTAGACTGCCATTTTTTAAAGGAGACATAGCATATAAACTTGAATTAAAAGAATTACAGTTATGCGTGATCCAGGTTTAACTTGTAAAAGTGTGAATGTTGCTCTAATTATTTGATATCATTCCAATAATAAGTTTTATATATGGTAAGATTTATATTTTTTATACTTTGTTTATAACATAGCATGTCTTTCCTGGGTGCTATTGCATGTCATGTATACTATCAGTAGTGCACTACTGGAGCAATTTAAGAACTCAGAATGTTATTTAACTTGCCTCTTTAGTGTCATATCATGTCTTATATTTAATAGTATATTGCGCATTTATGCCAATATATCAGAAAGTGTACCACCTTACATACGTTCATAATAATAATGAAGTTTTAGTAAAACAAATAGTTTAACCCTGTAAACTCTAAATGAAAAGGCATTCTATTAGAGAAGTACCTCACGCATAGTTCTGCGCAGGTATGGGTGTGTTGGTAGTGATTGACAGAGAAAGTGGGTGTGGAAATGCCCGATGACTGGCAGGTATGCTAATTCGCATGTAATGTGAAACTACTGAATATTCATGCATCTGTTAGTTGCACAGTTAAAGGGGAAAGATATTACTTTTACTCTGTTTTGCAGGGGGCAAGCACCCTGCAGTCCTTGTGCCTTAAGGACAGGTGACCAGTTAAGCACAGGCTGTGCAACAGTGCTGCTACCATCTTCGTAAAATATTTTCAGCAGGTAAAATGTTTTCACATTTCACATTTGTCAGGCAGAGGTCACACCACAAAACAGTTTCTGTAAAGTATGCCTGCTGTTACATTTTACCGGCTAAAAATGTTTAAAAAGGTGGTAGCAGCACTGTTGCACAACACTTGTAAAGAAAAATAATGCTAATATTACAGAAGTACCGGTAAAATGTAACAATCGGTATAGTGCCAAAGTAAAAAAAAAAAAAAAAAAAACAGTTCGGCACTTTATTACATGAATGAATATTCAGCATTCCTAATATTACAGAAGTACCGGCAAAATGTAACACTCAGTATAGTGTCAATGTAAAAAAAAAAACAACAGTTTGTCACTTCAGCACAGGAACGAATATTCAGCATATTCTACACACCTCCAGGATTTATTCACCTGGAGGCATCTTTAGGGTGGGATTTGGTAGGGTGCATCCTGTGAGGTACTTCTCTAATAGAATGACATTGAAAATAAGTGACTTTAATATCATATATAGCTAGAAGACTCAAACTCTAACATTTTAAATAGGGAACAAATAACCAGAAAGGAAAGAAAGAAATGATTTACCCTGTAAAAAGTAATATTCAGCACCTTTTCTTAAGTAGCTTAAGCCAGCACACGAGCTGTTCTGGAGTTTGTTTTTTCATTTTTTGTTTACCTTTTCTTAAGTATTCAGGCACTTCTTTAAATTAATAAGAATTCATAACAATGAAATACATTCATTTTCATTTGTCATTCAGTTATTAATGTTTTTGTCTTGTATTAACTTGACTATCTTTTGTTGCATTTCTATTCGAAAAAGTTGACAGATTTCAGTCCATTTCTTCTGTTTTTTGTAGGATTTTATTTTTCTGTATAAAGTACATTCCATTGTCCAAGGTGTTAAAAAATTTATTTCCTTCTGGAATGTGAGTCCTTATTTTTGCTCGAAACAAGATTTGTCCATTAATATATTTTAAGCTTTTAACAATTGGCACACATGTTTTTCTCTCTGACATCACTAATGTTGAATAATCATTGTGAAATCGTATTTAATATTATTTATTTACTTATTTACATTTGTTGACCGGGAAAATCCGACTGGACACAGGTCCTTTTTCAGAGGAAGCCCGGGGAGAAAAGCTCCACAATAAAAACAACAATAAAAACAATTAATTGCAAGTTACAAGAAGTAAAGGTAGGTTTTGTTTAACAATAGTAGTAAACAGTTATAGCTCCAAATGAAATTAAGTATTTAGTATTTTCTTTAATTTTAACTGGATAATTAGTCCATGCCACTTTTAAGACTAAATCCTTGTCTTGGCTTGAGAAAAATCTTACTGTCTAAAGATGAGTTGGCAAGTGATCTATATGCCCTTTCAATGCCAAAGGAAAACACTTCAGACAGGTTCAAAGTTTTAGGAAGCCAGGTGTTAAGGAACTAAATCATACTGTCTCCCTCTTATTTTTCAAAACTCCCATAAATCCTGATGTTATTCATTCTAGATCTCTTCTCTAAGTCTTCATTTTTTTTCCTGGAATAAGTTGTCTTGTTTCAGAAAAAAATTAGTGGTGGTCTTATTTTCAAGTGGTCTTCCATCAAAATCAGACATTGTCACTTCTGTACTCAAGATTTGTGATTATTGTTGTTTGAGATTCATTTAGCACTTCAACTTTTTTTTTTGCATTCCTCTTCAAAACTGTTCATTTTTGCTTTCCAATTTATCTGTCTTTACAGATAACTTATTGATGTTACTTAGTTTAGCCTGTAATTCTTTTTTCTTTGTATTTTCCTATACACTGGGCTTTGAGTGGCTCATTCTGAGACAAATTAGTCGTTTCTAGTTTTCCTGACAAGAAAAAGCAATTAAGAGTTTCAAATTTGTTATTTTTGTAGTAAATCCTTCACCAGATGTTCTACTGCAAATCAGTCAAATTTTGAAATGTCCTATTTGAGTTATTAGTAAAAATCCTGTCAGAGATGTTATAATGAAGCAGAGCTAAAAAAAAAAAAAACAGTGCTGTTAACTGTTCACCATCTTGGCCACACTCCCTCGATTTTATCATTTTCTATTTTTAGTACAACATTACAATCCTAACCCCCCAGTCCATAACCCTCCATTGTTGAAAACTTGATACATGCCCAGTACATCTTCACATGTGCTATTTGAATGTGTTTTTAAAGTCTCTTTTTTAGTTTCTGTTCTAAATTGAACATGAAATTTATTTTATGAAAAAAAGCTTTAACGATATAAGCATTTCATGGGGTTCAGTCTTTCTTATTTTCATATTGAGTCAAAAATGTTTCCATTGCCTGACTGTTTTCAAAAATTATATCACAAAAAGTTTCTTTGCTTATATGAATGAAAGCTCTTATCTCTTCTGGAGAAGTTTATAAAGGTAAAATAATATTGTCCCATACCTCACATCTTTCTACTTCACTTTCTTCCTTGGAAATAAATCCTACCAGTATACTATATTCTTTGTTTCATAACAGTTTCTTTTCCTGATGTTCATTTTTTGCTTTTTCCTTAACCATACCTGCATAAGTTTTTTGTCTTGCCATCTCCTTTTTTGTATAAAAAATAACTCTTGGTACTGAATATTGCCCATTATATCTCCCCATGCCCCATCCTTGCCACTCTCAGGTTTGCTTTCCTCACATAATTTCTATAATAAAATATCCTGCAACCTTCCCAAAAGGAGAGTTGTAATAATACATCCCTCATGATGTTGGTTCTCTTCCTGGAATATCTGTTGGTGGAAAATGTCTTCTGAATCTAGAAAAGACTTGTCTGACAATGCACCCTTCCGCTGTTTCAAAGATATACATAGACGACTCAATTGCCATCCTTCCATCATCTCCAACTACTAGATCTCCAGTAGAAGGCATATATGCCTTCTCTATTGATTCCCCAACCTCAGACATAGATATAGAAGACTCAGCTACCTTCTCTTTTCCTCCTCTTATCGATCAATACATTTGTAAGCTGATTTTAAAGATTAGCTACCTTCTTCTGTTCCACATCACCACCAAACAACTCTGTCAACTCCATTGCTGTAATTCCCTGCTTCTCTGAGCAACCTCCATGCCAGAAAGAGAGGCAGGAAGTGCAACCACAAAATTGTTCCCCCTCACAACAAAAAATAGTAGGGGGCATTCCCTGATGCTCTGGCAAAGTTTCCCCTTGAAGTACAAATAACAGCCTAGGTTTACCTTTGAAAGAGGTTACTAGCTTAGTGAGACTAACGCGGTCAACAGATGATAAATAAAATAAAATAAAAAAAATGAGTAAATATAACTTAGTTCTGAATGCATATAATCATTCTGAGACACGTTTCATGATTTATAAGTGCTTTCAAATAAAAGTGATAAGGAAATATTTACCTTGATTGTGAGATGTGGTCTAATGTCAAAAACTTTTTGGCCTTTCCCAAATTCATTCACTAGCAGTTAATGCACTTTTATAATGCCTGCCGAGTTCTCATATATTGGCTGTCATAAGAAAAACTAATAGTCCTTTATACAGCATCTGGGGTGCTAATTTTATAGCTAATACATTTTATATTGCCTGGCTGAGTAAGTCTGTGTAACCTGCTTAGTCATTTTATGTTGAAAATGTAAAGAATATGCATTTTTGAGTATTAGTTTAGAATGCTGTAACTACATTCTTGGCATTCTCACATTAAGTACTTTACCCTCCTTTATTTATTTTTTTGTTTTCCTTGTAGCTGACCATTGACAACCTCAGGTCTTTTCATTCACAAGAACGGCCAGGATCTCCTCCTTCTTTTCTAACCCTGACTAATGCCTAGGGCACCAGGATCTCCTCCTTCTTTTCTAACTCTGACTAATGCGTAGGGCACCAGGATCTCCTCCTTCTTTTCTAACTCTGACTAATGCCTAGGGCCAGCGAGGAGATTAAAGTTGCTCTGCTAGTGTCAGGTGGCTGCAAGGAATGGATTTTTTTAATACCTTCGCCTTTTTTCACCTTGATCACAGTTATAACTTCCAAGGACAGATGTGCAGTGGGGTATGCTGATGTGTTGTCCCAACTCTGCAACAACTCAGCCAATGCCCCTGCCATCCCAGAGACATCTTCCCCTCTACATACCCAGCCCCCACTAGAGATCATTTGTGAGGCAATTTCAAGTTTATACCCCCACAACAGGAAGGGTGCACATATACTCCAGTTCCCAGCACCTCAGAATCCTTTGCTGCTAACTTCCAGTTTACATCCTTGCCCTTTAATTAATCTACGGCACCCAGGATATTTGCTAAATGTCTGTCTCCATAACTGCTTTTTTTCCAAAAACTAAAGCGGCTCACAACTACTATGTCTGTAGGATTGCCTTATAGAGGCATAACTTTGGGAGGAGACTCCAGAAACCCTGCAGCTCACTTCTGGATACATACTTCCTGCAGAATAAGGGCCAGGGTTGCTGCAGTTGTCTTGCAAGGCCTGTTGTAACCCCCAGTCTCTTTTCCAGTCTAGCCACCTGAAGGTGTCTAAGCTGTGGGAGTCTTCCCAAAATGTTATTGCTACTACAGCTCAGCACAGTATAAGAGACATGGCACTTTTGTATTAGTGGCTTGCTATAATTTTAGATGTTTGACTTTGTCCACTGATGATTTCTTTCCCTCTACCACTATTTCCTTTCATTTCCTCTGGACCCTTCATGGTTATGGTGCAGGTATCTACTCATTCTTAGTCCTTAACCCCATCTTTCTACCTGACAAGATGCCCTTTCCTCTGCAGGTTGCATAGTGTCTGGAGAGTAGCTTAGTAGGTCCCTGATGGCTGAGCTTCCTGATCAGGGGTTCAGTTCATTTAACACACGTTTATTGCTCCCTTCTTAGGCCTTATCTCTATTGGGAAGAAATAACTAAAGATGGCATGGACAGATGTCTCTCTTACACCATGTGCAGGTAACCAGGTGGTAGGGCATCTGCCCATACTGAAGAGAGAGTGATGCAAATCTCCGGACGTTAGACCAGATGTAAAATTCTTTTGTGGTAGAAATCAAAAGAAGCCATCATTACAGAAACAGAAAACATACTCAGACATCTGCAATTAAGATAGGATGATAAGACAAATGTCCTTTATTTGGCATCCTAGTTTATTATTCATTCATCATGTAATTCTATTAATCCAAACTTTATCCATTTTAGTGTCATGGAAAACCTGTGTTTGAAACATGACAGGCACTATTTGCCTTATCTTTTAATACCATTTTTCATCAATATTGCTTGTCCCTTGGGATCTGTAGACCTATACCCTTTGACTTGTTTGCGGAGGCATTCTTTTCATATTGGGTATACTGAAATGTTACTGTTTTCATTGTTTTTTTTTCTCTACCTGTTTTAACTATCAGTTTTGACTGTCTACCACTCTGGTGCCTTTTGACCCTTTCATTTCCCCGATAGTCATTCTTATAGTGCACACTTCTCACCTTGTGGGAGAGCCCTCTTTTCGATATGAGATTAACTTATCATGAACCATGCTTACTGATGAAAACGGAGAACATGATAAGAGAGCATCAGGCAGCTGGCATTTATAGCTGGCATGATTTTTCCTTTTTTGCTCATATTCCCTTTCCCCTTGTTTTTTGCATTTTGAATATACAACACATAGAAAACACCTGGTACCATTATGCACTCAGTGCTGTTTTACAGTTTAATACCGTCACTCAACACTGGCCTTCTTGTTTGCACAACAAAAGGCTCCTGTGATTTGTTTTACTAGTTAGGTCCAGTTGCTTAAGTGTCTGTCTTGGAACATTGCAACCAGAGTGAGAGTCAGATTTGCTGCTGTTAGCTTACAAAGCCTGTTGTAACCTGCTCCTTTTCAATGCATCATTTTCAGAGCTGTAGCACTTATGCATTGTTGAGTGAGTATACAGGATTGCTGATTCTGCTCCAGGTACACCTAACACAGGGCTTGCTGGAATGAAAAATTTATTTTGTATTAACTGCCACCTCTGTTTGTTTAAAAGATAGATAACAACAAAGTGGTATTCTATGCACTACATACTCTGTCTTGACATAAGTACTGAGTCATTGATAGTTTCTGCATGATGGAAAATATATGTAACGTACCAGAGCTCGTCTTCATTTCTGTCAACAGGACCTGTGGTTCTGCAGTAATTTTATCTACTCTAGCAGACTGTCCAGTGGTTTGCACCATTATTGTATCATGTGATTAGCTGTAGCAGGTGGCTGACACAGAAAGGTAGCTGCACATTAATGAAAAAATAAAACAGAGCATGTGGAAGAAAAAACAACATTAAGTAGAGAAAATGGTTTAAATTAAACTGCACAGAGTTATCTGTTCAGAAGCACCGTGTGAAATGAATCTATGACGTAGCTTCTGCTTAAAATGTGGGAACAACAAAGTTACATTTTTGTGTGGCTTGTGGACACCATAGTTTAATAACTGCAGTGAGAGTCATTGCAGTGCAGTCTGTATTTTTGCTTTGTAATATACATCAAGGAGTGACAGATTACTATTTTTGTTGTCCACCTGCTTGTCGAGTTCTGTTTGTAACTACAGAGATTTATTAACCTGACATGTTAGAAAATGGAATAGACTCACTCCTATTAAACATAAGTTTACTGTTAGACTGGCGTGCAGTTCCTTCCAGCTTTAAATTACCAGACTGCTTCACTGATGCTTTGGAGCCTCCAGAAGTGATTTACAGACAGGTGTTTGCAGAAATGGAGATATGAATCATGCATCACAACAGCTTTATACAATTTGGCAAAGTACTTGTCAGCAAAACCTTGTCACATGACAGCAAAATAATAATAATAATAATAATAATAATAATAATAATAGGAGGCAAAGAAAATGTAAGGTAGAGTTCTCCTTGATCTCACTTTGTTTTCATGGTAGGCTGTCTGTTATAAAATTAAACCTGTCCTTGGGGACAAGAGTTATTGTATAGTTTCCTTTACAAGAAAAGGCGGGACTAGCCAGTTTTACTGAAGCAAAGTTTAAATTGTAAACTCATTTGCTTTGTTAGGCACATACTAAATTTGGCCTCAGTATTTTACAGTTTATGCACTTGTTCTTTCCTGGTCAGGCATCATTGTTTGCTCCCTGTTGCTCTATGCATATTGTAATTTCTGAGATGCAGCTGTGAATTTGCTATGCTTGAATTATTTTCTCAGGGAATTCAGTTTTTGTCACATACTGTCACAATGCATTGTGGTGGTTTAATGTTTTCTAGAAACATCTACTGCACGCAGTCATCTCAAGCTTCTAGAGCCAGAACCAATGGGGACACTGAATATTAGACTGCTGTATAAAAATGTTTAGTTTAGGGTAAAAGAAAATACTGAGTTTAAGCAAAAAAACGAGGCTTGTTTTGGTCGGTGAGAAATTAGCACAAAATATGAATCTGTGGAATAAGAGAAAAGCATTAGTATAAGCCTGTTTGTATATGACTGCATGCTGTTAATCATAGATCTGGAGGGGATGTTACCTCTGGTGCTGAAGATTTTTAACAGAATCGGAAAGGAACTAGTCTTAGTGGTTCATCCCAAGTAGTTAGTAGTGGTACAGATAGAAGGAGGAATACCATATCTGGTGAGGTTTTCATGGTCAACAGAGAGGGGGAGGGGTTATTCAGGGGGGAAAGTATATTCAACAGTAGGAGCATCTAGGAAGAAAAATTGGGAGGAGTTAAGGGATTATGAAGCAAATTTTGTTCAAGTGGACCAGTAGACTGAATACATTAAATGGAAGAATACAACTGCAAATCAAAGGTTAAAAGGGTCACATGGACAAACCATTCAGTAAAAAACTGAAAGAAAAAAGCAGCAAAGCTAGAATTTTACTGGTGATACCTTAAATCTTATTTAATGGAGGCCTATGGGATATATGCAAATAACCCCTTACGGGCACCAAGCATTTCAGCTATATGGCTTGTGAAGGTCTGTGACTTTTCTCTTTTACTTTTTAAGTTTTTGTGGTTACATTCAGACCAATAAAGCCAAATGCAAGTTTCGGCTTTTTTAATGACCTCAGCAGCATAGCACAAGTGGATAGTCTGGCGATACTTCAGAAACACGGGGTCTTGGGGCATGGCCAAGATGGGGGCTAACTAGCAGCTCACAGATTTTGCTCTGATTCTTATTTTTCTGTGACAGGATTTTATTATTTTTGCTTAATAGAATATTAATTTTTAATAGAATTATTTACTTAAACCCATATAGATACCTTTCTGAAACAAACATTACATTTGGAAGCAGCATTTTATTTTTCCTGTCAGTGTACTTTTTTGACTGCTCATCTATCATAAGTCACTCAAAAGTGAACTCGCAAGAAAATTCCATAAAAAATGAACTTCAGTCTATTATTGGGAGTATCCAAGAACTTTCTATTAAACTAGACAAACTGGAAGCAAAGATGGATTATATGTAAAAGAAGACTGCAAAAAAAACAAATGGACTTTGTTAATGAAGTGTTAAAACAGCAATCTACTCGGATTTCTTCAGTTGAAGATGCAGTGACAGATTTGGATGGAAGACTGACAGAAACTGAAAGCCATACAGAATTTTTACTAAAGCAAAACACTTTGTTACTAGAGAAGATAGAAGCTTTAGAAAGCAGATCCCATAGAAATAACACCAGGATCTATGGGATCCCAGAAAAAGAAGAAAGGGGACAACTTGATACTTTTTTTAAACATTTGGTTGCCTAAATCTGTCAACTTGCCAGAAGCTCTTTCATTTGGCATTGGAAGGACTCACAGGTCCCTTTCTTCATTTTCCTTAAAAAAGAACCCTCCAGTGCCTAGATCCATTATTGTTAAACTTCTGTCCAGTCGAAACACAGACTTAATTGTAAAGACAGCCTGGGCTAACACACACCCATTAAGCTAAAAGAGAATGTCATAAGATTTGACAATGACTACACTTCATTAGTGATGACTAGAAGAAAAGAAGTCATGCCTTTCATCAAAAGCCTGAAGAAAATAGTTATAAAAGCTCAACTTGATTTTCCTGCTAAACTAAGGATCTCCTTTTCAGATTGGTCAGAAAATTTTCAACACCCTAGAAGAAGCCATGGAATACACTAAGAAAAATTAAATATTAGACAAAATAGAAGATATGGACTGGGCACGCACAAGTGTGAAGAGGCATGCATCTAAAAACAATTGGACAACAAAGGACAAAAATACTACAAAGATGAAAGAGAAAGCTTTATTTTATACTATTTTGTTTGTCTTATCTAATTTGATGTCATTTGACAAGCAACCAAACCAGGACACTATACAACTGTCACCTTATAAGGTAAAAGTCTTCTTTTATTGTTATGGTTTCCTTAACTTATTTCCAGTTTTAAATCCTATTACAAAATATATGTTGGTAAAAAAGAAAAGGAAAAAATATATATAACGTGGTATCAGACTACAATCCTGATCTTTTAAACATATACATAACAGTGTAAGAAACTTCTCTGTGTGGAAGAGTTTTAGTCCGTATATCTGTAGTTAATCACTGTATATTAATCAGATGAGGCAATAGTAGTAGAAGTAGCAAACTTAAACTTGTCTTAAGTCATAAAAATAATAAAAAATATATAGTTTGAAACATTGTAGAGAATTACTAAGTATTCAGAAGTAATCCAAGCAAGGCAGGCAGTCTTTTTCCAGTCAAAAATCCTTTAAGTACACAGAAAAATCACCTTCTTGAAGTTTATTAATTTTGTTCATTGTACAGTGAAGATCAGGATTTTTGCCCTTTCCTCACTTTAGTTTGATCTCAGAGTACAAATCTATATTTAGTGGGGAGTGGAGGGGGGGGGCAATACTGTTGTCGAGTATGAGAATAATCACTCGCGAGCATTTGACGTTGTCAGTTTTGATGTTATGATATAGACACGTATCTTCCAATTGTTATTCACTATGCCACATATCTGTTTCACATCCTGGCTATATGTAAGAGTACACCTCATAGCTTGTTGCACATTGCTTCTTACATTCTCACTATTGTGAGCATCATCTCTACGAAAGTAAGGTTTCCCTTTCTTCTTTCTCTGGTTTCATATTTCTGATATTTTCAACCTCCCTTCTCTATATCCCCTTTCACATAATTGGTTCCTAGTGTTCAGGATGTCCTGTTCATATCTGGAGTCATATTCATATCTGGAGTCCTCTGTATTCAACCTAGAGTGACAAAGAAATTTACCCTTGATCATCTGTAGAAATATGTGTCCGGGATGCATGCTTGAGCGATGTAATGAATTGTTCCTCCACCAATCCTTTCCATATGTTTGAGTCTCAATGGAACCATCTCCCTTCTTCAGAACTGTAGCATCCAATAAATCTGTCTGACATATGGAAGTGTTTGCATCAAAATCCAGAAAATCGGTAATGGATTTAAGATAATTGGCGAAAATGATTAATTGTTCTTCATCACCATCCTGTAGCAGAAATATGTCATCCACGCATCTCTTGTAAAACAGAAGGCATTCCTTCCAAGCATTGGATTCATTGAACACAAAGTCCAATTCCCATTGTGCCATAACAATGTTGGAGTAAGAATTGGCACACGATGTGCCCATCACTACTCCCCATTTCTGTATATAATAATGACCCCAGAACATGATGACATTGTTCTCTAGGATGATTTCCAGTAAGGAGCATAATTACAAAGGATTTGTATGACATCAGCCAGAGAAGCTCCTCAAAAAATCTTCAGTATTTCTCAGCACCATATTAGCTTTAACCAGTGCTCCTTTTAACCTTTGTTCTGTATAGATAGAGGTTCTGTGGCCCATCCAGCCGCTGAGAGTATAGGGCACATTAGGAGATCTTGATGTTGTTTTTGAATTTTAAGTAGACCTTTAATCATTGGTATAACTGGGTCCTTTAATTGAAAGTACTCGTATAGTTCTGGTGTAATCAGATGTGTAATCTTAAGGTCATACAAATTGTTTTCAATATCATGAATAACTTTATCCAGTTCATACCTCTGTATGGATTTATACATATTTTCATCACTCAGTAGTCCAAACATCTTCATATTATACCAGTGTCTACTCATAACTACCATAGTTCCTCCCTTATCTGTTGGCCTGATCAATATTTCTTCATTATCTATCAACTGTTACATTGCATCTCTAATTTGAAATAATTGGTTTGTTGAAATCATTTTATAGAATGGAAGACCATTCAGACATGGAGACAAGGCACATTTAAATGTGGTCATTGTACAGGTTGCCCGTATATATATATATATATATATATATATATATATATATATATATATATATTGCAGAATGGGTGTTTTCAACATCCAATAACTCAGAGGAATTATAATTTAAAAGTATTTGTTGATTGTGGGACCAGGAATGTTATTTACATAGTGATTTGTAAAAAAAGTCCTAGTTTCTATGTTGGCAAGACCAACTGCCAAGTTAGGGTCAGGATGCAAGCACACTTAAGAGACATCAAGAATAAAATCTCTACCAGTGCTTTGTGCAAACATATATTACAGTATAAAGTCGTATAATAAACACAGCTCAAGAACAAAACCATGCAGTTGGTAATAAGCAGCAAACACAAAAAGTCTCTTCAGACTGAGAGTAAACGATGTATCCAACTCAGGAAAGTAAACTGCTGTCACAATTTCTTTATAAAAAACAGGTCTTTTATTAACACATATCTGGTAAGCGCTTTCGCCAAGGTGGCTTCTTCAAACCATAAAAATACAAATCAATTCAATGCACGCCTTTTATATATATATATATAAGGGTGCCTTCAATTACATTTTAAATTACATAGTGACATCATGATTAGTTATTATGCAAACTGAGGAAATAATAAAGAAATAGTGTTGCATCTTATACAAGAAAGTTTCATAAATTTATATTATTTAAAACACTAGTGCTATATGATGATATACATCACATATTTAAAAAATATATATAATAAAGCATTGATAGACCATATTTAAGAAATATAAGAGAAAAGTAACTAAAAATTACTTAAAAAGAAACCTCCTATTTTTGAGGGCTGGTTCTTGTAATTAAGACCAGAATTAATATGTGCCTGGAATCTAATGATCCAGTTAGTTTCATTTCTTTCATTAAAATTTCTGACATCCCCTCCCCTCAAACTAGTGGTATTAATATATAAAACCAAATATTTACAGAGTTTGAAGAGGCCAGATGGATAGCCATTTTAAGGGCTGTTAAAGAAACAGGATTGAATGAAATACTCTCTCTCAAACCAATTCTGAGGAGGAGCCTCCTCAGGAGGTGACTTTTATTGGTTACACCCCCTATATAACATCCAGTGGTGGATGAGCTAAAATGGATCTGAAGAAGGCTGAAGCCAAAAGTCCTTATCCTAATTTAGCTTTGGTTTTAATGTTGTTTTAATAAAGTTTCTGCTGTGTTACTACTCTTCTTTTTGGATTTTTGGATTTACTTGCTTATTTGTAGATAGGCTAACTGATTTGACTTGGTTATTTTAATCATATATATAATATTAATATTTGTCTAATAGAACTAGTAATTTCTTCCAGGTTAATTTCTTATGGGTTGTATTAGAAGTTGATATACCTTTTGATATTCTTATAACATTTTTATGGGATTCATTTTGTACTGCTATTCTTTGCTCCTTACTTTGGAATGTTTTAATTAGTGCGTACTGTTTTCATGGAACAAAGTTAAAATTGGTGATCATTCATAGTTCAGTCAGATATCTGAAGTGTACAAAGAAGCAGCTATAATGCTCGGAAGGGGGCGGTAGGCATTGACAAAGAACAACTGACCCTCTAGTTTTTACAGTCAAAACAGTCACTATTAGGCTTTGCAGAACTAGTAGGAGTTTAGAAGATAATTCTGACTTTTTGCAAAGCAGCCTAGAATACTTCTGTTTGTGACTATTGTTTGTATGGGATAGAGATGACACATACTCTTTTTTTATTACAAATATTAGAAGTCCACACAAACATAGATATAACTTCTAGCTGTTAGGTAGGGGTAGGAGGTTGGCAACTGTATGTAGAATATAACTTATCACCATGTTTTTTTCTCATTCTAAACAGTTACTATCTTTCTTTGAAAGATGAATGTGCATTTGTAAGACTAATATGATTTGTACAATGCATTTTGAAATATTATGCAGCTACTGTCTGAGTGAAATAGAGCTAGTACTTATTACGCAGTTGTGTCTTTTTTATTTTTCTCCATCACCTGAATTACATATGCTCATAACTATAATGGCTGGGTGAGAGGAGTGATGTCTGATAAGGGGTGGAAAGTTTCTTTTGAAAGTAACAAACCCTTTTTATTGTCCTCTTAATTTAAATAGTCTATAAGTGTGCTTTGTTACAAGGTTAGCAGTGGCCTTTGTCCTGTACACCACCCAGTCTACAACTCACCCTGCTCATTGGTATATAAAGAGGATGGCTGTAGTTTATATGGGGGAACTTGGAATGGTATCCTTATTTCTTTAATTTACCACTCAGACCTCAGAGGTGCTCACATGTCATTGTAGGCTATGCTGGGATGGGGACATAATGGTCATCGTTGCTTTAACTTTCCTTATGAATTTCAGAAGTGTGTACAAAGGGTCAATAGTTAGGAGTAACAAGATGGAACCATTACTGTGATTATTGTCATTTCACTTTTCTCACAATCAAACAACAGATACTTATATGCAGCCCTTTCACAAAAATATCCAGCTAAATATGTAGTTTTCATGTCACAATTAATTCTTAATGTATTTTCATGTAGTAATAATGAAGATTTTATAATATTTTCAGATTCTGATCAATGCATAGCTTTTTATAGTTTGGATCTAACAGTTCTTGTTGTTCATTCAACCTTTTTTATTATCTAACAAATCATAAAATAGACTAATATATGTTCTGATTTAAAAGAATTTTGATTTATTTGCAACAGTGAATAATTATCACATATAATTTAATATTTCTTTTAAGAAATTGCAGCACAAGCTAAACACTTTTTTGTTAATTGCTTTAATATGGTCTGGTTGATGAGTGGAATAGATAAATTATTTATCCAACCAGGAATGTTATATTCCATGTTGAATGGTTTAAATAGTTTCAGTTTTAATTGTTTAAGCCTAGTATAATTCTTTATATCCACGGCAATATTTCTTTGTAACTTAACTTATTTTTTACACAATAAGAATTTGACTTGTAGGATTACATTTTTTTTCTTCATCCAGCATGTTTACATATAATTGTTTATCTCTAAACATCAGTGGTTTAAACAATTCATTAAAAAGAAACAGTTTAAATAAATGCCTAATGTTAAAGCATATATAATGTTTTACAAGAATCTCGTGATTAAGGAAGACATAAATAGAATATTCTTTAAAGACTATTATATACTGACTGGTTCATATTTAAAATCAGAAAGGATAGGCACATCGATCCTTTGGAGATGTTCTATACCCGAACCTAAAATCATACACGCATTTACCGATAAGGATGGTATGTTAACAATAATTACAATTGAAATCAATAAACAATATTATACACTGTTTAATACATACTGACTCCCAAGAATTGGTATGAGAATCACCAAAAACGATTGTACACTATTACTTTTCATCTTAAAGGTGGATTAATTGTAGCAGGAGAATTTGACTTCTATCAGAAGCTGATACTACTAAAAAAGAAAAAGTTAAACTGTCAATTTCAGCTAAACTTTAAAAAATTTTCATTAAGGATATTATTTAAAATTATGAGATATGTATGGTTTGAAATCTGCTAATTCATTACACTGCACACATTATTCATTTCATTTTGGTACCCAAACTACTAAAACTACTACCGATAAAGTATTCACCTCTAACAGTCTGTACTCTAAAATTGATGCTGTATTAATTACATCTTGCCCATTATCCGATCATATCACCATTTCATTTCATTTCACATTTAACACTAATAATTTAATCAGTAACATTAGAATTCCTGCATATATTACTCAGCTGAAAGACTTTGGTTTATTACAGAAATAATTCAATTTATGGAAATACATAACAATGATGATGTTACTGATATTGTACTTTGGGTTTCTTTAAAGGCCTATTTGTATGGAAAAATCAAAAGTTGGTATCTTAATAAAAGGAACAAATGGAATAATTAACTAAAAGCTTTACAGGCAAAGAGAGATAATTTAAAAAACAAATGCAAAACCAAAGGATACAAATATAAATCTAGAATTAAAATTACTGAATTGAAAGTATCTAGATATAGTGCAACATATAATCACAATTCAGTTAGAAAAATTGAAAATTTGTTCCTATTCATTTAACCCCAAAGTTTGCATAAACTAGCTATAAGATCAAAGTAAAAACCCACTAATTATATTAAAGAAATAAGAATAAACCAATGGGGAAGATAGAGAAATAACTGATTTAAATGACATATTAGAATGTTTTAGAATTTATGAAAATGTCAATAATGCTCTTAAAATGTTAGATAATGACATTGCTACTAATATTTTTTGAAGGATACTATACATCAAAGATTAACTAGAGAATGAGTAAATATTATTGACCAATCTGTTTTATTAAAAGAAATTAAAGATCAAATTAAAAATATTAAAATAAATTAAGCCCCAGGCCTAGAGGGATTAATCCCTGAAATATACAAACTTATACAAGATAATGTTGTTAAACTTTTACAGAATATATTTGAAAATATCAGAACTTCACAAGTAATTCCCCCATCCTGGCATTACACTCTTGTTTCTCCCATTCTTAAAAAAGATAGATAGTAACCTCTGTTCCTGTTACAGACCTGCATCCTTGTTGGATGTTGACTATAAACTATTTATGTCTATCCTTGCCAGAAAACTAAATCATGTAGTACCAACATAATTAATGTAGACCAGACAGGTTTTATTTTCAATAGAAACGTTCATGATAATATTATCAGATTAAACACTTTAATTTACTTAGCAAACAAAAAGAAAAAATAAGTAACAATAATTAGTTTAGATTTAAATAGAGCTTTTGATTCTATTAGCTGGTCATATCTATTTAAAATACTTAAAGATTATAACTTTTCTGAAGTATTCATTAACATCATCACTAATCTGTATAATAATTGTTATGAATTTGTTAAAATTGGTTCTTTTATGTCTAAATCCTTCAAAGTTTTGGTACATTCAAAATGATAGCCTGTAAGCACACTGACTTTCATCTGACCGGCAGATCAGTCAAAGAAAATACTCTAAACACCAAAGGATTAAAACAAGAATACAAATACTTACTTTTTTCATCTATATTTCTGCTGAATTCCTTTCTTTTTGAATAAAAGTACTACTTACTGGAAGCTGAGCCCTGAACCACATAGTGTGGATTCTTCCAGATACACAGGCCTAAAACAAGAAAAAACAAGGAAAAAGCATCTCTCAAAACAGGATTTACTAAATAAAAACTTTCTTCTTTATTACCAAGCATCTACCTTTGGACACCAAATGAAGAACCAGCCAGATCAAATGGAAACTTTAACCATGAAAACCAAACTATCTATGATTTCTACTCCTGAGAAAGACACCACTTCCAAAAGGCAAAAAACTAACAAGCTGAAACAAGAGGCTGATAAGATGGCTCTCAGATCAAAACAGGAACAATCTTTAACATTGGAGGATCTTAAAAATGCACTGCAACCTTTACAAATGGAGGTGCAAGGTTTTTCACATAAACTCACCACATTTGGCTCTAGCCTGGACTAAATTATGCTTAGACTCGAACAGAATGAAGCCAAAGCTATGGACAATGAACTAAAAATAAATGAACTCAAGCAAAAGCTTCAGACCAGCAACAGCATTATTAAAGAATTACAACAAAAATGGTAGACTTAGAAGTCAGAAGCCAGCACAATAGCTTCATTATAAGAGAAATTCCAGAGACCCTTGAAATTGTAGAACTCAATCCACTAATCAAAGAAGTACTAAGCTCCCTCTTAAACAATAATGACCTCCTGAATGGCAGAGTTATAGAGAGAGCCCACAGAGCCATAAGGTGTGCACAAACAAATGACTCTCCGAGACAAATATATATCAGACTGTTAAACTCAGCACGTGTTCAACAGATATTAACAGCATATAAAGCTAAGAAGAACTTTACATGGAGAGCACATAAATTCACTATAACTGAAGATCTCCCTTTTGAAATTAAGCAAAACCACCAGAAACTTAGTAAATATTGCACTTACCTTATAGAAAACAAGATTCCCTTTCAAATGAAATACCCTGCTACCTTAATTTTCTATCACAGAGATGAAAAAGTATCCATTGAAACCCCTGAGGAGGCAAAATCTACTTTTCTGGTCTCTTCAAAGTTAATCCAGCTTAAAACAACCCAAATTCACCTTCTTTTAGGCCAAGGACAGCATCAGGAGAGTTTCAGCAAGGTATTCTGCATATTTCTGTCTTGGAATCTTCTAGAAACCAAGCCTCCAGTTTAATATGCAGGCCTGGAGGTCCGTTTAGCATTTTGGTGTTCCATTTCCCATAATCCTCTTCAAAACCAGGAAGTTTATTCATCCTTACACCTTTCAACTCCATGATGTCATCAGTGACTTATTTCCTGCCCTGTTGCATCTCTGGGAATGAATTATATGCTAAAAACTGGTCAGGAAAGCTGGAAAAACAATTCTTAACTATTTTCTAACACAGCATTCCTTTTCTCATCAAAGGAACCTCATATTGATTATTTCAAGCCACTACACTGCTCTAAATGCCAAGAACAAAGTTCTAGAAGTGGTTACCTGTCTACAAAACCCAAGAAAAGAAAATGTTGTAACTGGCTTTAGTAACTCTGCCTTCCTTCCTGCACTACTGCAAGTCTATACAGGATAACTAAAGGTACTGTTTGTTAGCAACTGTTTACACTTATGAATGATGAAAAGCTCCCCATTTCTGGGTGCTTAAATGGCTCAAAGGTGCCTTCCTTTATATCACTGCAGCTGTGAAGAAATAAGGAGTTTAATGGCATCTGGGACAAAAGGTTTCTAATATCCTGTCATGTCTTAAACACTTCTCAATGATTATAACTGTGGTTTCTTGTATTATTTCAGTTATACATGCAAAATGATCTATCTTAACCTAGGAGAGGGGGAAGGGGAAAAAAAACTAAAGAAGCATATATCTCTGCACTGAATAATGTTTTAAAGCAGGGTCTTGTAATTCTGGTCGAGGCATTTGCATACAACTGCCTAATTAATATGTTACTTAGAGGTTAGTATGTTCATATATTTTACTTAACAGTGTTCCAATATTATTCTGACTAGTTTGTACTTGGTAGTGCCTATGACTTAATGAACCCACAATATCAGCTATACTACTGTTCTGGATGTTTCTTAATCATGAACGATTGCAATAACTCACTTCAAACACACAAAGTGGCTAATAGATTAACAATATGGCACAACGTGATTAACACTGGAAATATTGAAATCTATCTCACTTGTTTTGCATATCTTTCAGCTCTCCAGGGGGGGGGGGGAATATATATATATATATATATATATATATATATATATATATATATATATATATATATATAAAATATAATTTAATACGTTGAGACATAAAGACTATTATTTGGTAAGTCTTTATCCTAGAGATATGATTAATAGTGAATTACAATAGAATCTTCTCTTTCAAGCATATTTGAGAAGGTGGCATTGGTTAGTGGAAAAACAATTGAGTGAACCTGGATGCCAACTCTCTCTAAGTTTGATTACTGTTGTGTTTTTTTTTTTTTTTATAACAAAGGACAGATGATGCGATATTTATATTACCAGCATAGTTGTAAATGTGAAAATATGCAGTGGTCTTAAAGATTACAATAAGTCATTTATAATGTGAATGTGTGGAACCTTAGTTTGCTTCTTCCAAAGTGCATCTCTTAGACCTGCACTATACAAAATGTTGTTTTGGTAAATTTATAATATCTTTAGCAATGTTAAGAAATATAACATATAAGTGCCTGCTGATAGCAACCTTTGCCAAACATTTACTCTCTCTTAGCCTATACATACCAAGTAATTAAACAACTAACATATTAACATAAGAGATCAGATGGTAAATATACTGCAAATGCCAATAACAAAAAGGGCAGGCTCCACACAGTTTGTAACTCATGATTGTTTATGTTTGGAACATTCTGGGTACTTTTGAAATCCCCTCTTCTCAATGTATATATCATTTTAGCTCAAAGTCTAGCTGTTTGTTGCTTCCCAATACATACATATTCACTAAGACAGAGGGATGGGTGGTTAGGCGCCTACATAGGGTATAGGAGCTTAGAAGTCACTGCATCTATGTTAAAGCTTAACACAAAAACAGGCAAGCTATATTCCTACTTTTTCACTTATCAATCAATAAAGAACCTTATAAGCAAAATACGAAATGATATCAATAGATTCATGGAATATTAAGGGGTTATTGGATAAAAAAAAGGAATTTAATCATGCATCTCACATATCAAAGCAAGTCTAAGGTACCTGCCTGCAAGAAACTCACTTGGATCGTCAACTCTGGGATAAGGAAAGGAAAAAGAAATGGGTTATGCAAATATTAGCTGCAGATCATAACTCTTTATCTAGGGGAATAGCCATCATAATAAATCAGTCTTTCCAAGGAGAAATCACTTCTGTTAAAACTGACCCTAATGGAAGATGGGCTTTATTTACTAGTGAATATCATGTCCTAAATAAACCTCTACTCTTTCTCAGTATGTACAGCCCCTGCTCAAATCAACATCTCTTCATTTATGAAATCTTTAATATATTAGCTAACCACCCAAATCATCTGTACATTATAGGTGGGGACTGGAACGCTTTATTAAACCCAGACAAAGATAGGTCGCATAATGAAAACAGACAGTCTCAACGTACTACTATAGCACTTGAAGAACTACAAAATACCTTCGAGCTAACTGACCCCTATATCAATTTTCAGTCTGATAAAACTATGTTAAGATTCACTTTTTTCTCAGCGATTCATAAAACTTGGTCCAGAATAGAAGCTTTTCTAATTTCCCAAACCTTGCTTTCTCATAGACTAAAATATATTGCATCACCCAGATCTATATTGGATTATTCAAAAATCAGTCTCTCCCTAAACTTTGAAACCTATAAACAAAATGTCCTCTATTTCAGTAGCTGGACATTAAATCCTAAAATCATTCAAAACCAAGAAGTAGCACAGGAAATCGCTAGTATTATAGCCCAACTTGAAAAAGACTTTATATCCACTCAAACTCCTTACAACATGCAATGGGTGGCTGCCAACACGGTCATTAGAGGTATCATTATCCAAAAATATGCATGGTTCAAGAAAAAAATACAGTAACCTCAAAAATAAACTGCAGACCCAAATCAAGACTGCTGAAATATAACTTCAAAATGAGTACTCAAAAGACCTGAATGATAAAATATCTGACTGGCAGAAGCAATTATACAAACATTATCTAGAAAATATCTCTCTGTTAGAATTAAGATCAGTATATCAATACTCAGAATTGGCACAAGCATCTTCAAAAATCCTAGCTAGATTAATAAACATTAAAAATGGTCCACCAAGGATTAAAGAAATACAGTATGAAGGACTCTTGAAGCACAAGGGCCAAGACATTGCAGACACTTTCAAAAGACATTTACAATAAGCTATATAACTTATACCCTCCCTCCCTGTTCAGACAAATTTCGTGATTTTTATACACAATATAAAATTCCCACAAATGTCTGATGCTCAGGAAAAACTTCTAAAAATAGCTTTGCAACTAAAACAGATAAAAGCTGTGATAAACAAACTCAAACCAAATAAATCTCCTGGGCCTGATGGCCACAACTCTGAAATGTATAAGTAATTCATGGAACTATTTCCAAAGTCTTATTAAAAGTTTTCAGTTATATAATACAAAAGAGTATAACAGATAATTATTGTAATAACTCCAAAACTGCATTAATTCCCAAGCCAAACTCTGACCCAACAGATCCAGCTAACTATAGACCCATTGCCCTGATAAATACTGACCTTAAGATCCTAGCTCATGTTATAGCAAATAGACTTAAAAATATACTTCCCTCCATCATCTCCCAAGAATAAATGGACTTTATGACAAATAGGCAAACAAGCGACAACACCCTCCTCTTGGATACCACTATCAGACTTCTTAGCAGTGATAAATGCCTCAGATATGTTCTCAATGCTGACGCAGACAAGGCTTTTGATAGTTAATCTACATTTCCTATTTAATATATTTCCTTTGTTTGGATTTTATCAGGAATTTATAATGATAATTAAGGTGCTATATCAAAAAGCCTCTACCACTGTTTAAAACTAATCCTATACCCTTATCAAATGGCACAAGTCAAGGTTGCCCTCTTTCCCCATACCTCTTTAATCTCTACCTAGAACCCCTGCTCCTGTTTATTTCACATAAAACTTCCATCACATACCTAGAATCTTTAATATAAACCTTATGTGCTCTGCCTTTGCTAACAACTTAAATATACATTTTCAACCTCATACCACTGATCTCCCAAAAATACTCAAAGTGATAGCTGAGTTCTCCGAAATAACTAACTATAAATTAAACTTAAATAAATCCTCATTTATTTCCCTTGAATCTTGTATGCCATAAGGAATATTACTTTCCCGAGAGTGAAATTAAGATTAACTATCAGATAAAATAGCTGGAATTCTATTTACCCCTGACTTTAAGGAAATCATAAAGAATAACCTACTGCACACATGGACTAACACTGAAAGTGATATTAATAGATGCAAGAATATTAATATGTCTCTACTCTCCAAAGCTAATGTCATCAAGATTAATCTATTACCAAGAATACTCTTTCAATTAAATTCCACATTCTCAAATATTCCCCAAAAATTCTTTCTTGATATAGAAAAAGTTATATCAAGATTCTTATGGTATCCCAAATCTACTAGAATTAAATACGATAAACTTGTACTTAACAAGGATAGGGGGGGACTGGGTTTACTGGACTTCAAACTTTATTATACTGTAATTACTGCTTATAGACTAGTACAGATAATTAATCATGAACCATATGTTAATACCTGCACACCTCAGTGGACCAAAATCTGGTTAGAACAACTTAAGTCCCTTGGATATAACACCAAATCTCTTCCCTTTTTAAACCTAAATCAAAAAGATTTATTCACAAAGAACATACACCCATTACTTAAGCATATAATTTCAACTATTCAAATCAATACAACTATTCAATGCATTTGCCTTTATACAACCACTCCACCTAAATCCTATCCTACTAATAAATAATAAACCCCTAAATCTGACAAACTACTCCCTGATAAAAGATCTTACAATATGGGAAATTTACAAATGGAAAGAATCCAATATACTACAACTGAGATTTAAATTCATCCTTCCTACGAAATGTACTATCATTGTTAGCCAAATACATTATCTTATAAATGCTAAATTTTCACAAACTAATGTCAACCTGCAGGACATTAATTTAGTAATACTAATACTAAAAAATCTTGCAACTAAAGGGAAAACAATCTCTAGGACATATAAACTTGTAACAAGCATAAAATACCAGAATTCCCTATTATTCTCAACTTATTGGCAAAAGAAAAAAACAATTATTTACTCAAGAAAGCAAACAACTGGCCATTGAAAATATGGTAAAGTTTATTCCCTTTATGAGGCTGCTATACACACAAATTATGATAAATAATGTTTATTATACCCCGTCAAAGCTAAATAAGTTCAATCCCAAATTTTCGTCCATATGACCACACTGCCCAAACCAAACAGCTGATATTCTCCATGTTATGTGGAATTGTAGCAAGGTACACAACGTATGGTGCTCTTTAAGAGCTAGATTAGAGAAGATGGGATATGAAAAGACAACCCTGTTATGGGAGACGGCTATACTGCATGCCAACACAAATGAACTTCCAAAAATGTTAAAACCTATCCTTATCACAATGTGTGCCGTTATTAAATTTTACATCACAAAAAATTAGACTGTCACATCTCCAATCACATGGGAAGATTTTAGCAAACTAGCTGTTAAATATATCTCATCTCACAAATTAGTTTATACAACAACAAAACAAAAACATTACTATCAGAAATATTGGGGTTATCTAATAGATAGAATTCTCAAGAATTAAAGATAGACCTTACACTGACCTGCTAAGACAAATTTATATTAAGCAAAGATTTCATTATAAGCAGCTGATCTCCTTTCCTGTCTATACACCTAAATAGTTTGCCTAGTATACCTATCTATAACAAGTGATTGAATTTCTGCCTATATCCCTTTATAAACTATGCCCCTTATACTATCTCTCATTTTTCAAATTATAAGAAGTTTTTTTCTCCTTTGTTTGCTGATGTAGTGACTTCTAGTGTACATAGTTATATATTTAGTATTTAGTTTTATGCTTGTTTTTAATATGTATTGTCGACTTATGTTTTTGATATGTTGTACTACTGTTGTTACGGAAAAACTGAATAAAGAGTTTTTGGGGAAAAAAAATCCTTCAAAGTTTCAATGGGAGCAAAACAAGGTTGCTCTTTATCCCTGCTATTGTTCACTATCGCTATTCAACCTCTTGCTAATTCTATTAGAACTAATTGCATGATCAAAGGTTTTCAAACTGGTGAGGAACTCAGCTGTAAGATTCAGTTATTTGCTGACAATATACTAATAACTACAGGAGAAATAAGAGTCCTCTTTAAAAAAAAAGTATTATTTATTTAAATCATTTTGAAAAAATCTCAGGCTTAAACCTTAACAAAAACAAAACAAGAACCCTATTAATCAATAAAAAAATGATTTCCTAAGTAGTCATATTGAATTCAGTTGGAACAATGCCTTTATTAATTACCTTGGAATTATTACACCCTCAACAGGAAATACAATTCAGACTAACTACACAAGCTTAACTAATATAGTCAAATGTCTAACAGATGAATGGAATAAGTAATTTTTTACAGTAGAAGACTTTAATAAAAATAATTATTCTTCCAAATATCTTATTTTATATACAGGCATTAATATTTCTTCCCACAAAAAATATTTTAAATAAGCTAAACACCCTTCTGAAATTTCTTTGTTATCGTAACAAATCAAGAATATCTTTCGAGTGACATACTAAAAGCTGGGAAGATGGAGGGATAGCTTTTCCAAATATTGAACTATATGCAAAATCCAGTATTATAAACATAGTAGCTTTATGGGTAAACTCCTCATATCATTCTGCATGGAAATCAATACATGAGAAATTAATCCAAAACAATAAATATAATCTAATCTCTCAAAACCTACTAAGAATTAATAAATTCTATTGAACTTTAAAATATTATTTTACAAATGATACAAAGATAGATTTACCCGTTGCACTAGTTGACTATGTCATTCGTATTTTCAAAACATATATTGGAACCAGTTATATTCTTAAGGACCTGTACTTTCTTCTATTACCTATACATAACACTAAAGGCTGTTTAGAAACATTCAATAAAAACAAGATGTCAGAATTCCAGAAGAGTAACTTATTATTTTAACATCAATTCCTAAATGGTGATAAACTACGTATGACTGAATATCTTCTCTCCAAATACTCCTTATCGAATAATAGCTGGATAAACATTCACAGTTGTGTAACATATGTAAATGACAAAATTAAAATAATAATGAACTATCAAGAAAAGAGCATCCCTAAAATATTAGACTTTCTAATTAATATAAATTATACCCCATTACATAATAAATCATATTTATCGGTAATTTATAGGATAATAACCAAACCTGTAAATCTGAATTCATCCTTTTGGAATTATTCTACAAAAATGAATGGATCAGAGTTCTCATTAAACAACAAGAAATTGATATTAAAATCAAGTTATAAAACAACATCCTTTCTTTATTGGAGAATATTTAGTTGGAAATTTATTCATAGGAACTTTTTAACCCCCAGTAAAATTGATCTGATGTTTAAAACAAAGAAAACTAAATGCTGGAGATGTGGCTCTGAGTCAGAACCAAATTGGTCACATATATTAAACGCAATTTGGATGTTTCTTTTTGGAATGAATTTAAAAGATTTTCTCAGGCATTATGGACCGATAAATGTTATATATCTGACTCACTTATTTTGTTTAATGCTCCAGTACCAGATGTTGTCCCCAGATCACTCCTTTGGTCAACTTTATCAATAGCTAGAAAAATAATTACAAAAAATTGGAAATGTAAAACTGCTTTGCCTTTTAATGATTTTCTTATTTTAGCTAAAAGTGTATGCAAGAAAGAACTTTCAACTTTTAACGTAAGGAATGCAAACATAACTCACCAGAAAAAACATTGGCAAAAACTGAATGATCTATTGGAAAAGTATTAATGATTTGTTTTGTTGTATTACTGCTCTGAACTCTTGTGCATAGTTACTTTTTTGTTTCTTTGTCATATTTAAATTGTATTTTTTATTTCAAGTTTTATAAAACTAATAAAAATTATTTAAAAAAAACACAGGGTCTTTAAACCTAACTCATGCCCATAAACATTAAGGTGCCTGCAAAATATCCCAACTAACATCCAAACCAAAGGGTAAAAAGGTCTACAAGTGCTCAGAGTGATCATGCTACCATCAGTAATTTACATGTTGACACATGTACAGATTAACTTGCCAAACATGAACTAATGATTGCTACATTCAGTGTACTCTCACTGACAGGATGGAGCTTTGAAGTGGATGGCATGATGGTAAGGAGGAGGCTGGACATCCTATGTATCCAGTGGACTAGATAGAAGTGCCAATTCAGCAAAGCCACTTGACTTGGGATCCAGAGTTGTAATATGAAGAAGAACAAGTTTGTAGGGGGTAGTGAGAGAATTCCATTGTGTTATTTAATGCAAGAATTGATATATGAAGAAGACTCACCATATTAACAATAATACAAAAATGTAGTAGAGTTTATTGACTTATGTTAATGAAAATACTGGAATGATATATGATGGTTGTGTTGTGACAATGTACTTACATGTAAGTTGTACAACTGCCCTAATAAAAAGATTTAAAAAATGTTTTTCTTCTAAGTCAGCTTCAGATCGTGGTCTTTCTTAAGGCAACTCATTTTCTTCCAAGTCAGAAACAAATACATTACATTTTATCTGTTATATCTTTATTCTATAACTGTCAGGTACTTTAAAGTTTTAAATTCTACTACCAACGATAAATTACCTAGTCCATATGATTTAAATGCCAGTTTATATAACCTAGTCCAGTTCTCTGTTGTTGAAGTCACCTCACACCTTACTTTTCAGATTGATGACCATAACAGAAGGTCCTTCCTTTTTCCCTTAAAGCTTTATTACACTATTACATAAACCTGCTAAAGAGGGATGATCTGTACAGATTTGTTGACCAATTACTTTCATTGATGCAAAGCAAAAAATACATGCTAAGGTGTTAACACTTCATTTGTAAACTCTGTTATCCTACTTAAATGAAGAACACCAACCAGCATTTGTTAAAAGTTAGTACAATACAGATGATTTAGGTACTTTGTAAATATTTAGACCCCTAGTACCCTCCTAATTTCTTAGTGGCTCTTTTTTGGACAGCAAAAACCTTTGACTCTATAGTATTTAACTATCTTTGGGAGGCACATAAAGCCTTCAGTTTGCCATTTCTTTTAATCTGCTTCATTCATGCTACGTAATCCCAACCTTAAACAGTCTTCAAGTACACACCCCAAACTGAAAGCAGATGATTGTATAATTCTGTGGGACATCTGGTCATATAAGGGTGTTACCATCCCTCACAAATTTGGTTCAAGTGGTCCCAGGTTCTGTCACTTATCTTTTCTTACCATCCTCACAGCTCCAAAAGATCTCACTAGCTCAGAAGTGCAGTACAATACAGTGCTCACCTTTTCATGCACTGAAAGCCTTTTTAGAGGGGCTGATTATGGAATGGGCTCTATATACCAATATTTCAATGTCATTCACTCAGTCTACTAAAGCCAAGCATTGTTATATAGCTTTTAGCTTAGATTTACAAGCAGATTCATGACCTCTTTTGAGGAATTGAATTATATTTCTAATTTCTGACTGCTGTATCCTGGAGAATAAATTCAAGTATCACTGACCTTAAAGCCACCACTCAGTTTCTTGAAAATTGGCTTCTTTAGTTATGGTCACCACAATGTAACATGAAGATATGGTTGTAATGCCTCACCACAGGGCAGAAGACGCTGTTATTAAAATCCAGAAAATAAATTTTGGAGTTTTTCCCTCTTCGTGACTTCAAACCCCCCCCCCAAGGAAGAAGTCTTTTGATTCTATCCTCTGTGCTTTATATTTCATCCTTTATCATGGGGTCCTGGGTTCTGCTTTTTCATCCTAATTGTCCATCACTGATATACTGGGATATCCTCTGGTCCATCACTGATGTACTGGGATATCCTCATCGCTGATATACTGGGATATCCTCATCGCTGATATACTGGGATATCCTCTTGTCCATCACTGATATAATGGGATATCCTCATCACTGATATACTGGGATATCCTCTGGTCCATCACTGATATACTGGGATATCCTCATCGCAGATATACTGGGATATCCTCATCGCAGATATACTGGGATATCCTCTGGCCCATCACTGATATACTGGGATATCCTCATCACTGATATATTGGGATATCCTCATCGCAGATATACTGGGATATCCTCTGGTCCATCACTGATATACTGGGATATTCTCATCGCTGATATACTGGGATATCCTCATTGCAGATATACTGGGATATCCTCTGGTCCATCACTGATATACTGGGATATCCTCATCGCTGATATACTGGGATATCCTCTTCACAGATATACTGGGATATCCTCTGGTCCATCACTGATATACTGGGATATCCTCTGGCTGATCTACTTGCTGTATAACAAGAATGTTTGCAGCCAGATATGGCAGTCTTCTGCTCATCTTTCTGCCACACTAGTAAAGTGCAACGTAATGTCCATTTAGTGATCCTTTCTTCTTATGATTTCACATTGACAGTCTCTGTTAGCACAGTTTGTTTTCAAAGGTTCAAATCTCTAGTATGAACATATTTAAATTATTCAAATTCATTTTGTGTTGTCAAAGTAAATTTCATTAGATGACAGTAAAGTGTAATTAAATCTTTGAAAGTCACTTCAGAATGTTTTTATTTGCAGGGGTCATGACCCCTGTAACCCCATGTTGGGGACACCCTCTATATATATGTTTTTGGATCTACTTGCTGTATAACAAGAATGTTTGCAGCCAGATATGAACATATTTAAATTATTCAAATCAATTTTGTGTTGTCAAAGTAAATTTCATTAGATGACAGTAAAGTGTAATTAAATCTTTGAAATTCACTTCAGAATGTTTTTATTTGCAGGGGTCATGACCCCTGTAACCCCATGTTGGGGACACCCTCTATATATATGTTTTTGGATCTACTTGCTGTATAACAAGAATGTTTGCAGCCAGATATGACAGTCTCTTTTAGCACAGTTTGTTTTCAAAGGTTCAAATCTCTAGTATGAACATATTTAAATTATTCAAATTAATTTTGTGTTGTCAAAGTAAATTTCATTAGATGACAGTAAAGTGTAATTAAATCTTTGAAAGTCACTTTCAGTAGACTCCAGAAATTTTTTATTTGCAGGGGTCATGACCCCTGTAACCCCCATGTTGGGGACACCCTTTCTATATATGTTTTTGTGTGTATAAAGTAACTCCATGATTCTATAAGAGTGGCAAAAAAGCAAAGTCTATTAGCACTGAAAGTGGCTTTCTTTAAAATCACTTCACTGTAATTGCATTCACTGAAGCTGAATTCGTACACCTTACTGACTCCAGCCATACCTCTTGACTTTAAAATCTGTACAAAGCCTAAAATAATGGGGGGGGGGGTTAAGGCCCAGAAATAGTGACATATTTGTAAACATTGCTCTTATAAATTTAAAAAGTTGCTATGATGACAGCATTTGGGTTAACATTCATTTTCTGTAGGATAGGAAGTCTGAAACACACTTGTACATTATTATTTAGTGACTTTACTCCTCAGTGATTTATCAGAAAACCACCCATTTTATGTGGAACAAAAATATGAGGCAAAAACCTGGACATTCTGTGGAAATCTGGGTATTTGAGAGGTATGCCTTCAGCTCAGATTTTTTGAACCAGTTGTATTCATGCCCCTTGACCCTTTCAGGATTGTTATATTACCCTCAATTTGTCTCCACTGTTATATTCTCTCTCTTTAGTACATATTCTTTATCTAAAAAAGAAAGAATTTTAGAGTGGTTCTGTTGCAGTTCTTTATTTTCATAACTCCTGTTTGATGATAATTTTAAGATTCTGTGTCTTATATAGTTTGTATTGATAAATTATTTGGAATACAGTGTTTTGATATCATCCCTTTTAATGTTTCATAGGTCACATTGCATTTGTTTAACTTTGTTCTTTGATGAACAGAAGTTACTTTCAACTATGTGTTAACATATTTTACTAGTTGTGTGTATGTTTAGTAAACTTTCACAAATAATAAATTAGTGATAAAAGCTTTACCTTTAGCAAGTACACTGATGTAGTGGGAAGTGTTGTTTGCTCACTGCAAGAGATCCTCAGGTTCAGTTCTCAGCTGCAGTGGCTTTTGTGTGGAGTCTGCATGTCCTCCCTGTATTTGCTTGGGTTGGATGCTCCAGTTTCCTCCCACATTTCAAAGACATGCAGTAGATGGATTGGATACTCTTTTCCATAGGTGTGATTGTACATATGTGTGTGGTATGGAAGAACACCCATAGCTGAGCTAGCCACCTGTAAACCTTTGCTGTAGATGATTGTCACTGCTGAAGTGATCCCCCGAGTACATGTGCAAAAATGGATTATGGATGGATAGAAAAGCATTAGCATTTCAAGCAAATGTTCATATCTCTGGAACAATTGAGGTTATTAAAATCAAGTGTAAATTTCAAACTCTTCAGCTCAAACTATTTTTGTACAACACCATTTTTTATATGTTTATTTTTCTCATGTATATGGAGTAGTGTTTCCATTGTACAAAGATCTCTTTTTATGGGACAAAAAGGTCTCTTTTTAAATGGGTAAGACATATTAATCTATCATTTAGACTTTTTTTTTTGCAAAGCCTTTGTGGTGGCAGTGAGAACGAAGCACAGTCTGTAATTAGTAAGACAGCACTGAACACAAGAATAAATGATTTTGCCAGGCAATATTGCAAACGTGGGTTTCAATGATTGGATGATGAGAATAAAAGCATCCACTGGGCTAACAACCGTTTGCTGTGTAAATAAGAACAAACACTTGGTGGGCTGTTGAAGTACAAGTATGCTTGGCCAATCCCCTAGCTATAAGAGTGAGCAATGAGCTAATTGCTGAAGTTCTGCAGGAAAAGGGAAAACTCAGTACATTTCTTTGCTACCTAATAGATGTTCTACAAGAAACACTGAGGATTACAAAGTGTAAATGTTGAGACCACACTACATTAAATGACACATTATAAAATATTATAATTGTGTTGCTGATCTTAACCAATTTAATGTCTGTCCAAGAAAAGGGTCTCAAGAAATTCATTTGGAAGGCAGAGCTTAAGAGATGAATTTCCTGGCGTCTCTTGTGTGAACATAAACAAATTGAATTTATGATCACCAATCTAACCATAACTCTTTTGTAATACATGGGGAGTTTCATCTCTCCCCAACTGTATTGCTTAAAAACTGTTGAAACACAACATTTCTAACAGTTTTAAAAGCTATCAACACATCTTGCAGTATGACGCAAAGACCTTCCAAAGATAAAGTGCACTTCTGATGAAGCAACAGATTTGAACTTGCTCAGACAGTTCCTTCTTCTTCATTTTTCGGCATTGCAAAGTGTATTAGCAGGTTTCACAGCTGCCAGTGGATGTTTATGGAGTTCTATCATGACTGATGTCTGTGTGGCAACACTTACTTTTTCTTGTTTTGTTAAGCATTCTTGCTTAAGCTGTAATAAGAAGTCATGCTAGGTAGTTAAATGTCCCAGTACTGACCAGAAAACAGCAGCAGAAGAATTAAAAACAGATTTCTTTTTGGCTGTTGTCTGTGTCATTAGTCTGTCACTGACTTTCTTTCCTTAACCTGACACAAGTGTGTTGCTTTTTAACTTGTTCCTCTAATGGAGCTCTGGAAGTTTGCACCAAACTTCCAATGAACAGACACTACACTTTTTAAAAGATAAAATTATGTCCTTACACTTCAAGCAAATGTTTCATCTCTAGAACCATAGAGGTTACTAAAACCAAGTGTAAATTCCAAACTCTTCAGCTCAAAACTATTTTTATACATGTAGTATTCTTTAGTTTCTATGTTTTAAACAGGTTTTTATAAATCACAGTTACTATTATGTTTGTAATATTTTGCAAACAACTTAAAATATCTCAGTAAGCAGTCATGTTTCACATATACTGTCAGCAGCATTTTGTTCATCCAGCTGAGACCTTTCCTGTGATATTAAGTAGTTCTGTCTCTGCTACTTGTTTTTTGAGCTTGTGATGCTCTGCACTGGCCCAGTATTCAAGAACCCTCAATCCTCACCACTGGTAACAGTGAGGGACATACACAATGGGAGGATTACAAGTGCTCACACAGTAAAGTGCAATTTCCCTTAAGAGCTCACAGAAATCACAGTCAGTCTGGGGCTGGTTTCTCCCACTTTTTCTAGATCCCCAATAAGGCTCCCCACTGGCACAGCTGCAGGGTTAAGATCTCAGCCAAATGGCCAAGCTAAGACCTCCAGCACCGTCTCTGTCCAACCAGTGCTTCATGTCCCTGCCCAAGTAGCTGACACACACATATTTTGAGATTTTATTGATATACAAACATACTTACACACCTGGGAAAGGCTGGCACAGGTTTACTAGCTATGCCCCCTTCTGCCCAGACTATAAGGTTGTACCAGCTGCCACCAACCACCCTTTTTATCAGCTACTCTAAGGCCCTGGCAAAGGTTGTCCAATTCTACTGTGTAATGTTACTATTGATACAAATGGTAGTCTGACCAAGACCATGGCTATTTAGGAGTGGCCTGTATAGTGTCACCAAATACATATGTAAGTATTCTAAGAGCTTAAATATGTGTCACAAATATCAGCCACAAAGATAGGTTTAAATATATGTACTAAATAAAAGAAGAAGTCAATACTCATACAACACAATTACTTCAGAGTTCAAAATCATAGGAAATATTTAAAAACAAAATTGCAGGACAGTCTCAAATAAATACAGAAAACATCTAAACTAGTCTTTACTATATTCCTATCTATATGCAAGACAGACACTATGCCCTAAGTCTTACTTACAAGCAACACACAGGCAGAAGTGCTGAGTGGATGTTTCTAGTTCCAAGTCAAGATACAAAATGCAAAGTCTCTCTCTCTCTGAGAGAGTTCTTAAATTAATAATAAACATTACTGCTGGGTTAGCTTGGATGACATTACTCTTTGTCACCTAACTTCAGTTCCAAGGCTAAAGAGGTACTAACATAATTTTAACTTCTCTGTGTGAGAAGTGCAAATCTCAAAGAAGTTTGCTGAACATGGAAGTTGTAAAACAATAAAATGCTTTCACATTTGAAACCTAGTAATTATTTCTGTTTCAAGACAATACAAAAGCTTCTAGCTCTAGAGATTGTATCTGCTGCCGAGCTGAAACTGAGAGATAATAGAATCATAAAACATTTTAATTTCAACTTATTTTCTTGAAGTTTTGCAAGTTAACTCTGTATGTTCCAGCTTCTACTATTAAAACATACATTTTCACATGTATATAGTTTATATAAATTTCTATTCTTTTCCAGTAGGGTACACTTCAGACACATCATTGAAGCTCAGTACTGTACAAACCATGTTCAACACACACTTCTGCACCAGTAGTTTAATATACACATAACATATAGTTCTTTTACATTTGTAAGATAAGCATATGAATCATATTAATATTCACAAATGACATATGATTATTTACAAAATTCCAGATAGGTGGGCTGGCAGTATCACAGAGCTGTTTAGAAAATGTGGCATTGTGACAATATAAATAAATATCATATGAACAACAGTTAATGTTGCTTTACCTGCACTACACAGAAGCCAAATAGAAATAGAGTTGTGTTTGGCATTGGGTAAACTTTCCGATGAAATGTTTCAATACTTTGTATGCAGTGTGGTTTTGAAATTAATACAAATATGAGCAAGCAGTATGTGATGCCTAAAGGCATTAGAAAAATGTAACTGCAGAAGCACCTGGAGGCATAACTTGGCTATAATGAGTTAATATGCTGCTGGTGCTAATGTGTTTGCTGTAGTATGTTGCAATGAATACCCATGGAGGGCCTGAATCCAGAATTCTAGGAAAGAGAAGCAACCAAGGTAGAAAGGCTATAATGTGGAGCAATGTCTGCAGTGCTGAGTTCAAGTTCATTTTTATTTTATTTTATTTTTATTTGTAGCCCAGGGTACAGCACTGATCCATTTTGAGGCTCAGTTTACCAGTTATAAACAAAATAATCAAAAACATTTTAGAAAGCAAAAAAGATTACAGTAATGGAAAAGCTGTGCACAGAGTAGTAACATTGCAGTAAAGCAATAACATTATTATATAAAGTGAATTAGAATATATGCCTAGGACAGGTTCTAGCCCTAGAAACTGTGTCAAAAAATATCCCAGTAGTAGCAGTAGCTGAACAGAATATATCCACAAAACATAGAGGTAATGCACACAGCAAAGGTGTAAATAATTTATTGATAGTACAAACTGAAAAAAAGTAAGCTCTTTCACATTGTGAATCGGGCATTTCAACAGACTTTAATGAAATCACATAACAGCCTTCTATTTAATATAGTAATTATTAAAAATGTAATTAATCAGGCATGAAAAATTTAAGCCAATGAGGTCACAAATCTTGTTAAAATCTACAATCACTACTGAATTACCAAACTAGGTAGAAAATGCAGCTATAAATAAGAACACTTAATCAATGCTCTAAAATCTCTTCAGCATTTAAACACTATATAAGTAGTACATTCATTCCTAAAAAATATCTCTAAAATACCTACATTCAAATCAGCAGATGGCAGTATAGTGTTATATAATCAACCATTAATTCATAAAAATTACTATTATCAAAATAAAAAGAATAAACTTAGTATGACAAACAAGAAAAACATACATACAAAACTTAAAAAAATGAAAAAAAAAGATAGAAACTATTATATTAGTGTGGAATTGGTCAGTGTAATAAAAATGGCTTAAGTGATGGCTTTATCATTCAACCCAAAATATTTATCTGCTTCTAGCCTGATTATCCATTTCATCTCTGATCTCTCTGTCAAGCTTTTAATATCTCCAGACTTCTATATACAATTTCTAAAACTAAAAATGAAAACTTGTATCCCAAACCCTTACTGTGAACATGCCTGGCTAAAGCATTTTACACCACTCATTATTTCCAGCTGTATTTTTTTTGTCTAGTTTGGTCATTCATTAGTAGTTCATTGGCTTATTTTTTTTTTTTTACATTTTTAGTAATTACTATATTAAATAGAAGGCTGTTATGTGATTTCATTCAAGTCTGATGAAGTGAATGATTCAGGATGCAAAAGCACTTACATTTTTAAGTTTGTGCTATCAGTAAATTATTCACACCTTTGCTGTATCTGTTACTCTATGTTTTGTGGATAAAGTCATATGTGATTTTAGATTGAAATCTCCATTCAGGGGAGTATGTGATGCAATAGTATTGAGGGGAAAAGTAGATGGCAGTAAGAGAAGTAAATACGGATGAGGAGATAAGACAGGTGTGGCAAAGTGGGAGAGGAGGCTGGATTTATAAAGAGTTGAGGGGTATTAGAATGTACTATGGCAATTTCAACTGAATGCTGTAAGTGAAAGGCAAGGATTGGGGTGTCATAGTGTCTAAAGCAGCCGTTATTTATATGACTCTTTGTGAGAAGTATTTTCATTCTGGCAGCTTGCACAGATATTGTTTTCTATTCAATTTGGAATGATTGAGTAAGGGTATGGATTTTATGTCCCCTGATATAGTGACCCAGAATTTGAGGGCAAAGACCAAGAATAAATGGTTGGGAGTAGAACTGCAAGAGACAAACAATAAGGTGGTGGACTTATTTTAGGAATTCTACTTGAAAAAAAAAGGAAATGTTTCTAGGTTAATCGGATTAAATGTGAGACTCCTAAGAAAGAGAGAAGTTCTTTGTGAGAATTTGCTTTTGCCATTGTGATGCTGTGATGTTCCTTTCTTACAGAGGTAATGAATTTGTATATATTGAGAGATGGTGCATGATGTGTATTGCGGTGGATTGATTGATATATATATTTTTATGCAGAGGCTATGAGAGGGACTCTATATTCCATTTGTGGCAGACGTTCTCCATTCCCTGTGGCTGATTAGACTACAAGGGGAAAGAAAGTGGGAGGTCTTCCAAGCCCTGAAGAGTAGTCTCTGACTTAATAAGCTAAATGAACATCAAAAACTAGCTTTGGCCAACTGCCCAGGAATCTGTAGAATAGAACTGTTTCTAACTGTTCATTTTGATTGTTGCTAATGGTTCCTTTCTAGAGGCAGCCTTATTTTTATGTGTTTGGGTTGCTGAATAATATACTGAGGTCCAAAAAGGTCACTTTTAAGACATGAGTGGATTGGGTAAGATTTATAAATATCCATGTCATCTGCATATAGGATGAGGAGGAGAAAGTAGAGCTCTCATGGAAGCTTTTTGATAAATAAGAAGAATTAATAGGTCTAGATAGACAGGCAGGAGCTCCTAATGCTTGCATACTTAATACTGATAAGACAGCAGGCACATGCAGACATTACAGCTGATAATTATTTACAGTGCAAAACATGTATTGGCAACATAAATTATTTTCTGAAAGACTGGAAAGATCCTGTTGAGTTAAGCATCTGCAGTTGTATGACCAGTTTGTCGTACATTCTACTGGTGGTTAGCTGTTAATGGATTTGAACTGCCACCATCAGGATCAGGTGCTTGAGAGGGTAGTAACCGTTTAGTAAGGAAGCAGAACAAGACCTATATGAATGTGGGTGTACATGTGTAGCAAAATACAGTACTTAATTTCCTCAGATTACATTTGAAACTGCACAATGTTTCCCCATAAAAATCAGCATCATAAGAGTTAATTGATTCCACTGATTTAGCAGTTAGAAACTCTGGTCTTGACCACATGCATTTTTATCACTGACCAACAATAGGGATATTGAACAATAAAACCATTACATTCTTTTACTTGTCTGAGCAGCAAGTCTTTTACAGCAGTTGCAACTTAGCTTGGATTTATTTTTGTGAACTCCATAGAAGTAGAGTTGTCTTCCCATTGGTATATGGTAAGCTTACAACTACCAGGGCCTTTATAAGCCTAGTGGAGCAATCCATACGTGTCAAACAGGATTATTATAATACCAGGTAGCGAGCACAAGCACGGGGCCACGCAATGTTAAATGAGACAACGAACACAGTATTTGCACTGGTCTGGATATTACTTAAACCAGTTAAGATTACTTTATCATGTGAAAGTTATGCTTCATTTGCACTAAATATTTCTTGAGCAAACAAAACTCTTCCAGCGTGATTTCCTTTCTAACAGCTGTCATATGTTTTATTCATGTAAACTATGATTCTTTGCTATTGTGGACCAGTTAGGTTACCACCATTTAATTACGTCAGACAGCTGAAGTTCTATGCATCTGTTGTTTATAGCAATTTTCAAAGAAAGAAGACTGAAATTCTATACTAAGTGTATTTAGCCCTTATAAATGCTGAACACGTAAGACAGTAGGCTCGTAAATGCAGTGATCAGAACGTGGATAGCTCTCCTGCTTGTGTTTCACGTTAGAAGCTTTTACCATAAGAAGGAAGAGCACTTTCGTTGATTGCTGATGTGTGTGTGTGTGTGTGCACACACACATGTGTGTGTGTGTGTGTGTGTGTGTGTGTGTGTGTGTGTGTGTGTGTGTGCATCTGACCACCTACTAAATCCAGTTCATGTGAGTCACAGCAATTCATCCTTGCATGCCATAGAAATGAAGGAGTTGTTATTGGATTTTGACCAAACAGCTGTGCGTTACTTAGAAGATCATTGATTGGCTTAACATACTGCTATACATGCTTCTAGAGAGGTTAATGCATCCTCTTGCAGTGAATTCCCATGGGCATTCTGAATTTAGAAGTTACTAGAAAAAGAGGCAACTAAGACTCTATAATCCTGACTTTAAGCTGTTGTTGTATAGGGGCATACCTCTCAACTTCTTAGTGAGAGATATCTGGAAAATGCCTGACAAAATGGGGGGGGGGGGCAAAGGACCAAAATAGGGACAGATTTTAAATATTGCATTTATAAACTTAGAAAATTGTTAAAGTAACAGGGTTTGTGTTAACATGCATTTTAGGAAGGATTTGAAATCTGAAACTCAAATGTCTAACTTTATTTAGGGACTTCAATCATCATATCTTCCCAGTGATTTGTATTTGTCAGAAGATCACGCATTTTATGAGGAACAGACCAAAAATGTGAGGCAAAAAATCTGGGCATTCTGGGATAATCTGGACAGTTGAGAGTTATGTGTATGGGAGAAAAAAAGCTCTGTGCCAGGGTGATCCTGTGCCCAGTGAAATACATGTTTGAAGTAAATGTTTGTGTTTGGGGGGTTAAGTCAAAGTACCAGCTGAATTCAGTGGTCATTGTGTACATTAGACACTAAATAAAAATATTTTTTTCTAGCCAGGAGAGTTCTAAAACTGCACCAGTAATCATAGTCATACTCTAACTGCACCAGTAATTATAGTCATAATCTAACTGCATCAGTAATCATAATCTAATTGTATCAGTGATCATAGTCATAATCTAACTGTATCAGTAATCATAATCTAACTGTATCAGTGATCGTAGTTGTAATCTGTATCAGTGATCATAGTCATAATCTAACTGTATCAGTGATCATAGTCCTACAATAACTGTATCAGTGATCATAGTCCTACAATAACTGTATCAGTGATCATAGTCATAATCTAACTGTATCATTAATCATAATCTTACTGCATCAGTGATCATAGTCATAATCTAACTGCATCAGTGATCATAGTCATAATCTGTATTAGTAATCATAGTCATAATCTAACTGTATCAGTGATCATAGTCATAATCTAACTGCATCAGTGATCATAGTCATAATCTGTATTAGTAATCTTAGTCATAATCTAACTGTATCAGTGATCATAGTCATAATCTAACTGTATCATTAATCATAATCTAACTGCATCAGTGATCATAGTCATAATCTAACTGCATCAGTAATCATAATATAACTGTATTAGTGATCTTAGTCATAATCAAACTGTATCAGTGATCATAGTCATAATCTAACTGCATCAGTAATCATAATCTAACTGTATTAGTGATCTTAGTCATAATCGAACTGTATCAGTGATCATAGTCATAATCTAACTGCATCAGTAATAATAATCTAACTGTATCAGTAATCCTTGTCATAATCTGACTGCATCATTAATCATAATCTAACTGTATCAGTAATCATAGTCTAACTGTATCAGTAATCATAGTCATAACCTAACTGCATCAGTAATTATAGTCATAATCTGACTGTGTCAATAATTATAGTCATAATCTAACTGCATCAGTAATCATAGTCATAACCAAACTGCATCTTTAATCATAGTCATAATCTAAATGCATCAGTAATCATAGTCATAACCAAACTCCATCAGTAATCATAGTCATAACCAAACTGCATCTTTAATCACAGTCATAGTCTAGCTGCATCAGTAATCATAGTCATAATCTAACTGCATCAGTCATCATCATAATCTGACTGCATTATTAATCGTCATAATAATCTAACTGCATCAATAATCATAGCCATAATCTGACTGCATCAGTAATCATAGTCATAATCTAACTGCATCAGTAATCATAGTCATAATCTAACTGCTTCAGTAATCATCTTCATAATCTGACTGTATCATTAATCATTGCCATAATCAAACTGTATCAGTAATCATAGTCATAATCTTACTGTATCTATAATCATAGTCATAATCTAACTGCACCAGTAATCGTAGTCATAATCTGACTGCACCAGTAATCAGTCATCTAACTGTATCAGTAATCAATAATCTAACTGCATCAGTGATCATAGTCGTAATCTAACTGTATCATTAATCATAATCTAACTGTATCAGTGATCATAATAAACTGTATCATAGGTTCATAGGTAAGTACTAGGCTATCTGCCCAAGGGCATTTATAAGCCTAGCCAGAATGTGTTGGCTTTCGCCACCCCCTTAGATTAGTTCACTGTGCCTCTGTCCAGCAGAACCATCAGTTCCCTGCGCCACTGTCCAGTAGAGCCATTAGTTCCTTGCACCACTGTCCAGCAGAACCAGTGCAGTGATTCCCGGGGTAAATTTTCTGTTTTCCATCCACCCATCAAGGTTTCTCTTGAAGAGTGTTAGTGAGGGGCTCTGCCTGATGTATACTGGAATCCTGTTCCAAAGCATGGGGAGTCTCTCCGGGATAGGAATCTATCCCTCCAGCATGTCCTATTTATCATTGTGGTGAGATTTATATCTCTAGAGCGTGTGGCTCTCTTGGATTTGTTTTTTTTTAGATGGAGCATGTCCATCAATTTTGGGTTGGACATGGCCTTGTATGTCAGGCAGAGATCACCTCTGAGTAAGCGGTATGCAACTGAGTACAGCTGGAGTTTCTTGAGTCGGGCATCTGTTTGAGGCCAGTAATCCTCTTGGTGAGGTACTTTTGTGGCCTTTCCAGCTGTTGCAGGTGTCTTATAAGGTACATCCCAAATGGGGCATTGTATTCTAATATGGGTCTAATGATTGATGAGTAGAGAGGCACAACAATCTCTTTAGTTCTAGATGTAAACCCTTTTGTGATTAGGTGGGCCACATAGAAGGATTTTCTAACCACCTTGGCAATATGATTATCAAAGGAGAGATTACTATCTACTTGGTTCCCCAGATCCCTTATTACATTTTCTGTAATTAGGGGACTACCACCTATGTGGTAGTTCATGGGTGTTTTGTTTTTTCCAAAGGGGATAACTATGCACTTTTTGGCATTTAGCTTGAGTCCATGTCAGTGATCATAGTCATAATCTAACTGCATCAGTAATCATAGTCATAACCAAACTGCATCTTTAATCACAGTCATAATCTAACTGCATCTTTAATCACAGTCATAATCTAACTGCATCTTTAATCACAGTCATAATATAACTGCATCTTTAATCATAGTCATAATCTAACTGCATCTTTAATCATAGTCATAATCTTACTGCATCAGTAATCATATTATAATCTAACTGCACCAGTAATCGTAGTCATAATCTGACTGCACCAGTAATCGTAGTCATAATCTAACTGTATCATTAATCATAATCTAACTGTATCAGTGATCATAGACGTAATCTAACTGTATCATTAATCATAATCTAACTGTATCAGTAATCATACTCATAATCTAACTGTATCATTAATTATAATCTAACTGTATCAGTGATCATAGTCTAACTGCACCAATAAATATAATGTAACTGTATCAGTGTAGTCTAACTGCATCAGTAATCGGCCATAATCTAACTGCATCAGTAATCATAATCTAACTGTATCAGTGATCATAGTCATAGTCTAACTGCATCAGTAATCAGCCATAATCTAACTGCATCAGTAATCATAATCTAACTGTATCAGTGATCATAGTCATAGTCTAACTGTATCATTAATCATAATCTAACTGTATCAGTGATCATAATCTAACTGTATCAGTGATCATAGTCATAACCAAACTGCATCTTTAATCATAGTCATAATATAACTGCATCTTTAATCACAGTCATAATATAACTACATCTTTAATCATAGTCATAATCTAACTGCATATTTAGTCATAGTCATAATCTAACTGCATCAGTAATCATAGTCATAATCTAACTGCATCAGTAATCATATTATAATCTAACTGCACCAGTAATAGTAGTCATAATCTAACTGCACCAGTAATCGTAGTCATAATCTAACTGTATCATTAATCATAATCTAACTGTATCAGTGATCATAGACGTAATCTAACTGTATCATTAATCATAATCTAACTGTATCAGTAATCATACTGGTAATCTAACTGTATCATTAATCATAATCTAACTGTATCAGTGATCATAGTCTAACTGCATCAATAAATATAATCATAATCTAACTGTATCAGTGATCATAGTCTAACTGCATCAGTAATCGGCCATAATCTAACTGCATCAGTAATCATAATCTAACTGTATCAGTGATCATAGTCATAGTCTAACTGCATCAGTAATCAGCCATAATCTAACTGCATCAGTAATCATAATCTAACTGTATCAGTGATCATAGTCTAACTGTATCATTAATCATAATCTAACTGTATCAGTGATCATAGTCATAACCAAACTGCATCTTTAACCGTAGTCATAATCTAACTGCATCTTAAATCATAGTCATAATATAACTGCATCTTTAATCACAGTCATAATATAACTGCATCTTTAATCATAGTCATAATCTAACTGCATCAGTAATCATATTCATATATTCTGTTTCCCATATTCAAGTCTAGTTTTTGTTTAAAAAAATGCACAGCCCACTATCTTCAGTTAAACCTTTCCATTAATGTACAACTGTCAGACTGAAACATGTTTTTCTTTTCTCTGTTCTGGAAAATATTACCACAAATCTGAGTACCCTTCTTTTTTTTGTGTTCAAAACACACCTTAATATTTTCATCTTCTTTTGAAGGGAAAAACTAACAGGAATGTGAAAGCTGTTTTCTGACCTGTTGTAAATGTGAATCACTTCAGAGTTCTTAAAGCATGACTCTTAGTACATGCTGTTTTTCTATCACAGAGCATTGTGGTTTTTTACTAATCGGATAGCTGATGAATTTATTACCTCTGGGAGTGAAGCAGATGCAGCTGCTAACAGAAAAGGGATCATCTGTCTGATTTATGACTTGCATAAAAGTTATTCATTTTAATTAGTGCTTGATAGCTGCTGCATTGATTTTGAATGAATTTATTTTGATAAGTACTTGTGTGATGATTGTGTATTCCCCATGGGGCATTCTTTTATTTTTCTCTTTGCTGGACCTGCTTGCCATTTAAAGATTCAGCAGGTCCAAGGCAGTATGTTTCGTACTACATCAGTCAGATAACCACAACAGGCAATGTTAAATTTTCCTTTGCAACTTAACTTGTAGAAATTAAAACTAAACTACCAAAAGTAATAAAGAACATAATTTAACTTATTTTTCTAGTCAGTGGCTCATTTAGCGCATGTATTGAAACACAATTATTTTCATTTAATAATGCTGTTGCTTCTTTGGTTAACTAGAATAGCTTCATTCCACAGTTTATTTTAAGGATCAGGTTAGTTTTAAGGAAAAATTCTTCTACTTCTTCTTTCAGCTTTTCCCGGTTAGGGGTCGCCACAGCAGATCACCTGTCCGCTCATGATTTGCAGTAGAGTTTTGCAGTGTCAAGTTGCCTGCCCAGTGCCCAACCTTCCATGGAAGGCACACGCACGCACTCATGCCAAAGGAAAGCAAATAACTTTATTGACTATCGGGTATTTATTACTGTACTCACGATGATACCAAAGCTTAATTAATTTCGTACCATCTGATGGTCTGTTAAAGTCTCAGATTATTATTTTAAATACATTTTAATATGATAATTTAACTGTTTTCATGCAGATGGCCTAATTACCATTTAAACAAGATAGATGTGAGTTGTATGTCATTTTATATTGTCCAACAATGCCAAACATTTGTACACAATCTGCCTGGACAGACACTCAATGCTTTCCTATTCATTAAAAGGAATATGCAGACTTGTCGAATCAAAACACATGCCTAAGTCATTGATAATTTCCTATAAAAAAATCACACATTCTTTTTGGTTAGCATAAAAATAAAATATTACTGTAGGCTACATTCTCTTAACCCTACATTGGAGGAGGGTATAAATAACCTTATTTTGAACTCTTGAGTAGCCATTTCATACTACTCAGAGACTTCATCCTCATCAGAATATGTCTCAACGGAATCTTAAACATTTAGTGAAAACTCATACCAGACTGGACCCATGTATAAAGGTATGTTCTGTTTGTATTCACTAACATACTTCAAAGATGTCCCACCAGTAAGGTACAGACAAACAATTTAAGCAGTCTCTTCCCCATTATAATAAAGGTCTTACATAAATTTCAAATAAGTTCCCTCAAGCTATATCTCAGGATGGTCTGTCCCTGAGCAAATATTGATCAGCCTTTTCCTATAACTAAACTCTCTGACCTGGGGTCATATCTCTCAACCTGTTAGCACAATAATCTGGACAAAGCCAAAGGTAATGGAGGGACAAAGGCCCAAAATAGGGATGATTTTTAAATATTGCTCATATAAACTTTGAAGGTTGCTAGAATAAAAGGTTTTGCTGCTTTCATGTATTTTCTGAAGGCTAGGGAGTCAGAAACTTAAGCATACATCATTATTTAGTGAAATCATTCCTCACTGATTTGGCAGAAAACCAAAGTTTTATTAGAAATAGACCAAAAATATGAGTGAAAATCTGGACATTCTGCCATAATCTGCACAGTTAAGAGCTGTGTCTGGTTTCTGCTTTAGGAGTAAATGATGCGACTACAGCTTACGGTTGTCCTGGACAAATTCTTACAGTTACTAACTCCAGTGTAGAATAACACTGAATTTCAAAAAAAAAAAAAAAAACTATCTGCTTGTGGTTGTCTAGAAATTTCAGTAAGAGAGATATATCAGATATGAAAAGCATGGATGTTTCCATAAATCTCATGCACTTTCAGGAACGTCTCATAGGTACAAGAAAAAAATAAAAAGAGTATAGAAGTGGGAATAGATCAACAAAAATACACAGTGATAGACATGACAAAAGCAATGTGCAGTATCCGAACAGATCAGGATCTGTCATGCACTGTCACAAATAAACTATAATAAACTGAAATATTAGCACAGAGATAAAAAACTTAGAAGATACACGGATAAATATAAAGGAAAAGTACAAAATAAGAAATGTATTAATGACCCCAAAAAGTTTTATAGAGAATTGGGAAACAAGTCAAAAGGAATTGAAACACCACCAAAAAAGAAGAAATAGATACATTTTGGGGAAATATCTATGAAGATACATTTTGGAGAAATATCTGTGAAGATCCTGTGGAACATAACAAAGATGCTAAATGGATAGAAGAGGGAAAAGAAAGACTAAGAAGCTCAAATGTACAGGATATGAAATGGGATGAAATAACGGCCAGAGAGATTGAAAGAAAGTTAAAAAAAAGCACCTAATTGGAAAACCCCAGGCCCACATGCAGTACCTAACTTCTGGCTAAAAGTAATAACATGTTTACATGAAGATTTAGCCATGAGTAACAACTATTTATATGAGCACCCTGAACAGACACCAGCCTGGTTAACTAGAGGAAAAACAATGCTCCTACTTAAGAGCGAACCTTCAAGCTATCCTAATAACTGATGACCAGTAACTTGCCTTCCAACGATGTATAAACTATACAGTGGAACTGATGCTGACAGAGTTTATAGTCATTTAGAAGAAAACACAATCATGGCATTAGAACAAAAGAGAAACAAAAGAAAGTCATATGGAACAAAGGATCATTTGTTGTTAAATAAAGTCATAATAGAGAATTGTTAAAAAGGGAAGAATCTTAATATGGCATGGATAGTCTACAAAAAAGAATCTGACAGTATCCCACATTCATGGATAAAAGTGTGCTTAAAAGTGTATAGAATGTACCGTAGACTGATCGATAACATTACAGCAACCATGGAAGACTGGCAAACTGCTTTGCAGTTAAACCGTGATAATGGAAAAATTATTATCCCAGGGATAAAAATTCAAAGGGGATATTCCATGATGACTGTCACTGCTGTTTTTTTGTCTTGCCCTTCACCCATTAAGCTATGCACATAACATATTAGGTCATGGCTATAATTTGGCTCCCAGAAAACAACAATATATAAAGACTTCTCATCTTCTTTTTGTGGATAATTTAAAACTGTATAGTTCATCAGATGAACTGAAAGCACAATTGCAAGTGGTCCGAATGTTTTTAGATGACATGAAAGGAGACATAGAGGAGCTCTCTGGGCATGTAGCCCAGGCCGGTATGACCCTGACCTTGAGTAGCATCTTACCCTCACCAAGAATGATGCCACAGTATAAAGACAAGATTATCAATTTCAACAATTGGCTTAAGTATTGGTGTCATTCAAAGGGGATCCAATGCCTGTCAGCCTGGGATGACATGCTCGACAAGCCACGATGCTTTGCTAGGGACGGCTTGCACCTGTCACCCCTGGGCTTTCGGATATTGGCAAAGGCTCTTGCTACCCCCATAGTGCCTTTTTTAGGCAAGGCTCAAAAGACAAACCCACCTCCATAGGTATCACAAGGGATAAGAAACTAAGAGTAATGCTACTCAACGCCAGAAGTCTAAACCTCAAGATGCACGCACTCGAAACTCTCCTTAGCATGGAGAACATCGATATCTGTGCAGTAACAGAAACCTGGTTCAAGGATCTTGAGAGCACCCCAGCACTACCAGGTTATACCTCATACCATGCTTTTCGGCCCCAAAACTTGGACCGAACCACAAAAGGAGGGGGAGTATCAATATTCGTCAAAGATACCCACACCTCCAGGTTGGTGGCACAGCACGAAGCATCAGAGACTATCCATGTGCAACTAACAGTGGGTAAAACTGCCTTCCAGTTTATAGCCTGCTACAGACCACCCTCCCAAACCCAGGAACCCCACTCGGCCTTCCTGAGAACACTGGAAAATATGAAGGTCTCTCCAAACACCATTATATTGGGTGACTTTAACTACCCAACCATAGACTGGGAGCATTACTCTAGCTCCAACACCCTAGCCCAAAGGTTCTTAGAATTTATAAACTCAAATGCTATGGAACAACTTGTTACCACTCCCACTAGAGGGGAAAACATACTGGACCTGATCATCACCAACATGGGGACTCTATGCTCCAGACCAGAAGTTTATCCCTCACTGGTAAGATCAGACCATAAACTAATCTCACTGGATATTCACATCCCGACCCCACCCCATGCCCAGAAAACCACAGTGAAAAACTTCTCTTAAGCAAATTTCACACTCCTCAAAACCGAGGTGGAATCCTTCAAAGCCCCCGGGCCTCTGGATAATACGGCCCAGACCACAAAATCCTTTATAAACGCATTCTATGAACACCTTCAGGAATGCATGGATCATGCAATCCCAAATAAAACCAAGACCCAATCCTCCAAAGGCAGACGTCCTGTCTGGTGGACCCCAGCCATAAACAAACTATACAATAGAAGGAGGAAGCTACTACATGACAGAGCAAAATCCCAAACAGGGAAGGCATCTCTGATCAGTATTAGCAAAAAACTACGGGCACTCATAAAATCGTCTAAGGCCAGCTTCGAGAGAAAATTGCACAGGACACTAAGGATAATCACAAGGCTTTCTTTAGTTATGTTAGGAACCTGGGTGGGAATTCCCAGATATGCTCAGAATTAGTCCAAAATGACAAAAATACACGAACCCACAGACATTGCCAACATCCTAGCTGACAGGTTCAGCGCAAACTTCTCCCCCCCTCCCCACCAAAAGGGCTAATATCTATCCCAGCAGAGTGCTGCTCCCCTGACATCTCAGATGCTCAGGTAAGAGCTGCCCTCTCCAAAGCAAGAAACACTGCATCAATGGGACCAGACGGTGTCCCGGGCTGCGTCCTACATGAACTCCAAGAAGAGCTAAACCCAAACCTAAAACTACTGTTGAATCTCAGCCTTACTACAGGATATGTACCCAAAGAGTGGCGTACAGCAACAGTGGTCCCTCTCCACAACGGTGGTACCTCAACGGATCCTGGAAACTATCGCCCCATAAGTCTCACTAGCTTGGTCTGCAAAGCTATGGAAAGGATCATCACGGACCTTATAAATAAAGATATTGGGGACCTACAGACACTGGATCCTACCCAGTTCGGCTTTGTTAAGAGCAGATCCTGCCTCTTAAACCTGCTCAATTTCTTTGAAACAGTCACCAAGGCCATTGACAAGGGGAAGGTGGTCCACACAGCCTACCTGGACCTCGCAAAAGCCTTCGATACAATACCCCACTCGGGCATTATAGATAAGCTCACCAGCTTAAATATAAACCCCTATGTCACTAGATGGGTTGCAAACTGGCTCAAGGACAGAACCCACATGATTAGAATAGCTGGAGCCATGTCAGACTCCAAACCAGTTACAAGTGGCGTCCCACAAGGCTCAGTCTTGGGACCTCTCTTGTTCGGTATATATTTCTCGGAGGTACAGGCCAACATGGAAGGACTGTGGCTGACCAAGTTCGCAGATGACTGCAAACTGGGCACCATAATAGACTCTCCAGCTGACACAAGCATCCTCCAAAAGGGCCTCATAGAAACAGACAACTGGTGCCAGAGCCATGGCCTCAAGCTAAACACCAAAAGTGTATAGTCATCCCTTTGGCAAAACAAAATGCCCACAAATTACCACATAGGTGGTAATCCATTAAGTACAGAAGAAGTAATTAGGGACCTGGGGACCCAAGTTGATAGCAATCTCTCATTTGACAACCACGTGGCCAAAGTGGTTAGAAAAACATTTTATATAGCCCACCTAATCATGAAGGGATTCACATCTAGATCAGGGGAGGTCATCGTGCCTCTTTACTCATCCCTCATCAGGCCCATGATTGAGTACAATGCCCCTTTTGGGATGTACCTTACCAGACACCTGCAGCAACTGGAAAGACCCCAAAAGTACCTCACCAAGAGGATCAAGGGGCTCAAACAGATGCCGTATGCTGCCCGGTTAAAGAAACTCCAGCTCTACTCAGTGGCATACCGCCTGCTCAGAGGCAATCTGTGCCTGACTTATAAAGCCATGTCCAACCTGGAATTAATGGACATGCTGCACCTCAGAAAATCCAAATCCCATCGAGCTACGCGCTCGAGGGACTTAAACCTCAGCACTGAAATAAATAGGATATGCTGGAGGGACAGATTCATAACCCAGAGGCTCCCTTCACTCTGGAATAAAATCCCAGTCCAGGTTAGGCAGAGTCCCTCATTGACTCTCTTCAAGAGGAATCTTGATGAGTGGATGGGAGATCGTAGGTTTACCCCAGGTATCACTTCTGTGTCACTGTTAGACAGAGGCACAGTATACTAACCTCGAAAAAGGGCATAGCAAAATTAATTTAAAATGGGTGGCGAAAGCCATACACACTCTGGCTAGGCTTATAAATGCCCTAGGGCAGATAGCCTAGTATGAACCTATGAACCTATAAGAATGTCATTTGGTCTTGATAAATGTCCAAAAGCAACCTTTAATCCAGGAAAGCTGCAGCATCAGTAAAACATTGGTTTGGAACAGGAATGTGATAAAAAAATAACTTCAGCAAGAGGAAGTGTATACCTATTTGGGAATTGATGAAGGCTCAACAATAAAATATGAAGACTAAAATTATTATTGAGAACAGCATTGTCATCTAGGGACAAAGTCTGCACTACAAATCAGTTTGGTCTTCCTGTCGTAACTTACAGTTTTGGAGTGATAGGAAAACAAGAAGGAGGCTTCATGCTCATCGAATGATTTATAAAAGTCTGTGAATACCATGACTATATAGTTCCTGTTCTGAAGGAGGTATAGACCTCCTTGAAATTGATTACAAGTATAGATCTGAAATCGTAGGACTGCTTACATATCTGCTGACTTCACCAAATCCAAACATCCAAACATAGTGGAAGTTTTTAAACATGAGGAGAATAAGTCTAAGATGACTTTCCAGCTTAGTTTAGCAGAAGCGTATCGGCATCAAGCAGGAATGGAAATCAAAGCAGAAGTCGATAAAAATCAGGCAGCAACTGAATGTGCAAAAAACAAAAGAAAGAATATGCGGTGAAGGATCAGATGAGAAGGCAGGAAATGTGGAAAATGTATAAATATGGTTCCATATATAGAAAACTCTTGAAATAATCTCATGTTGATCAGGATCTGACAGCAGAATGATTAAGGAGAGGTGGATTTAAACCAAAACATGAAAGGCTAATACCGGTGGCACAAGATAGTGGACTATATACACAGTGGTTTACAAAATGCATTGAACATGTGGGAGAAGTGGTCAAATGTAGGTTTTGTAAAACAGAATTGGAGACAGTCGCACACCTTGTTGCTGGTTGTGTTATGCTAATGGTAGAAGAACTGTGTACTGAAAGGGGTCTACCTGAAAAGACCGAAAAGCGAAAACAATGACAATGATATCACAGACACCAGAAGACCGACAATGGAAATAATTGACAGTTCGAAATCCCGACGCTGAAAACACCGACATGTGAAACGAGCATGACTGTGTAAGTATGCGATAGTGACGGACTTTAGGGTTAGGTAAGTGTGTGTTAGTGACAGACTTTAGAGTTAGGGTGCAGGTACGGTAAGTGTGCGATAGTGACGGACCTTAGGGTTAGGGTTTGGGTTAAGGTTAGTGTATAGATAGTTGTGTATATAAGGTTTAGTGTAGGTTTGTAAGGTTTTTGGTGTGCTTGTGTTGTGTGTTTTTCAGAAAAGGAATTTTTTTTGTTTTGTTGACTGTCGGGATTGTGGTTTGTCAGGCATGTGAACTTTTGTGTTTTTGAGCTTTCGGTTTTGTGATGTCTGTGATCTTGTAGTCGGTGTTTTCGCTTGTCAGTGTTATCTAGTAGATCCACTGAAAGGCATAATAATGTGGCAAGACTGTTGCATTGGGGATTGTGCAGACATATTACTGAAGTAGCTGAAAAACACTGGAAACATGACCCACAAAGCATTATAGAAAATGTTGACATTTACATCACAAGGGAGTACCCATTACCAACAATTCAAAAAATAGATGCAAGAAAACCAGACATAGTGGTCTATGAAAAGAAGAAAGAAGTGGCATTTATCATTGAAATTGCTACACTCACTGATTACAGTGTCTTATGTACAGACAGAGACAAAGTCATAAATTACAAGGATTTGCAGGCAGAAACAAGGGTAATGTGGAAGAAGGAAACTCAGACAGTTCCAATACTACATGAAGCAATGGAGTGTTATAGAAAGAATTCACAATTTTACTTGGGTATGTTACCGATATATGTAACTCTGTATGAATTGCAGAAGGAGTCTTTACTGGACACATTGTGGGTGCTGTAAAGAGCACTTCTGGCTAACATCATATGTTGAAACAATATTAATAAAGCACCAGGTAATGATGGAACTATATCTAAACTTGACAGTAAAGAAGCCCTACACATATTACATATGTTTTTTCTATTTTTATGGACTTAATTAACGTTCCTCCTTCTTGGAAATATACCCATATCTCTCCAATTTTAAAAACCGACAAGAATCCTACTCAATGCTGTTCATACAAATCTGTTTCACTTCTAAATGTAGATTATAAGCTATTCATGGTAATTCATGCTGATAGACTAAAACACATTCTACCTTCTATGATTGAGGAAGATCAAACTGGGTTTATTTTAAAAAGAAACACCTATGATAATATTAAAAGAATGGTTACAATAATCTACTGTGTAAATAACACAAGTGAGAACTTAACATGAATGAGTTTTGAAATAAATAATGCTTTTGAATCGGTCAACTGGAAATGTATTTTGCTAGTTCTAGAAGAATACAAGTTTTCTTTTAACTTTGCACATCTTATTAATCTTCTCTGTGCAGATTGCTTTAGAAATGTCAAAATAGGTACTGTCACATCTGATTCTATACAAGTATTAAAAGGCATTAAACAAAGATGTTCTCTTTTAGGTCAAATACAGATGTAAAAGGTATTAAAATAAAGTTCTAAAATTCATTTGTTTGTAGGTGACATCTTATTGACATTGAGTTATAATAATAAATCTTCATCTACAACTTTTTTAGCAATGGAACTATTTCATAGAAAATCTGGTTTAACATTTAATGCTAACAAAATAAAATTTTACTGATAAACATAAATAAGAATAAAATCCCAAATAGGTTTTTTTAATATATTTTTAAAGAAAAGACAATGAACTACTTGGGAATAACCATAATGGATAATATTAAAGATAAAATATATAATTATACTAGTTGTATAAATAAGATAAAGAATATAATGGAAGAAAGCCTCTCAATCATCAAAATGATTATCTTGCCAAAAATCCTATATATTATTCAGTCATTAACATTACCCCTATGAAAACCCGTTTTAAAGATTTTAATACTTTAATTTTTAAATTTCTTTGGTTCCCTAACAAACCAAAAATTGTGTTGAATCATCATATAAGAGACTGGGAATTCAGGGGAATAGGACTACCAGACATGGAATTATATTCATTATCATTTATGAAAACAATATGTCTTTGGATCAACAACACTTATACAGCTAAATGGAAATAATTTTATAGGAAAGACATTATGGAAGCAACAGGAATGACTGGAAGGTTGATGGACCCTCTTGTAAATAGTTATTTTCTCTGTTTCTGTATTTATGAGATTAGGTTGTTTTTTTTTTTTTCCTTACTTTTAATACGTATGCGTATTTCTGATTACAAATTTTGTAATGATTATATTTTATAAAAGTTTAATAAAACATTTTCAAAAAAATATTGAAACAATACTAATTTCCTAAACTTTAATCATACTTTGACTTAGGAATGGGGCCCTTTTCCTTCATGGTTTAGAAACCCAGAAGACTTGGAGAAATCAAAAAGTACAAGGAAGGGAATTACCCCAACAGTGTCACAAGAGGATCACCTAAAGGCCTTTGGAAGATTATCAGAAATCTGTCAGGAACCACACATAGTAAATAAAACTGTGATATAAATATGAAGAAAAACACACTCACCCTTGTGTCACTGAAGGCCATAACTGTAAAGATCATCTCATCTCACATTATTCACTAGTACCTCCTCCCAGTCAGTCACAGACATGATATACATATCCACTTTACACTTTAGGAAAGTATCCTAAAAAAGGGACAACCTGTTTAGAATGTTTGGACCTAAGTTTCAATCCTAAAACAATGACTCTACATGTTATATTCTTTGTGTTGCAGTATCAGTTATAACAAAACCACTAGCCCATACTTTTAACTTATCTCTTAATCTTGATACAGTCCTGTCAATCTCTCTGATATTAGTGCTTCCTTAAATAGTGTGGTATTTTTAACTCGTAGCTAAATGATGTCCTATAAGCAAAATCCTTGCAGAATCAGCCTACCTGTAGATTCTTCAAAACAAACACACAAAAATGATCCTCTGCCAGTTATCAGAGTGGATTAAGGAAGAGGGACAGTGTAATTACATGTTTATGTTGTGTAAATCATCTCATCTACACCAGCATACTCATTAAATTCAAACAGTGTTTGAAGTTCTAGACTATTTGCTCTTCCTTCTAAATATTGAAAATACTTGCATTTGGTGGTGGTGGGGGGGGGGGGCAGTGCAGTTAAAGTTTGTTATGGCTTTTGACTCCATAATCTCAGAAAATGTATCATTTCAGTAGGTGTTCTTCAGGGTCAGTCTTGGGAGCAGTCTGCTTTGTTTATTTGTAAGTGCCCTTCCTGCCCCAAAGGGTGCATTTAATTCTTCTTAGTAATGCTAAAACCTGCCAGGTGGACCTTCTGAAGGAACCATTCTACTACCCCTTTAATAGTTGAGTCTCCAGTCCTAAGAAAAGAAAGTATTTGGCACCCATTATTGAATAAGTAAGATATACGGTAACCATCTGACATGCCAGACATGCTCGTGTGAGTCCCAAAACACAAAGACTGAATGATCAAAAAATGGACTTCTTATATCAAGTATGAGTTTTCTCAGAATATTTCCCTTTCTCTGAGGTATGGCAATCTTTGGGTTTAAAGGAGAAGAATGATGTTCAACATTCGCTCTTGTCCTTCATTTCCACTCCCTTTTTTGGATTTGTTTGCAGTCAACATTTTGAGTGCCGACATTTCAATAGAGAGCCAAGATATGTATACCTTTAAAAGGGTTGGATCCATATAGTAACCCATTAAAACTGATATAGGAAAAAGGTAGGTGTGTGCTTGCATGCAACTCTCTTATATACCCAAGTAATCACTTTATCTGTTAATCTGATAACTACATTCTTAAATATTCTAGCTACCACAATCTACTGATTAGTTTTCTGTCTCCTAAAACTATTTCCATTGTATCATTCCTTTTCAGTGTCTGTAATGGCACCAGGTGATAACACATAAGTGTAATTACCAAAGTCTCCTACTAAGTTAATTCCTTCTATTAAATAGGTTGTCTTTTAATAAATTATTGTAATGTATTTATGCCTGTTTACTTACCATTCTATTACTCTTTCAATATATCTGAAAATGAATCTTACAAATTTTATATTGTTATCTTTAATGGTTATGACTTTGACATTTAAAATTTTACATTGTGTGTTTAACTTTGTAAAAAGTCATATTTTTTGTATTTTAGTTGTACAAGTTATACATGTCTACACCCTCACCATCAGAAAAAAAGTATTATTAAGGGTCAAATGGTGAGGTTATCAAGACTGGTTAGTGATGAGAAGACTTTTTTGGATGAGATGTACACTTTAGTAGGGATGTTTTTAGAGAGAGGTTATCCTCTAAAATTGGTTTTAAACACAAAATGTGAAGTGGTTTCCAAAAGGTACACATCTTTTTTTCCTATTTTAACGTCAGGTACTAAAACTGTGGATACTACCACAAGGGATAATTCTGACATACTTGTTTTAAAATGCAACCCTTTGTGTACCCCCCTTATTGAAACAACTAAAAAATTGTGGCAAGTTTGTTTCAATTAATATACTAAGACAAAGTTGGGGGCTCAACCCACGGTGGTATTCAGTAGGGGGAAAAACATTAAAAACATCCTGGAGGACAAGAAAAATAGATGGTACAAGTCTTTGATGGTCAAATGTGGGCCATGTAAATTTTGTCGCTACATTAATGACGGGCCATATGTGGCGATACACGGACATGATTATGCTTTATCATGCCCAGGGAGATGTAGTTGCAATACTACGATGTTGGTCTATGTTGCCACGTGTGTCAGTTGCCATGCTTTCTATGTGGGAAAAACTGTCCGAAAGCTAAAGGACAGGATTGCTGAACATCTTAGGGCCATTAGAAGGAAACATGGGCACAATGCTTTATTCAACCATAGTGTTGGTTGTCCCAATTTTAAAAAATATATTTTCTTTGTTATTGACCGGGTGGTACCGACCTGTAGGGGTGGCGATGACAGACTTCTTGTTGAAAGCAAAGAAGTAAGGTGGCAATTGAGGTTAAATGCCACGCGACCACCAGGACTTAATGAGAGTATTTCCCTCATGCCCATGTTAAAGCAGAGATCTAACAACATTATTTAGTACACTTACTATACTGGGTACAGTGTTCATTTGGTACCCGGAACAGGTACACTGTGGGGACGTAATAGTGTTTTGAATAAGTCTGAAACCATAGTTTGGTATTGTTTCAAACTTCAAAAGTTAAAAGCTAATAGTTTTTCAGCTTGAGTATGTTTACCAGCATTGCCTGCTGCTATGTTCTTTTTATATATATGCTTTTTATATAACAATGTTTTTAATTCATGGAACTAATTTTTACAGTATTTTTTTATATGTTCACTTAAACTTTTGAACCAATTTTGTTGTTTTTGGAACCTAGTGGATATGTTAAATTTGGCTAGGTATTATATGCATTGTTAAATGGATTCTTTGATTTGTTTTAGATGAAATGATTTGCACTAAGCACTTTCTTAAGGGCGGTTCATCTAATGTTGTTTTATGGCTGATGATTGGCTTATCAATTAATTAATTAAGTGTTTGTAAAAAACTTTTCCACTATTTATTCTGTTGTAGTTAGAGGTTTCTTTGACTCTGCTGAAGCCAATTACTGGTGAAAGCGCTTAGTCGAAGGAACATTTTGTTGTCAGTAAAGCTTGTGTGTTCCAGGTTGTTGTTGGGATAATTTTTTCTACTTTTCCAAGTCTTTTGTTCCTGTTGGGAATTTGTTTTTGCTGTGTACTATATAAAAAGCCCCTTAGTAAGGTTGCCCTGCTAGAACTGGTTTGCTATGGCAACATATTAGGAATGAAAGCAACTTCATGCATTTCAAAATGCAATTACTGGATCACTTATGTATGGTTTATAGATGTAATCATTGTGGTCTGAATGTTTAATCTACTAGTTGTTATAAAGAGTAGTCAGTCAGACTTTTATGATGTATTGTTGATCTCGTAGTCATTATAAAAGGTAGTCAGTAAGAATAGTAATATACATGATTAATCTCCCAGCTGATGTGAATTTTAATTTGAGATAGGGGACATCAGTTGCTTTTATAATTCAGATGACTGTAGCCATTGAATTATTCTACCTTTTCCCTTATGTGTATCAGCTTTGCAAAAAGTCTTTTTAGTTTTTTTGTCAGTTATGTCATTGTGTGAGTCAATGTTCTTCTTGTCCCATGTCATGTGCAGGCAATCCAATGCCCCATGTTTTTGCCAGTTCAAAAGCAAACCATTTTGATTCGATTGCATTTCATGATAAGTGTGCAACCGGGACCATCTCATGACTAAAGAGGTTCTTTGGACCAGCTCACCTACTAGTGCCTTCTGTGCAGAGTCTGCATGTCCTCCCTGTGGTCGTGTGGGTTTCCTCCGGGTGCTCCAATTTCCTCCCACATCCCAAAGACATGCTGTAGGTGGATTGGACACTCTAAATTGGCCCTAGGCATGAGTGTGCGAATGTGTGTGCCTTCTGTGGAAGGTTGGGCACCAGGCTTGCAAGTCGATACCATAAAACTCCACTGCCAATCATGAGCAGACAGGTGATCCACTGTGGTGACCCCTAACTGGGAAAAAGCCGAAGGAAAAAGAATCCTCAGATTATTCCAGTGATTTGCCAGAAAGCAACCAAAAACATAAGGCAAAAATCTGGACAGTGGAGATATGTGCTTGCTAGCAAGACATTAAACATAATGATTATACCGAGGGATGTTGCTTTATGGACTTTTAATGTTTCAGAATTAAAGTTCTATGACTATGAGTAGACAAACTGTATGGAAACAGCATATGTTGGATACTATTTATGATTTAGATTTATAGCTGAGGTGATGTTGCAAACCACTACAGTTTTAGCAAAAGCACCTGCTTGCTACAACTTATATCACACATGAAGCTTTGAAGCAAACTCTTCAGTTCTGGCTACAACGTATTGAGTGGAATTCATTTTCTGATTTGTATTCAGAAATATCAGTACAGTGCGACCAATGAATCGGCATTTTACAGTTGTGTACCATAATACCTCGCTGCCCTCTTCACCCCACCCTAGCCACACATCTTCTTCTTTCTGTTAAAATTTTGCTGTGTTAGGAATACAAATTAAGCTAATGAAACTAGACGTCATGAAATGTTTGTTTAGCGGGATTACCAGGGGCATAAGCATTTAAACATTTTGCATGTGCGCTGTGATGGTGGACAAGGGCAATTGTCTTTGGAGCTGCTTGTTGTGCCAAAAGTAATTTGATGACAGCCATGGGATATGGTCTCACAATTTATTCCATAGGCGCCACAGATATGAATATGAAATGTGCACACAAATTAATCACTACACAGATCATTAAGTGAAATCAGCCAAACCAAACATATCAAAAAAATGCTGTACTCCAGGAAAATCAAAAATGTAAAACAAGCATTTTTATTTAATTTAAGCTCTTTTGTCTGAATTTCAGCAAACTTCATCAGACACTAAAACTTAGACTAACACACTTTAAAAAATGTTATAAAAAGAAGCTGATCAACTATACTGTAAATTTATAGGAATATGCATTTAAATACACCTTTAAGCATGAATGTGATTAGATCTATGCAAACTAACTTGTAGTTTGTAAATAAAATGTACTAATAATACCAACTGCCAAGTAATGAGAAATTAATGATTTAATAAAATGTGGTTTTGAGTTATAAGTTGTTGCTCTTGGCTAAAGATACAGCATGAATAATACCCAGGGGGAGCATGGCATTTAATGAAAGTTGCCATCTTAATTTTTTATACTCCAGGGTGTCTTCTCAACATCCTCCCCTGGAGATATATTTATTTCATTAAAGAAAAAAAGAAAACCAATTTGTTAAAACTCCTACATTTAATGTAATTTGCTAACTGCTGCCTTATTTATGTTATTCTCATGCTCTGTACTGTTTGCTGAAGTTGTCTTTCTGTTTTTTCCCCAGACATAAATCATCACTAAATAGGCAGATGGATTAATATACTGCACTTCTGCTTTTACAGTTGTAGGAATTTGGGGCATGGTATTGTTCTAGCATAACCTGCAGCAGTAACATTTGCACTTTTGTTTCTGTGTTTACAATATTTACACACTGAACATTTTTAAATGTTTTGTACACTTAGTATGAAACTTGTGTTTATCTCATTTATTTCTTTCAAGAATATATTTTATAGTAATATCCCTCATATATAGAACATTTTGATCTGTTGCTAACATCACAGTGTCCATATTCTTATTAACTGTATAGCTTTTACTAATAATTTTCACTACTATAGTACTTTGGGGCATGCTGGGAATAATCTTGGCCTCAGAGAAAATTTTGTTTTCTGCTATAACTATTATTTTCTGATTTTGTAACAGTGTTTGCATAAATTGAGTAAAATCTTTTTCTTCAAATAATAATTTCAGGATACGCTAACCTCTGTATGTAAATATGTGCTTCACCTTAGTAAGCTCATGTAAAAGTAAATCATTTTCACAAACTAACCTGGATAATCTTTCTCCTGTGCTATGTGGGATGATCACTAGTGAAGTATAGAAATGCATTCAAATAAATGGGGTTTCTATACTTTCTAGAACAAAATCTTTTTTTTTTTTTTTTTGCTTTCACCCCTGTATATTGTCATAACCAGGTATTTGATGTAATTTGTAGAAGATTTATAGATGAATTTTACAAATGAAAGCAGTACCTAGCCATATTAAAAATGTAATCCAGACATCTTAGATAGAATTCAGTATATTTCACATACATATGTATATGTGTGTGTGTATGTATATATATATATATATATATATATATATATATATATATATATTTGTGTGTGTATATACACACGCAGCTTAAATCTGTATCTATAACTATATCTATGTCTATCTATATGTGTGATTGCAGACAGAATAGGGACCACACTTTGACTGCAGTGGATTTTTACATCTTTTTTCTCTTTACTTGACTGCTTCTTCAGCAAACGAAGGCAGTCAATGCACTGCAAGGTAAGGTCATAAACCAATGCCTTGTCCTACTTCGTTATGTTCAACTTTTATGACTGAGGGAAAATTGCAAGTGTCAGTGGCTTGTCTTTCTCATTCCTTGGCGAAGGATTTAGGGGTTATGTTTGCAACACTGTGTAAACGGGTGCAGAATAGAACTCTTCACCTTAGCCATAATTCATTTTATACTGTTCATTAATTAGATCTAATTCATTTAGCAGAATATTGTTCTAAAGGCTTGCTTTTGCAGTATCTTCATATGGAGGTCACTGGGATTTCTGAAGTGTATTTTTAAGAATGAACAATTGTTCTTGATTACAGTTTTGGCTCACTTTCCCTGTTATTCTGCTGCCATAACCACAAACTCTTCTCACCACTCTCAGGATATGGAAATGGTTCTATTACACCACTTCAGTTTACAATTCAGAACACATAACCTCATAAAGAAAGGCATAGGTAGGTACTAGGCTATCGGTCCTAGGGCCTATACAAGCCCAGCCAAAAACGTACCCTGGCTTTTGCCACCCAAGAAAATTATTGTCCTGTGCCACTGTCGAGCAGAGCCACAGAGGTGATCCCCGGGGTGAATTTCCTATTTCCCATTCAATCATCAAGATTTTTCTTGAAGAGTGCTAATGAGGAGCTTTGTTTGATATAGATAGGTAGTTTATTCCAGAGTATGGGAAGTCTCTGGGACAGGAATCTATCCCTCCGGCATGTTCTGTTTATTGTGTTGACAAGGTTTTGGTCTCTAGAGCATGTAGCTCAGAGGGATTGGGACTTCTTTAAGTTGAGCATGTCCAACAGCTCTGGGTTTGACATAGCTTTGTATGTAAGGCAGAGATCACCTCTGAGTAGGCGATATGTGATGGAGTAAAGCTGCAGTTTTTTGAGGCAGTCTGCGTAGGGCATCTGTTTGAGGCTGGTAATCCTCTTTGTGAGGTATTTCTGTGGCCTTTCCAGTTGTAGATGTCTTGTGAGTTACATACCAAAAGGGGCATTGTACTCTATAATTGGTCTAATGAGTGATGAGTAGAGGGGAACAATTACCTCTTTTTTTCTGCATGAGAAACCTTTTGTGATGAGGTGCGCCACATAGAAGGATTTCCTGACTACTGTGGCGATGTGATTATCAAAGGAGAGACTACTGTCCACCTGTGTCCCAAGGTCTCTTATCACACTTTCGGTGTTAAGTATACTACCGCCTGTATTGTAGTTCATGGGTACAGAGTTTTTACCAAAGGGGATGACAATGCACTTTTTGGCATTGAGCTTGAGGCCATGGCTTTGACACCAAGCATCTGTCTCAGTGAGGCCCTTTTGTAGGATGTCCACATCGTTAGGAGTTTCGATTATGGCTCCTAGTTTGCAATCATCTGTGAACTGCATTAGCCAAAGACCTTCTCTGTTAGCCTGTACTTCAGAGAAGTAGATACCAAATAGGAGAGGACCCAGGACTGACCCCTGTGGTACTCCACTTGTCACTGGTCTGAAGTCGGATTTGGAGTCTGCTACTTTCACAGTGTGGGTTCTTTCAGTAAGCCAGTTGGCAACCCATCTTGTGAAATAGGGATTTATAACTAGTTTAGTGAGTTTATCTATAATTCCAGAGTGGGGGATGGTGTCAAAAGCCTTGGCAAGATCTAGATAGGCTGTGTGAACCACCTTACCCTCGTCTATAGCTTTGGTGACTGTTTCAAAGAAGTCTTTCAGGTTTAGGAAATGTGATCTGTCTTTTACAAACCCAAACTGGGTGAGGTCCAAAGTTTGGAGATTACCAATGTCTTTGTTTATAAGTTCCATGATGATACATTCCATTGCCTTGCAGACCAGGCTCGTGAGGCTAATGGGGCGGTAGTTCCCAGGGTCCGTGGTGGCTCCCCCTTTGTGGAGTGGGATAACCATCGCTGTGCGCCATTCAGTGGGCACAAAGCCTGAGGTGAGGCTATGATTGAACATGGTACATAGGTGGGGTGCCAGTTCGTTCTGTAGTAAGTGTAGAATGCAGCCTGGGATGTTCTCTGATCCCATGGATGCTGTGTTCTTGTCTTTGGAGAGTGTGGTTTTTACCTGTGTAGCCATGATTACAGGAACTTTGCATTCTTCCGGTATAGAGATGGGCCCTTTAGGGGGTGAAAGGGGAGTAAAGTTAGCACTGACCCTATCTGCCAGGATGTTGGCAATATCAGTTGGGTCTGTATATTTAGTGCCATTGTGCTGTAACTCAGAGCAGATCTGAATGTTGCCATTGAGATTCTTGACATAGCTATAGAATGCTTTGTGGTTGTCTTTAGAATCAGCAGCGATTTTGTTTTCGTAACTAGCTTTGGAGGATTTTATGAGGGATTGCAACTTCTTACTGAGGCTGACCAGGGAGCTCCTCCACTCATGGGATTTTACTCTTTTGCAAAAGTTTCTTCCTTCTGTTGTAGAGTTTGTTTATGGCAGGGGACCACCAGATTGGCTTTCTTTTTTTGGAGGACAGTGTCTTGGTTCTGTTTGGGATAGCATGATCCATGCACTTGTGTAAGTGCTTATAAAGTGCAATTGTGTAGGATTTAGTAGCCGTAACTGTATTGTCCACCTGCATGGGTGTCATGAAGTTCACCACTTCTGTCTTAAGAAGCATGAAGTTGGCTTTGGAGACATTTTTTACCATGGTTTCCTTAATGGGGGGGGGGAAGCATGTGGATATCTAGGGTGATTAGCTTATGGTCGAATCGGACCAATGAGGCATTGACTTCAGGTGTAAAACCACCATTCACTCATGTTGGTAATGACTAGGGCTAGGATATTGTTGCTCCTGGTGGGGTGTGGATAAGTTGATCCAGGGCATTGGAGTTTATGAATTCCAGAAAGCGTTGAGTGAAGGAGTTGGTACATGAGTAGTTTTCCCAGTTAAAGATGGGGTAGTTGCAATCGCCCATTATTAGGGTGTTTGATTGAACCCTAGTATTTTCCAGTACATCAAGAAAAGAGGAGTGGGAATCCTGGGGCATGGTGGGGGATCTATAGCAAGCTACAATTTGGATTGCAGTTTTTCCCAGAGTTAGTTGCACTTGGATAACCTCGGATGCATTATGCTGAGCAACTAGCCTGGAAGTGTGGATATCCTTAATGAATATGGACACACCTCCACCTTTGGTGTTCTGGTCCAGGTTACATGGCCGAAAAGTGTGGTATGAGTTATAGCCTGGTAGTGCAGGGGTGCTGTCTGGAGCCTTGAACCAGGTCTCAGTCACTGCACAGATATCGATGTTCTCCATTTTAAGGAGCGTCTCCAATGAGTGCATTTTGAGATTTAGACTTCTAGCATTGAGTAGCATCACCCTCAGTGTTTGCTTGCCTATTCCTGTTACGGTGGTGAATTTGTCATTTGAACCTTGCCTAAGAATGGCACTAAAGGGGCAGCAAGAACTTAGCCAGTATCCGGAATCCCAGGGGTGACAGGTGCAGGCCATCTCTGGCAAAGCATCGTGGTCTGTTGACCATGTCATCCCAGGCAGACAGATACCGGATCCCCTTAGAATGACACCAGAAGCTTAGCCAATTGTTAAAGTCAATCAGTTTGTCCTTGTACTGCGGTATCATTCTGGGTGAACCTATTCCATGAATTTATAAATGATCTTTACATTGGTTTTTGAGGAACACAGCTTAGGAAAACTCACATCCAAGAAACTGCAACATTTTTGTTGTGGGTCAAGTTTCCTTTACCCCAAACATGGAGGGTTTCATGCCCTAAACTCACTACCTTGTTTTTATTACAGATTCAGTACAGCTTGGAGAAAGAAAGTAATCTTGAAGATGGCAAAAGACACTGGTTGAACTAGAGTACCTCAGTATAGTTAATAGTAAGCAGCAAAAAAAAGACGAAGTGCACATAAAAACCCTTGAGTTCAGTCACACTGGGAAGAAGTAACTGTGTTTTGAGCACTTGAAAGAGTGAACTGCTCTTGTTGTTAATTGCACTATTTGCACTATCTGAATAACACAGTTCAATGCTCCTACTCCACAAAAACTGTATGAATAACACAGTTCAATGCTCCTACTCCACAAAAACTGTATGAATAACACAGTTCAGTGCTCCTACTCCACAAAAACTGTATGAATAACACAGTTCAGTGCTCCTACTCCACAAAAACTGTATGAATAACACAGTTCAGTGCTCCTACTCCACAAAAACTGTATGAATAACACAGTTCAATGCTCCTACTCCACAAAAACTGTATGAATAACACAGTTCAGTGCTCCTACTCCACAAAAACTGTATGAATAACACAGTTCAGTGCTCCTACTCCACAAAAACTGTATGAATAACACAGTTCAGTGCTCCTACTCCACAAAACTGTATGAATAACACAGTTCAGTGCTCCTAGTCCACATAAACTGTATGTATAACACAGTTCAGTGCTCCTACTCCACAAAACTGTATGAATAACACAGTTCAGTGCTCCTACTCCACAAAAACTGTATGAATAACACAGTTCAGTGCTCCTACTCCACAAAAACTGTATGAATAACACAGTTCAGTGCTCCTACTCCACAAAAACTGTATGAATAACACAGTTCAGTGCTCCTACTCCACAAAAACTGTATGAATAACACAGTTCAGTGCTCCTACTCCACAAAATGCTGCTTTTTTATCATCTAACAATTGTTTTCATGTTTTTTCTCTTTCAGGTTGTTGTTTTCAGCATAGCATTGTAAGCTACTGATACTTCTCTCAGGGCATTCTTGCTATCTGCTGATCCTACTTCACATGGCTGATGAAAAGGTATTCATCTGCCATGATAGGCAGCTGCATTTTCCTTCTACCCTGGTCCACACTGAAATAATTGGTTTGTTTGAACTGGCTGGCTCCTAGTTTTACTACAATGGTCTCAGTGAGCTAATGCCCTACTGTGGTTGTTGCTGTTTAAATGTTTAGCCATAGATTCCTACTCCATTTAAAAGCTAATGTAGAAGAATTAAAGTTCTTGGACTTTTCCTTACTGCCTGGCGGCTTATTACCTAAGACATAATCTGGGAAGGGCACAGAGATGCTCATGTCCTTACTTCTCATCCCTTGACATACAACTGTTTGATAGGATAGCCGCACTGCACACATTCACAGGTTTTTCAAAACCACACAATTATGACTTGAGCAAACATTTTGCCTTTACTTTTAATTGTGAATATCCCAGCAACATCTTTTACCAGAACATCATAACATTGTAATTTCTCGCTTGCCAGTCATATCTTTTAATGCCTAACCATTGCTTTCTCCAACATCATATCTTGATTTCTGGATGTGGGATAAATACAAAGGGTTAGGACACAGTTTAACTGTAAATAGTAATTGTTTGGGATTTGCAATACAGTAGTAGGTGAACACTAATAACCTTACCTCCTTCTAAGTTCTTCCTATGCATTTCTCAGCTGTAATTCTGTATGTGGGTGTCCAGTGCAGTGTACAAAGGCATTCAATTGCTTTGAATAATGCATATAGTCTCCAAAATAATATTGTTGTCATGGAGGCCAGGCTGGTGATTTAAATAGTTAATGTTGCTGATCCTTTGCCTGAAATCAGAGGGCTTTAAGCCCTGGCAAATAAGCATTTACTATATAGATTATGAAGCAGAGCAGAACAAAAGGTCTGAATTACTGTAAATTACATCTGTTAACTTCAACGCACTTCTCTTCTTTCAAACAATCAAACAGATCTCTGTTGGTCTATGAGTATCTTATTGGTGGACGTCTTACATTACACATTGAACTGTTGCACTGTCCATCTCCAATATCTTCCTTTGGATACCCTTACATTCCAAACAATGTCATTCTGTTTCTAAAGCTCCTCAGTCTTTAACATAAGGGTTGTCTGTGGCCACATGGAGCCTCCTTTTTGAACATCAGCACTCACATAAGGGTTTTGTGTGGCCACAGTACTGCTGTCATTTTTAATACTCCTTACAAAATATGGATACTCCGTATTTAACAGGGGAGGTGTTCATCAGCCTTAATAAAATATTAAGTTTTGTCCCGCAACAAGTATACACAAACATTTAGCCTGAGCCTGGTATAGTCTAAACCTTTCCAGTACAGGACATCTTAGAACTTACACGGATAGTATCTACTACAGGTTCTTAGTAGTTCTGTGTTTTATCACTAGTTTCCACTGAGGGGCACAATGAGGGTCACTATTTGTCCCTACCTTACTCTTCATTCGTAAACCAATACCTTATTCTGCATCTGCAGTCTTCCTTTCATAGTCTGATATCCTTATATATCTCCACAATCACTGCTGTCCTATAATTTGCAAATTCTTATTCAGGCATAAGTTAACAAATGTGTGTGCATATGTGTATGCTTTTTTGTGAGTATGTATATGTGTAAAAATAATATATTATATACATTATGTTTTATATATATATATATATATGTGTGTGTGTGTATGTGTGTGTATGTTGGCTGACTGAATTTTTTGGAACTACGTTTGACATCTGTTTAATCTGCAAAATTTGGTTGACTAAGCAGATGGTTGACAGGTATGCGAGATCACACAATTCTCTGGATTGAAGACAATGCCTTTCCCCAATACTGGACAATCTCAGGTTTAGCTTGCCCCCCTCCCATTACAAAATGTGATGTTCTTTTCTTTTTAAGTTTTAATTTTAGATGGATTGAGGTTTTTGCTTGGTGTATACATAGTAGTATGTTGAAATTATTGTTGTTGATACTTTGAATGCTAATGTACGGTCTTTTGACAAAATTACTATACCCGTATATTTTATATGTGTATACTTTTTAACTTCAGATGTAATGTTACTGACTCACACAAATATGTTCTGGACATGTGTTGCATTCCTCATACTAAGGAATCATAGGTCCTCATCAAATGTAAATGGAGAGTAATTCATCTTGATAGGCTGTACGACATTGAAATGATTCATATTTGGTGTCCACAAGTGAAAAGCTACATCTCAGTTATTGTTTGTTTGCTCCTAGTAGAAGTTTCATTGTATTATAGTTTACTGCTGAAGTTTATACTAGAGCTAAGAATGGTTCTGACTTAAGATTTTGCATGCTCCTGTACCTTGAGTTGGGCTAGGCCTTTTGCCTTGTCAGTATATGCCCTCACTTTGAAGTGATGGATTGTAAGGAAAATTTGTTGTTGTTAGTTATGCAAGTCTCTACATTTAGAAACAATAATCAGAAGGGGCCAAGGGTTCTTAAACAGTTCAAATAGCAAGGTTGAGTGTGGGTATCTGTTGTGTGCCCCCATTGCATAGATTTATACTTGCTATTGTCCAATGTTAACCACAATGGTTGATGCCTTACTGGTTGAGTGAATAATTACTATAAATAGGGAGAAAATTGAATTACCAGTGACTGAAAACATAGTGCTACTTATAGTAATCAGATGCATTCTCCATATCTAAATGTTGGAAGGAACTTGGAGACCATGTCTACATATTGCTCCTGTGCACAGGAGAGGCTTTATAATGCTGCCAGAGGCAGATATTATTTTCTCCTGTTTTTTTCTTTTATTAATTGTCCCATGGGTTTTGTTAGGACAAACATTTGTTTTTGTGCCACAGATTCATGCTAGCTTACTTTAAACAAGCTTGGAATATGGAGGTCTATTGTAACTCGGGTGGAGTAGTAACGGATTGATAGTAATCCTGAAGCATGTAGTTAAACCTTTCAACATTGATATGCTTACTATGTGTAATTAGGTCTTCGATGTGCATTCCCATTAATGAATGTTTGCATAAATGCTTATTAGTATGATAGACGTGCATTTTGGATTTGAGTTTCTCTACGGGTGCCTGTGCCTTTTGATCTAATAAATGCTTGTATCTCCTAATAGAAGAGCTTGTGTTTTCAGTCCACTATATTTCTTGGCTGTTTATTGAAATTCTTCTTACATAGAGTTTACCTCTTTATGTCTCTGTAGGCACTGCTGGTTAACTCACCCTTGGGTACAAGAGGGTTCTTAGGAAACCGTTACTATATACCCCAGATCCCTGCTGAGTTCTGAGAGTTTTCAGATATGCATACAAACTGGTTGGAGACTTGAGAGTTCTCAGGCATGTGTGTAAATTGGTTGGAGACTTGAGAGTTCTCAGGCATGTGTGTAAATTGGTTGGAGACTTGAGAGTTCTCAGGCATGTGTGTAAATTGGTTGGAGACTTGAGAGTTCTCAGGCATGTGTGTAAATTGGTTGGAGACTTGAGAGTTCTCAGGCATGTGTGTAAATTGGTTGGAGACTTGAGAGTTCTTAGGCATGTGTGTAAATTGGTTGGAGACTTGAGAGTTCTCAGGCATGTGTGTAAATTGGTTGGAGACTTGAGAGTTCTCAGGCATGTGTGTAAATTGGTTGGAGACCTGACAGTTCTCAGGCATGTGTGTAAGTTGGTTGGAGACTTGGGAGTTCTCAGGCATGTGTGTAAATTGGTTGGAGACTTGAGAGTTCTCAGGCATATGTGTAAATTGGTTGCCGAGCTCTTTGAGCTGTTATTTGAAGGCACGTTGAGTGAGGTGAAGGGAATGGTGACAAACAGCTACAGGAAGGAAAATAAAAGTTTCTTAGGACACTAGGTGTTGCTGGCGATTATGTATTGTTATAGCCACGTCTCAGCTATAAAAATTCTGTCCAGTATAATTGTAAAAGGTCACCTTAGTGAAAAATGTGCGCTGACTAGAAGTTCATTACTTTATAGGAGGTTACTAGGCTACTGGCACTAGAGCCTTTACAAGCCTAGCCATGTTAATCCCAAGTATCCCCACTTCTTCTTTTTGGGTAGTTCACAGAATGAATTTATGAACAGAGCTGTAATTAATTCAAAAGGTGCTTCAACAAAGTATTAGTTTAAGGGTGGGCGCACTTATGCAATCAGCTTGTTGTACATTTTTTTATTTTTATATTTTTCCCCTAACAAATTTGTTTTGTTTTTCAATTGAATTGTACAGGTTATAGGTCACACTAAAGGTGGGAAAAGTTTTGAAATGATTTATTGTGGTCTCATTTTTTTATATCACAAAAACCTGGTATTTTAACAGGGGTGTGTACACTTTTTATATTCACTGTGTGTGTGTGTGTGTGTGTGTGTGTGTGTGTGTGTGTGTGTGTGTGTGTGTGTGTGTGTGTGTGTGCGCGTGTGTGTGTATATATCAATGAAATCATACAGCCATAAAAGGAAAATACTGAACCACAAATGAGCATGTAATTTTTTTTGTACCTCACACATCCTCCCCTCCTACTCATGTATCAACTCCAAAACATCGCACAACAGTGGAAAATCTCACTCCTCACTGTACTTTGACCTCCTACAATGTAAATCTAACATTGTATGATCATATGACTATTCGCTTACTTCTACCAGCATTACATATGTTCAGTATTCTGAATGTTCATTTGTGTGTGTGTGTGTGCATCTGTATATACATATACACATATGTATATGGTTCATAGGTAAATAACTAGGCTAAATACCTGAAACCCCATTTTAAGCCTAGTCAATAACCTGAGGTCAGAAATAAACCATGCATTTACACACACATACACACACACACACACACACACACACACACACACACACATGCATGTGTAAAACAAAACTACAGTCCAGCTTAATAAATACCGATATTCATACCAGACAATTAAAAAAAAAATGCATTGCATAGCAATGGTGAACATCGTTTTACTACTTTTTTTTAATGTAAAGGGTTTTCCATTTAATTTGTTCTTGAAGTTTTTTCAGGGAAGAAAACTTCTATTTAGACAAAATAAAAATCAATAAAATTATGACACTTATGTAAACAAAATACAGTTTTAGTCATATTACAATCATCTTTGCATATTGTAAATATATATCAGAACAACAACAAATGACATGCTTTCCTTAAAATCATAATACTTCCCTGTTTGTCACCCCTTGTTTTTTAATTCACATGTCACACTAAGATAACCATTTAACTCCAAAGAATTATCAGCTAACTGTTTGATTTGCTGGTGTAGCTCCCTCCACACTGTCTTCAAGTTATATTCTCCATATCTGCAATCAGCTTCCACATGCTTGAGAATGAAGTACATCATTTTTTTTATAATCTGTACATATAACAGAATACTTCTTTAAAACATATGAAGGATGGAATGCTTCCAGTATTCAGGACCCTTGTCAGACCACACCTTGAGTACAGTGAGTATTTTTGAAGGCCATGCAAAAGGAAGGATTCCAAGAAACTAGAAAAAAAAGCCAAAGTTAGGCCACAGTTAGGCAGTCAGAGTTGGGGGGGGTATAGCCAGAAACTAGAAGAGCTAAAACATTTCTCATAACCAGATGAGACAGGTGGGACATGATATGGAATCTTAAGATCAGGTCTGGTTGATATGAAGTGATTGTGCTAAAGACTGGGTGTGGGGGGGGGGGGGTGCAGGCAGTTGATGGTATTAAACCACTTGCTACTACTACTTCGTGCGTTAGACTCATGGACTGGATTACCAGAATGGGTATTAAAAAGGGAATCCATAGAAGAATTTAAGAGTACCTGACATGGAGAAAATGTAAGACAGGAGATAGATAAGCAGAGTCAGTCAAATAATGAATGCATTTAAAAGGTAATTTACTTGGGTTTATTGACCTGCCATCAACTCTCTCATATATTTCTGGAACATTATTCATATTGTAAAATGAGTACATGTCTAACAGCTAAAAGGTTAGGTGGTCAGGAAACAGAAGACTGAGAAAATCTGGCCAGGTTCCCAATCCATGAAATATTGCAGTAAGTAAGAGGTTTCCTTGTTGATCTGTTAGCAGGTAGCAAACACCTCATGTACCTCACACACCCATATTTCTCCCCAGATATAATAATATATGTTTGTGTGTAGTGTATGTATGTATATCTATATTTATATATATATCTATATATGTATCTCTCTATATATCTATATATATATATGTATATATATATATATATATATATATATATATGTGTGTGTGTGTGTGTGTACTTCATGTATTATATCTAAACACAAAATACCTACAAAATCAAAGTTATACCTTGGAATGGTTTATGCCCTTTCCCCACTGTTGTGCAACCTCCGAGTAGGTGTATATAATTAGCAGGGATGTGTGGCGTGCAGCTTTGCAGCGGGGCTTGCCCCCTGTTGCAAAAACATTGACAAATGTTTTAAAATGTAACCTTTGAAAAGCATTGAAAAATCTGAGTTCACCAGTAATAGTATAGGGCCCCCAACATAATATGCAAATGAATGCTGCTGTGCACTTCATGCATGTGTGGTGTGGAGAGTCCTTCTTGAGTTGTGTTCACCACGCACGTGTAAGAGTGTCAGACTAGCTGATGTCCATGCTGCAAGTATGAGATGCACAGGGTACACCACAGGATTATACACTATTATCTGTTCTTATAACACTGTAAAAACTCTCATTGTTAGTTAAAAAAATGAATGTGCAGAGCAAGCTGTACCGTGAGCAGCTGTAGCTAAATTAGTGTAGAGCTTTTATACTGCTCGTCCCATCATTTTCTAAAAGAGAAATACACATGCAGTATTACTGTGTAGTGTGTGTGTGTGTGTGTGTGTGTGTGTGTGTGTGTGTGTGTGTGTGTGTGTGTGTGTGTGTGTGTGTGTGTGTGTGTGTGTGTGTGTGTACGCACATGCACTAGTCCTTTTCTTATGCAAATCCCATGTATGCGTTGTCAACATGCATAATCTCACCTGATGCTGATGGAACACCTCACCCCTTTTTATTCAGTGAAGACACACTGCCCACTACATAATGCATTGTTATTACCTTACACCAAATACATAATAATTAAAATATGTAAAGTTCTACAGGTTTGGTGAACAAGTTCAAGACAAATGTACATTGGTCCTCAAGGTGTATGATGCTTCTGGTGCCATTTTGGAACTTGCCACTTCCATGTAGTCATTCAGTTGGTCATCAAGGTGTATGATGTCTGTGCTGCCATGTTGGAACTTGCCACTGCCCATGTAGTCATTCATTTGACCATCAACATCTAGGATGGTGCCATGTTGCAACTTGCCACTGCCCATGTGGTCTTTCAGTTTGTTCCTGAAAGTATGGACTGATGAGCTGATCTTAATCGAAAGGTGGACTTTATTCCATAGATGTAAAAATATTTGACATATGAAATTGTCATACTTCATAGTGTGGTTGATGCTCATTTTTGTTATGGTTGTGTGTCCTGTTGCATTCAGCACACCAGGGCAGTGTTCTAAGCAAAGGGTTTCAACTATTAAGGGGCCCTTTAATGCTCTTAGCCAAACATAGATCTCCTCTAAAACTGAGACAAAAATCCATAAAAGAGAGTTGCTGCTGTTTTTCACTGTAAGATAACCCTTAACACCCGTTGATTCTGTTTGTGAGGAGTGTTACAATAGCTTGGGTCCAAAATTGACTATATGGTTATGCACAACAGTTATTTATAGGAAGACCCATAGTGTACAAGTTAGCATAACAGGTTAATTCTTTATTTCACTAATATAGCCTAATGGACTCCCTACTGAAATGTCAGGACTCTCAGTGCTGAGTTCCAAAATGCTTAAAACGCCAAAGATAGGATAAAGTGAACATTAATCTTCTCCTTTAAACGTGTTTGTTGCTGGGAGGCTACACCCCGAAGTTATAAATAGCAAATTCAAGGATTCCATACCTCAGGGAATGATAACTATTCTAAGAAGTAGCAATCTTGGAATATGTAAGCATGCTATTAAGCTGTCTGAAATTGATATTTAACTGTAACCTCCAAACAGGCTTCATGTCTCATGAATTGAGAACAGCAACAGTCATCCCACTGCACAAACGTGAGCCATCTACAGACCCTGGAAACTACAGATCCATAAGTCTCGCTAGTCCTGTATGCAAAGCCAGGGTAAAATTATCATGGAAATGATCAGTAATGATGCTGGAAACCTCAAGGCACTAGACCCAACCCAATTTGGTTTCATCAAGGGCAGGTCATGCCTACTGAACCTGGTGGACTTCTTTAAGAAGTTCTCCAAAGCAATGGATGAGGGAAAAATGGTTCACACTGCATACCTTAACCTGGCCAAGGCATTTGGCACAATCCCTCACATGGGCATTGTTGACAAACTTAAGAAGTTAGGTACATACCCTTATGTCACCCAGTGCATAGCCAGTTGGCTCACAGACAGGACCCAAAAAGTTAGAATTGGGGAGTCCACCTCTACAGAGAGGCCAGTCATGAGCGGAGTTCCTCGGGAATTGGTCCTAGGACTGGTCATTTTTGGTATTTACTTCTCTAAAGTCAATGCCAGTGTCACTGTCTTCTGCCTGACCGAATTTGCAGATGCTTGCAAATTAGAAGCTGTCATTGAATCACCTACCAACACAAATGTTTTATAGGAAGTGCTGACACATACAAACAGCTGGTGCCAGAGCCATGGACTAAAACTAAATGACAAGAAATGCCTAATAGTATCCTTCGGGAAGTCATCCACCCCTGGTAACTATCATATTGACAGCACATTCCTAAGAGTTTACCCAGTATTCAGGGACTTGGGACACACACACAGACAGTAATCTAGCCTTTGACCATCCAGTATCTATGATAGTGAGGAAATCATTCTATGTTATGCAACTTATAAACAAAGGTATGGTATCTAGGTCCAAGGAAGTCATTGTTTCACTGTGTTTGGCATTCATCAGACCAGTCATTGAGTACAGTGCCGCCTTTGGTATGTACCTAATCAGGCATGTCCAACAATTAGAACATCCACAGAGATTTATCACTAAAAGAAAACAGGGCATAAGTAACATGTCCTGTGAAGACCACCTCATGGCCCTATCCCTGTATCCTGTCTGCTACAGGCTCTTGAGGGGAGATCTTTGCCTGGCATACAAGGCATTGTCAGACTCCACTCTGATGGACCTCCTGCATATCAGCACCTTGCCTGTGATATAAATAGAATCCTCTGAAGAGACAGGTATTTATCTCAGGGAATATCCCTTCTCTGGAACAGACTCTCCATCCATGTGAAGCAGAGTTCCTCTCTATTCCAATTCAAGTGTAACTTGGAAAATTGGATGGGGAGCAGGAAATTCATATCTGGTTTGGTGCCTATGTCCCCTAATGGACACAAGCAGCTTTTACAGAGTTCACCTCCCAAGCACCTCCTTACACTTATTAAGGGTATTGTAGATCATAGTGTGCATGTACCTTTAAGAATCTTTCCAATGAACTAGCACATGTATAAATACTGAGCATGTGCAAGCAAGACTGCCATTTTGTAGTGAGCAGCTGAGGTGTAAGCATGCATGTGTGTAGTAGTCAGTCAGTTACTTAGTTTAAGTTTAATGTTACTGTTCTCCATCCTGATGTGTTTGTATGTAATAAACTACTTAAACAAGCACCCAGCCTCATCGTCTTATTGAATATACACAAGACGAGCAACATGGTGTCAGAATGGAATGCAGAGTCAAAACCATGAGGCACTCAGTTAAAGTTAGAGGAATATACAGGAGTGGATCATTCCTACTCCTCAAACAACTCATAAAACAGGTCAGAAATGAATTCCAGGTACTAAAATTTGCTTAAGTGATTTTTTATTCAAAGAATATAAAACAAAGCATTTAGAATGCTCAAAACAAATTTCTAGTTAAACAAAATGTCTGAAACTGTGACATATTGCTTAAATATTCAAAATATTTCAGTGGAAAGGCACTTATTTTACACAATAGATCAAAACCCTGGTGAAACTTTTGCAGCATATATAACTGACTTGAGAAATAAGGCTAAAACATGCAGATTTGGTGTATTAAGGGATGAGCTTATAAAAGACCATCTTATGTGTGGTTTTAAAGATGATGCAATGAGAACAATTTTGCTTTGAGACAGTGATTTAACTTTTTATAAGGCCATAGAGATTTGGCAAATACCCAAGCTCACAGAAAAGCACAAAACATGCTTACAAATGAGAATAACTTTGGAAGGAGCTGCAACAAAGTCAATATTGATAGTATGCAGCACGTGGTTAAAAGATACAGGCCTAAGGGTGTGGTTACTTCAGTGAAACCCAGAAACTTTCTAGCAAATTCTGTGTCATGCTCTGTAAAGCGGACATGCTCAGTGAAGCACAAGGCTGAGTCAGCAAACTCAAAGCATGTACCCCACCTAGCCTCATAGTCAGCTGTCATAATTTTGGTGGAAGTCATGAGTCTAAAAGAGAAAAGTGCTTAGCTTTTGGTCAGCAGTGCCACAAGTGTAAAAAGTGGAATCATTTTCAAAGGTTTTGTAAATCAAAAGAGGTTCATTGTTTTATTAAAAGAGAGCATTCCAAGAGACAATTTGATCAGTTAGAGAGCTGTGAACTTACTTTTTATGTTGATGGTGTGTCTGTGCTTGGTGTACCAGTCAATGCAGTAGATCTGTGGGCAAAGAAGATGTATTTTGTACTGTTTGGATTGATGGGAGTCCCACAGAGCTCAAAGCTGATACTGGTTCAAAGTGCAATGTTATGTCAGCAGAAACATTTGCTAGATTAAGAGTTGGTGAGAAGCTTGATTTGGCTGTGTGTGCAAAGCTTGTTGCTGATGGTGGTGAAGAAATTCAAACCGAAGGCTCAGTAGTGTTTTCATGTTACTCTGCTGGCAATAGCTATGACTTGCAATTGTATGTTGTTAAAAGGCACATACAGTCATTAGGCTTCAGAAACAGTTTGAAAATGGGACTGCTTTCATTTAATGAGAAAGTCCACCATGTAAGCTTAAAGGACAATTCTTCTGATTTCACCCAGCCTTTTTTCACCTATGCTGATCTTTTTGAAGACAAACTAGAGAAACTCCCAGTTGTGTACTCCATGAAGTTAGACCCTGAAATCAGCCCAGTTAGACCAGCATGACAAGTTCCAGTAGCTATGCAGGGTGGAGTCAAAGCCGAGCTAGACAGAATGGTGCAACAAGGAGTAATTTGTCCAGTAGAAGAACCAGCTGAATAGGTATCCTCTTTGGTGGTAGCTCATAAGAAAGCTCAGATGATATTTGAATACGTATTGATCCATGAGACTTGAACAAAGCACTAAAATGACCTCATCATCCAATGTTTACAGTCCAAGACATTGTCCAATGTTTACAGTCCAAGACATTGTCCAATGTTTACAGTCCACGACATTGTCCAATGTTTACAGTCCAAGACATTGTCCAATGTTTACAGTCCAAGGCATTGCTGCTCTTATTCCAAATACCACTGTTTTTTCTGTCTTAGATGCAAAAAGTTAATTTTGGGAAATTTTGCTTGACTGTAAATCTTCAATGCAGATCATTTTCGGTACTCTTTTTTTGGCAGGTACAAATTTTTGAGAATGCCATTTGGGATAAATCCTGCCAGTGAAGTCTTTCAACGTGCAGTGGAACAAATGTTTTTCTGGCTGTTCATGTGCTATTATAGTGGATGATATTCTAGTAGTAGGTAATGGTGAAGTCGAACATGATAGAAACCTCAGGAAAGTTCTAGAATGAGCTTGTGAAGAGAATCTTAAGATGAATCCTCAGAAGTACAAATTCAGGCTACAAGAAGTTACTTATGTTGGTTATGTGTTTGTTACTTCAGACTTATAATCAGATCCTTCCAAGCAGTCAGCAATTCTTGAGATTTCAGCACCAGACAGTATTCTAGCCCTACATTTTCTTGGCATGGTAAATTATCTAGGCAAGTTTATTCCAAATTTGAGCCAACTTTCAGCACCACTCAGAGAGCTGACCCACAATGATGGAACCTGATCCTGTTTAGAACAACACCAAAGAGTATTCGATGTCCTGAAACAGAGAATTGCCAGTCAACCTATTTTAAAATACTATGATGTTCACAAACCAGTAACTCTTTCTTGTGATGATTCGAAATTTGGTCTTGGTGCAGTCATTCTTCAAGAGGGTAGACCAGTAGCCTATGCTTTGGGAACTCTAACCCAAACTGAGATGCAATCTGCTCAGATAGAGAAAGAACTCTTGGCAATTGTGTTTACATATTCAAAGTTCAATGATTATATTTATGGCCAACCTATTCAAATCAAGACTGACCACCAGCCTCTACTCACAATTTTGAGAAAGCCTATGCACACCTCATGCGAGATTGCAATGCATGATCTTGAAATTGCAAAAGTATCATTTCAATCTTGTTTACACAAAAGGTAAATGTCTTGCTGATACTTTATCCAGATCACCAAGAAATATCACTGAACATCACAAGAATGAGAAACCTAATTTTTAAGTCATGGAAGTGAGAAATATTTCTTCCACCCATCTTGATAAGCTTAGAACTCATACAGCTTCAGATCCAATTCTCCAGAAGCTCAACCAATTTATCAGTCAAGGATGGCCGTCAAAGCAATTTTGTTTACCAGTTGACCTGCAACCTTATTTTCCTTACAGAGATGACATCTTTTCTGACAATTGTATCATCATGAAAGGTCCAAAAGTGATTGTTCCAAAATCCTTGCAACAAGAATATATTAACATCTTGCATTGTGGCCACCCAGGAGCTCATTCTACCAAATGAACGGCAAGAGGACAAGCATTTTGGCCTTCTGTGTCACAGGAAATTGACAGAGCACTTTAATCTTGTTCAGTATGCAACAGTACTAAACTGCATCAACAGAAAGAACCACTTCAGCTAAACCAGATTCCTGAACTACCTTGGTCAACAGTAGCTACAGACATTTTCGAATGGACTGGACAACATTACTTGGTATTAGTAGACTCTTATTCAGATTGGTTTGAGATTGACCTGCTTCCTAATATCACGTCCAGTACTGTCATTACTAAGTTGAGGAGACATTTTTCTGTCCAGGGTAGTCCGCACAAAGTTATTTCTGGCAATGTTGCACAGTTTACAAGTCAGCAGTTCAAGAGATTTGAGTGGGACTTTATTCATATTACAAGTAGTCCTGAGTATCCACAGTCAAATGTTTTAGCAGAATGTGCAGTTCAAAGTGCAAAACAGTTGTTAGAGAAGTCAAAATGCCACTGGTGCATCTTCTTGCAGCCACCAGTGTATCTCACTTAGAGATCTTGACTGGCTTGAACTCCCTTAACTTCTTCATCTGAATCAACTCTCTATCTCACCCATAAGTTAGTAAACCACCCTTTTAAAGTCCCATCCCTTCAAAACCTTCTCCAGCCCTACTGCTCCACTAGACCACTATGCTCCAGCAGCAAAAATCTACTTCTAGTGACCAAACCCAAGAACTTAGTGGAAGAAGCACTATTCTCCTGTGTCATATCCGGATTATGGAACAATCCCCCCCCCATAACCACACTTCCTTCTTACCATCACTTCAAGACTGTACTAAAAACTCACTTAAAAAGTCTCTGGTTATGCCGATGCACCAATCCTGACTAGTAACCCTCCTTGTTTTACTTTCTCTTCCTCTCTCCTCCCCTAGCCACCCTGCCTCACACTGTCTCATCATTGCATTCCTTCCTCTGCAAGCTCTGGGTCACCCTTTACCCTCCCCTTCACTCCTCACTCAGTCTCTCAGACCTGTTATAACATGCTTAGCTACCTCACTTCATCTCAACTCCAAATACATATCCAACTGACTTACACCTAGCTTCCTCTCACTACCACATATACTACTCACTCAGTCTCCCCTCTTACTCCTCTATCTTCCCCTTCCATCCCATTAGCCCTTCTAGCTTGTTCCACCTTTGTGTGGAGCATCTGCTTTATATCTGTTTGAGTTTAGTGCAATATTTGTATATAAGAGTTAGGTGTATGAGTTTAGAACAGTATCCATTTGAGCTTAGTACTATCTGTATATACATCCTACCTTTATTCCTAGCCTTTAGCTAGATATTGTATATCTGTTCATTACTGTGTTTCATATTGTATGTATAGGTAATGTTTGCTGCAGTATGTATTATTTGCTATTGTATGTATATTCAGTTGTTCTTCATGTACTCTGCTGCTCATTTATTGTTCTATGGAGCTTTTCTCCCCGGACCTGTGTCTAGTTGGAATTTCCCAGTAAACAAATGTAAATAAATAAATAAATAAAATAAAATGAGATAATACCGATGTTTTCTGAATCTCCTGAATCTCAGAAACATTCCTTGTGATAATCATCTTAGTTCTCTTACCCAGAGACTTATGTCAAGACAAACCAGAACCACATTACCACTCAGTAGCAGTTTGTTTTTTCCATGAGCTAAGAGCAACAATGCAGTGAAAGTTCAACTCCTGAAAAAGCATTGTCATAGAAGTCCTGTTATAAGACCAGCAAACTGCTCAAATCATTACAAGACGGGGAGGTAGTGAGGGATGCAGTCAGCAAAAGGTTTTGATCGGATTGGAGTCGTGATAAGTGTGTCTAGAGCTGAGATCATCATTGTTGTTTTTCTTTCGGCTTTTCCCGGTTAGGGGTCGCCACAGCGGAACTCCGGTACGCTAATGATTGGCAGTAAAATTTTACGGTGCTGAGGTGCCTGCCTGATGCCCAACCTTCAATGAAGGCACGCCCAGTCATGCATGTCTTTTGAATGCCACTCGACCGCGGGGAGGACATGCAGACTCCACACAGAAGGCGCTCCAGCCAAGAATCGAATGGGAGAGCCTCTTGCTGTGAGGCGACAATGCTACTGCTGCACCCCTGTAGCTTCTAGAGCTCAGATCGTACATTGTGGAATTGCAAGGAGTAGAATTTAGGCATAATCAGAAGCATTTATTACTGGTATCAGAGCCAGTGTTGCAGCATTTTGCCTGTGATAATGACTCAAGTTCTCAGAGCGACTTATCCAATGTTCCAGTTCCAGAGGACATTCCAGCAAATATCCCTGTTTCTGAGAATATCCCCGAGATTCCTAAAGCAGATCGTTCACCAATGACTGTCCCTATTGCTAAACCCAGTCCCAACTGCTACATTACAAGATCAGGTAGCATTTCCAGACCATGTTCCAGATACACGGCAACTTGGACACGAATGTTGTTTTATTCACTATTGTCTGTATAATTTGCATTCCTGTTCAAATGTCATTATTATTGCAAGACAACTCAGTAAAGAGGGAGGATGTAGATCATAGTGTATGTACCTTTAAGAAGCTTTCCAGTGAGCTAGCACATGTGTATAAATACTGAGCACGTGCAAGCCAGACTGCCATTTTGTAGTGAGCTGCAGAGGTGCAAGCATGCATGTGTGTAGTAGTCAGTCAGTTAGTTTAAGTTTAATATTACTGTTCTCCATCCTGATGTGTTTGTATGTAATAAACTACTTAAATGAACACCCAGCCTCATTGCTTTATTGAATATACACAAGACAAGTTACAGGTATCAGAACTTGTCAGAGATTTGGGATGCATAGCTCAGCGTAAAAAGGCCCCTGTGGTCATTAGTCTGGTAAACATCTATGAACCTATACAGATTTTCAGACCTTCAGTCAGTCGTAGCAGAACTCTGCAAATCAAGTCCTGGCATTTCAAATGGCTACCACTTAATATTCCACATTTGAATATATATATTTTTTGTAAGTACACTGTATATCTTTATTCATACAATTTACTATATTCTTGGATACAAACTAACATTTGTCGGCTGTTCATAGTTTATACTTGGCTAACGGCCAATAGGGTCTTTATAAGCCTAGCCATGCAACCCAATGCAATTTTGGCCCCAGGTATCTTGGAGGTCTATATGGCTGAGTATGTTAATAAGGAATTAGCTACAGGTTATATGTGTGTGTGTGTGTGTCTGTGTGTGTGTGTGTGTCAGGAATTAATTATACTGTTGACCTCTGTCCATCAAAGACATTGGGAGCCAGACCAGTAGTGAATTTGTGATTTATCATCCAGTGCTCAAGGTTTCATTTGACAAGGTCAGGGATGAACTCTGCTTTCTGTGGCTGGGGAGCTTATTCTGTAGCACAGGGATCCTTTGAGATACATATCAGTATGTCCAGCATGTTCTCTTTGTCTCAGGCAAAGGTCAGGAACTTGGATCTAGTGTTTCTGGTTCTGTTTGTTTTGTAGATGTGTAAAAGATGCATTAGAGCTGGATCTGAGGATGCTTTATATATCCAAGACATAGATCACCAGTCAATAACCTCTATGAGACTGAGTACAGAGATAGAGACTTAAGGTGATCTGTGTAGGACAGGGTATTTACACCCTGGATTCCCCCTGATGAAGAACAGTTGAGGGACATCCAAATGTTGCAAATGCCTGACTAGGTATATGCCAAAGGGGACATGGGCTGATGAGGGATGGCTAGATTGGTGCTATTACGTAACTGGACCTGGATACCTTACCCCTGCTTATGTGTCAGGTGACATAGAATAGAATGCTTTTCTTACAATCTTGTCTACATGTTGGTCGAAGGCCTGATTACTGTCTGCATATGTTCCCACATTCCTAACTTCCAAGTCAACTGTTAAGGGTGTTTTAGAAATGGCGTAATTAACTTGAGTTGATGATTTGTCAAAGGGCACAATAATGCATTTGTTCAGGTTGAGTTTTAAAGTGTAGCTTTGGGACCTGTCATTTGTTTGTGTTAAATGCCCTTGTTAGGATACCAGTGGCAAGGGGTAATCTGTGATAACTCCCAGTTTATTTTATAGACATCTGTGAAGTTGGTGAACCATAGGCCTTTGACATTTCTCCAAATAATTTCCCGTTCCTTATATGTTACATATGCTTAAGTTTCAATAGTTTTGTAAACTTTCCTTCCCCACCTAAAATCTACCACTGTTAGCCTTCCCAGTCTAAATAAAGTGAAATCTAATATCAAAATACTGACATTATATAATATAGCAACATGTGAACAAGTTTCATTTCCTATATTCCAAATTATACCCCATTTCCACAAATTTTCTGTTTGTATTCTTTCATCTTTTGTCAACCTTATCTTATAATACTGTTATATCCACCTCAGAATTATTACATCATTCCAAATTGACAATTCTTGTAACCAAACTTTTAATAATATTTACATTAACTGAGAATTTTCAAAGATTATTTGCCTCTCTTCTTCCTAATCTAAATGACATTGTTATTATTCTGCCCATTTCACATTTTTTTTTTACTTTCATGATCTAATCCTGTACCTTCCCTTTTCTGTCTTTTACCCCCTTATTGATATAATTTTTTATAACTTTCCAATTAATTTCTTTCTCATCACTTACATTTGATTCTAATTCAGACTCTTAGTTCATTTACTTCAACATCTTGTATTTCCTCAGATATACTCAAAATATCTTCTTTTTGATTTCTGCCTTGTGAGTTTAGTTATTATACTCATCTTCCTTTTCTTTTTCTACATTAAGTTTTGTCACCCTCTTCCCTTAAAATTTCTACCTTTTCATTTTTATTAACATTACAACTTCTAGCACCATGACCAAAATCCCCACATACATAATATTTTTTCTTATCACAATTATCCACAAAAAGACCCTCCTTTCCAGAAAAAAAGCATGTTTTTAGTTGGCCCCACTATCAAACTACTGCTCTATTTCCATGCGCGTTTATAATACTTGGAATATGAACAAGTTCATCATTTCCTGTTTTCAAAATAACATTGCATTCCTAAGCCCCAATCCATAAACCTCTATTATCAAAAAAATTATAATCCTTTTCACTTCAGAGCAAATTTTTTTCAGTACGTAGTCTTTTACAGTCTCTTTATCAGTGTCCATATTAAATTTAATATTTACTTACTTCTGAGTCTCTCGAAAACAGTGCTTGAACCACGTATTTATTCCAGGGAGATATATATATATCTTTTTTCTTTTAAATTTTGCCTAAAAAGTCTCTAAACTCATAATAGTCTCAAAAAAGATAAGTCATGATATGTCTCATTTTTAATGAAAATAAGAACTCTTACCTCTTGAGCTTTTGTACCTAAATGTACAACTGTGTCCCAAATCTCATTCCTGTCTGATGGCTTTTCTGTTTTATTCTGTATCCTTACTACAAACCTCTGGTTCTTCATACTCTCTTTTTTCCTTTCTTTTCTCCTTCACATTCTTTCTTACATCTGCAAGTAAAATTGGCTCTAAACTGCCTTCTTCCCTTATCAGATCCATGGCCTATCCGCATGATAGCTCATTTCCAGTGTCTAGTTTCTTTTCATTGACCAACAGCTGCAGTAAATCCCACAAACCTCCCAAATGGAGGCATGTGACTGCAGTCACTTCCTGTTTCCATACCTTCATCTTGGAAGGCTCAAACATTTTTGCTTGAATCAGCTCCTCCTGATCTGTACACAAGCCCATCAAATGAGCTTCGACATTCATGTCCACTTCTGTCATGCTGTTCTCCGTGATTTGCAACTCTCTCCCAGCCCATCAAATGAGCTTTGACATTCATGTCCACTTCTGTCATGCTGTTCTCCATGATTTGCAACACTCTCTCAGCCATCAAATGAGCTTCGACATTCATGTCCACGTCTGTCATGCTGTTCTCCGTGATTTGCAACACTCTCCCAGCCCATCAAATGAGCTTCGACATTCATGTCCACTTCTGTCATGCTGTTCTCTGTGATTTGCAACACTCTCCCAGCCATCAAATGAACTTCAACATTCATGTCCACTTCTGTCATGCTGTTCTCCATGATTTGCAACACTCTCCCAGCCACCACTGCACTAGGAACAGAGCATATGCACATAAACGCTTGTTGGCCATACAGACCGCAGGTGTCATAGCAGTACGGAAAGTTCTCTGATGGCTTGGCCAGATTTCCATAAATTTCTTCTAATAATATAAATACCACCTTGGATCTCCCCTGATAAAAAAACAGTGGTGTAGTAGAACTAAACCAGTCAATAAAAGGATAAATAAATAAAAATAATTATATCCCCCAGGAAGAGACAATTTGTAAGATGGCAGTAAATAAACATTTTCCCCAGAAAAAGGGGTGAATAAAGGTGGAAATTAAATTATTTACAATGTATACATTCGTGATATTGATATATTCAGAGAGAGGCAGTTGTATAATTGAAAAAGTGGAGTACATACATTACATTTTAGGTTAGGGATGCGGTGATGTTCTTTGTTAAGTAGCAGCAAAATGTATATGTTGGCAGTAGTGAGAATCATTCCCAGATGGGGGAGAGAGAAGACGGACAGTATACTATTTACAATATATCAAATAATAACTCGCAAATGGTAAGAGCAAAACACAGTAGGTATTCCAAAATATCATCAAAACATCCTCGATACTTCAATAGTCCCAGTGCGCCAATAATTATACTCAAAAATGCAGCAACTAATTCAGTATACGCCATACGGCTTCCTCAGACCTATAAACACATCTAAATCCATCAGTTTAAATACAAAAATAGGCGGGAAAAATCAACTTGTCTTAAAGTGAAAGTACTATACATAAACATTAGTCAGTCCAAAACCTTAATGCTATATAAGAATATATAACAATATATAGCAATAGTTCCCTTAATCCATGTAAAATATGACATAAATTCACTATTTAAAAACATAATATAAAAACATGTATAAAATATACATAGCAACGATAAACAATGTATGTTTATAAAAAAAGTACATTAGAACATTTCACATAACAATCATCTTATATGAACCATATCATGAAAGGATGAAACTACAAAGAAGTTAGCTAATACAAATATAAATAATATATCAAAAAGTATAGGAGAATACATACATAAAAAACCTTATACAGTAAAAAGATAAATATATGTATATAAATATATCATTCAAGCCTTCAATTTCCTCAATTTAAGGAAGGGTTGAATGGGAACCTTGCCATTCAGTCCAGGGCTTGAATCAGAGCTAAACCTCATTATCCAAATTGTCTCTCTAGCTTCTGTAAAGGTCTTAATATCACCTCCTCTAATACCTGTAGAAACTTTCTCTACTATTCTAAACTTAAAACTATGGGTCTCTCCATTCTCTATGATATGTTTGGCTAGAGCATTAGTCACAGACCCCATCCTAATATGATACATATGTTCAGGCATTCTATCTCTCAAACACCTATTGGTCTTTCCTATATAGAATGCTGAACATTCTACACAGAACGCCAAATAAACCACATCAGTGGACATACAATTGCCCTTTGCTTGAAATGTGAAAACTCCAAGTCCAGTAGGATGTTTAAATACTGGATTGGAGTCAATCAAAAAGCAAAAATAGACTTGGTGACCTTCAAGAGCAGTTTATTAGAAGACCTTAATGCTCTACTGCTGAAGTAGGGCTGAACTAGGTTGCTAATAGATGGGCAGTTGTCAGGTTGATAAACGGTAGAATGAGTTAGAACTAGTTTGTTATAGGTTAAAAGGTTGGGAAGTTCCAACCAGTTTTGTTGGTGTAGCACCTTGCAATGATGAGTTCTTGCAGGTTGGTTGGAAGCAGATCTGGCTGCTTTATAACAGGAGGATTCTAATTTCCTTACATTGCATTTTCTTAAGATAGTGAAAATGACTGAGGCATATAAGAGGGTCTGGTGGATCAGTTAGGAAGGACTTTATACAGGGAGCCTAGTTTGAAGTGCACTTTCTTAATAACTAGGGCTAAGTGTTTCTCAAATGCGAAGTCCTTGTCTATGGTAGTAGCTTTGTGTAATCAACTGGTTCAATAAGGGTATTCTTAGATGAGTAAATGGCAAAACAAGTCTGGTCAAGAAAATCCAAAAATACATCCACAAACAATCAACCTGCGACTTCTTTGCATTGGAAGTAGATTGAGAACAATTTGCTTTCTAATAACTTTCACTATAGTTACTGCACTTCATTACAGGATTGGGGGTTGGCTTTATGCTTAAGGTGTTTATCTTACAGACACAAGGTGCCGGGTTCGATTATCAAAAGCAGTGATTGGCTAAGCTTTAAATGGCCTGCATGGGATGTTGTCCTCATATAAACCTTATGATTGTATTTCCAAAACACATTTAAATAAGTTTGCTCTACATTCTAGTTATAGTTAACTTTCACTGGTTAGCTAAACTTAAGGTACCTTGAGTGTGTTTGTGTGTGCTTGCGACAGAGGTAGAGCAAGAGTATTTGTGTGTTTCTGTGATTGTGTGTGTGTGTGTGTGTGTGTGTGTGTGTGTGTGTGTGTGTGTGTGTGTGTTGGGGGGGGGGGTGTTTGGAGGAAGGGGACATAACTAATTTCTACAGTGGAACATAAAGAAACACCACTGCAATCATTTCAAGGTGTCCTTTACATAGAAAGTCTGGAAAATGGAAATCTCAAGGGTTTCATCCAGTGGACTGAGGTTTATTAATTTTATTATCTCCACAAGTGTTACACAACTTTGTCAATCTTTCCCCATTTAATGTTCTTTTCTTTACTTAAAGTATTTGTTGTTTATTCCATTAGTATAATGTTTTAGTCATGACATTTTGTAGGTGGTGGTATGCTGAATTGTGAGTGTCTATCAAGAAAGTGATTTTCCCAGTGTTTTTCTAGTTGTCAGTACCCTTATTTGTCAAGCTGTGTTATTAGTGTGGAAGTTGTGGATTGTCAGCCACTCATATTTTTCTCCTGCTAACTGTGTGTGTGTGTGTGTGTGTGTGTGTGTGTGTGTGTGTGTGTGTGTGTGTGTGTGTGTGTGTGTGTGTGTGTGTGTGTGTGTGCACGCGTGCCCACACGTGCACATGTAAAGATCTAATGCAGATATTTTAATTGCAGTGGTACAGTTTGTAACAAAAGGAAATACTGCCAGCCAGCTCTCTGTAAATTTGTAAATCATTATATGTCATTTGTGAATATCAGCATGATGCAGTTGCTTGCCTTACCACTATATTAGAACTGTATGTTGTGTGTGTATTAAACTGCTGGTACAGAAGTATGTGTTGAACAGGGTCTGTACAGTACTGAGCTTAAAAGATGTATCCACAGTGTACCCTACTGGAAAACAGAAGATCAACTTGCAAAACTTAAGAATAGTTGAGACTGAAGCACTTTATTGCTGGGCCATAAACAAGAGATGTTATATTTCAGCTTCAGTCAACAGGAGACAGGACATCCACACTAGGCAACTGCCTGTATTGCCTTGAAAAAGAGATAATTACTAGGCTTGAGATGTAGAAATATTTTATGGTTTTAAGACTTCCAGGATCTGAAAACATCTGAGGAAAAGCCTTTATTTATTATTTTTCACAGGGAGATGCTAAATGCTGTTAGTTTCTGACAATGGGCATTTAGCTTGGGAACTAGGGTGAGGTGACAAAAAGTGATTTCATCCAAGCTAACACAGCAGCAATATGTGATATTAATTTAAGAAAACTCTGAAAGAGAGAGAAACGGGGCATTTTGTATTTTGTCTTTGATGTGGAAACATCCACTCACAACATCTGCACTTGCTTTACTGTAAGTTAACTAGGGTACAGTAATTTATCTTAGATTCAGTTAGTAATATAGTGAAGTATAGCTTAGATGTTTTCTGTATTTATTTGAGACTGTCCTGCAATGTTGTTTTACATATTTCCTGTGATTTTGAACTCTGAAGTCACTGTGAATACATATTTAGTATTGTCTTGTTCTTTTATTATTTATTATTAAATATATTTAAACCTGTCTTTGTGGCGGATATTTGTAAGACATATTTAAGCTCTTAAAGTGCTTGCATATCTATTTGGTGAGACTGTGGGCCACTCCTAATAGCCTTGCTCTTGATCAAATGACCATTTGGATTAATAATAACATTACACAGTAGGATTAGCCACCCTTTACTAAGGGGCTTAAAGTAGCTGATAAGTAGTGGCTGGTGGCGGTGGAAATCTACCTTATAGTCTGGGCAGAAGAGAAGCATAACTAGTAAACCTGTGCCAGTCTTTCCCAGGTATGTGTGTTTGCATAAATCAAACCTCAAAGTGTGTGTGTGTGTGTGTGTGTGTGTGTGTGTGTGTGTGTGTGTGTGTGTGTGTGTGTGTGTGTGTGTGTGTGTGTGTGTGTGTGTGTGTGTCTCTGTGTGTGTGTGTGTGTGTGTGTGTGTGTGTGTGTGTGTGTGTGTGTGTGTGTGTGTGTGTGTGTGTGTGTGTGTCTGTGTGTGCTACTTGGGCAGGGATCCAAAGCACTGACTGAACAGAGAGAGTGCTGGAGAGCTTGATCTGGCCACTCAGCTGAGATCTCAACCATATAGCTGTGCCAGTGGGGAGTCTTATTGGGGAGCTGGAGAGAGAGGGTGAAAACAGCCCCAGAGTGACTGTGTTTTCTTAAGGGAAATTGCACCTTACTGTGTGTGTACTTGTCATCCTCCCAGTGTATCCATTCCCCAATGTTGCCAGTGGTGAGGATTATGGCTGCTTGATTACTAGGTCAGTGTTGGGGCATCACACAGTTATTACAGCAGCTCTAGACCATCAGGTTTAATGCAGATATTAGGAGCAGCCACCAAAGTTTTGAGCTGAACAACTGGTCCAGAGACAGGAGAAAAATACAAAATGTACACTCTTTACAGACCAGGAGAGAGAGAAGAGATGATGGGATACAGGTGCAGAATAGGTTTAATTGTGTAAACTGATTTTGGGGAACTGATGTACAAGGACATTGAAAAGTAAAGAGGCTATCATACGCAACTGCAGGGTACTTGGTTTAACCAACCCATCAGCCGAGAAGTCTCTTTTTTTAGAGGGTTTTGGACCATTGGAACAGGCTACCAATATGGATGTTCTAATGGTAATTTGTCTCAGGGCTTAAATATATCTGATGTTACTGAGCTTTACCCTATAACCTTGAGTTTGAATGACTCAATTTTCTGTATGTCTCTGTGCAAGTCATTTATCCATTCAGTGCTCCAAAACCTCCCCTCGAAACATTACTTGTGCCTAGAAGGCTTACCTGCATTACAGATGAGTAGACCAATTGGTTACTTAACCCACAGTGACCTTAATCCTTTGCTAGGAGTGATAACCTGAAAGACATTTGTGAAATGTATATTAACTGAAAAAATACCATGATAGGATAATCTGATATGCTGAACCAGCACAATGTGGAAACAGTGTATGTTGTCCATTCCAGAACTGTGGAAATGGGGTTTGCACTAAAGCAAGAAAGAAAATATTTTGACTTTGTATGTGCAAGAGAAGGCATGTACAAGCACCATACAAAGCAGAAACACCAATGGAGGAGTGATCGCTGATAGGTTTTAGAATTACAGAAACAGATGAGAGGTTAAGGCCATGAGAAATTTAAAATGCATGTGAATAGATGAAAAGTGAAATGAATTAGGGGCGGAGCCTTGATGGCCAACTGATAGCAGCACTTTTTCAGACCTCCAAAGAGAGTTCAAAAAATGAGAAAATAATTGTATCTATCAAAAACTACAAAATCTGATAGATAAACATTAGCTCTACTAGCATATCAACATTGAATAATTTTTTCTCAAATTTTCATGTCAAACCAAACTGGAGAAAATACTGCTGTGTGGAAATGAGTAACTTAAAGAATAACCACTCTGAGTCTACACTGAGAAAGGAGATGCATCTGATGACATCCACTTTATGAGAATTGTCCCCGAAAATGGATGGCTTCAAGGATAATCTAGGAAGCTTAAAGGAAAGCTGTTAAAAACAAACTGAGATTTTCAAAGAACTCTTGCAACAACAACAACAAACTAAAATAGCAGATATTGAAACTTCGCTATGTGACATAGACGGGAGGTTGAAAGAGGAAGAAAATCACAACAAATTCCTGTTACAACAAAACAACTGGCTAATCAACAAAATTGATGATCTTGAAAATAGAGAGAGGAGAACAAACATCAGAATTTTTGGACTTCCAGAGGGAACAGAAGGCGAGGACATTATATTATTTCTAAACTCATGGCTGCCTTAAATATTAGACTTAAAAGAAGGATTTTCTAGCGGTATAGAAGGAGCCCCTAGAGCTATACGAAAACCAATTCCCTCTTCTCCTACTGCACCTCCTAGATCAATAGAAGTAACGTTTTTATGTTACATAAAGATCTTAAAATACAAAGTCAAATCACTTTGACAATGATTATTTTACAAGAGTATTGGACTTGAGAAAAAGAGCCTAGGTGCTGGTGAAACTAATTGTACAAAATAAAGGCTCAACTAGCATATCCAGCAAAAATCTAAATCTTCCACCTAAATGAGATGAGAACCTTTAACAGCATCGAAGCAGCATCTTCCTTCATCAAAAACAATAACATAGTCACAGTCCCAGAAGAAATGGACTGGATGTCATCCACTTCTCTGAAAAGATCTCCAGAAAAAACCTCTTGGAGAAAAAACAAAAGACTGATTAAAAAACATAACATCCACCAACTCTCTAAGAGAATCTGCTCAAATTTGAGGATCAATTAATGAATACTGAAATGTATGTATGTTAATATATACTTTTAATTGACGTAGTCATAGTTCCTAGTAAATTATATCGAAAGCAATTTTACAAAATTCATGAATAGAAATAACCTTTCTCATAATTTTTGGTTATGCTGTCTCTAGTGTGTATGTATAAGTACGTGTATGTATGAGTATGCATGTGTGCATATTTATGTGTTATGAATAGTTGTATATATTTGGAAAGCAACTGCATCATGCATGAAAGGTTACTATCTAGTACAATGTATAACACACAAGAATATATGAAATAATATGTATTTCATGAGAAAAATAGACCACCATAAAGTAACAGACTGCAGAAGCTTAATGTCAGAATGCAGACTATTATCTTTATTTGCTTAAAAATTTATTTATTTTATTTTACATTTGTTGACTGGGATAGCCCAACTGAGCTGAAGAGCCCTTTTTCAGTGGAGGCCCGGGGAGAAAAGCTCCAACATATTATACAATTTTCATTATAAATTAGCATTAAACAGAAGTGTTACAGGATTATTACAAGGCATTAAGTAGCAATACGATGTTATACAGTGTCAATAATCAGGAGTATAGCATAACTATTACAAGATGTATAAAAAGAAATATGTCATTAAGATGACTATAGTTTTTGGGGTAAGTGGTTACAAAAACTCAGTTTTATCATGATGTAGTTGCATGAAGGCAAGACAATTACAATAGAATGTTTCTCTGAGTTGATTTGCTTAATAGATTTTAGAAGACAGTAGAAAGAGTAGTCAAGGAAGATTAGAGAGAGCTAGTGAGAAGAGCGAGTTAAGGGCAGAAAGTAGATTAAGGTATGAGAAGTAGGGATGTTATGGGAGAGTGCAGTGGCAGGACCAGTGACTTTTAAAGTGCTCTTTGGTGGCTGTCTTAAATTGTTTAGGATGTGTAAGGGTCCTGATTTCTAGTGGGAGCCTATTCCACGCAATAGTGCGGTGATAGCTGTACATGTTGCATCCAAATTTAGACTTGGGTTTGTAGATTTGTAGTAGGTCCTGGTTAGAAATGATAGTTAAAACCAGTAAAAGCATAATGTTTCAATTGGAAGCTATCGGCAGTTAAATTTAACTGACTGAAGGAATCTTGAGCTTCTGAGTTGGACATCTTGACAAGTAAAACATAAAAAGTATGCTCTTTATTTAAAAAAAAAAAAAAAAAAAAAAAAAAACGTAAACAGAACATATACATCCTAAAAATGCTTTTTCTTTTTTTAAGGGATAGAGTGCCTTAAAATAACTACATTAAACATAGTTAATGATTAATAGGCTATATGACTTTGAAAAGGCTGGTTTAAATATGATGAGTCAAAATGCCAGTTAAAGAATGTTTGTTTTGAGATGAAGCTATATGTTGTCAATATAGTTTAAACGCAGTAAGCGTGTGTCTGTGAGTGAGTAGTCTTGGCAAAATGTAAAGAGCAAACTGTCTCAAGTAAACATGTCATTTAGATGTACACTCAGGAGACAAGCACACTGCGTTAATAACTCTGATACATGAGTCTCACTTTACGAAGTTTCCTTATGCCTGATAACTTACTCAGTAAAATGAGAATCTTCATACAATGCAGCAGTTGGAAACCTCCAATAAGATCACAATGTAAAGATTTGTCACCTTAGTCTAATACTTATCAGGTGACAGTCCATTCTTCAATAATTCAATAAAAAGTTGATACTGTTGTGGAATACAGATTGCTACTGTATCATTAAACCAAAAGGCATGTGCATTTTTGGGGGAGGGGATTCGCATTTATTATCAGACTAACAGTAGCAAACATCAAAAGGTTTACAAAGTCATTATTATAAGAACATGAATAAGTTACGGCAAATCATGTCTTAACACACTACAACCCTTTTTTCTATTAAACTAAAATTGGGAATGCAGATGTTTACTCATTTACTATAGAAATGTGTTTCTCTTATATTGGATGCTTTGGGTGGTTTGTTTTTGAGAAAAGTTGTGGTGGGAACATACTGACTAGCATTGTATCCTTTCTGCTTTGTATTAAGTAGTGAGTTGGGTGATTGAAAAATTGCATACAAATTCAACCAGTGGGAGTGAGTTGTGCTTCTGTGATTGTCGGGTGAGAAATGTTGACTAGAGGTGGTTCAAAGCATTTGTGTTTGTTTGTGATTTTTGTCAGTATGTATGATATGTTATAAATACCAGTTCTAATGTGCTGTCAGAATTGTGCGCACTCCTATTTATTCTCAGCATAAGATAGAAGTATTTATGTAACCTAGTCCTTTGTATTTCTTTGCTTGCAGTTATGCATGCTTGTACTGTTGTTATAATGGAGATGCATATTGTGATCTTAACCAGGTCATAATATGTTGAATTTATGCACATCAGTTTTGAGGGTCTATATTAGAACACCAAAAATTTAAAATGTCGAGTGTTGTAATATCGACCCATTTTCAGCGAATGCTAAAAATATCAAATAAACAGAAAACCAAATTTTTTCCTAGGGAAAAGAATTCAGTTGTCCGTTTCTGTTGCTTCGGTATTTTCAGCTCTCTGGTGGAAAGTTACGGGTCAGGTTCGGGTAAGTGTGTGATTGAGTGCAGGTTAGGTATGTGTGTGATTGTGTGAATGTGAGTGTTAGGGTGGGTTAGGTGAGTTAGGGTTAGGGTGCGGTTGAGTGTGTGATAGTGATGGACCTTAGGGTTAGGGTTTGGGTTAAGGTAAGTGGATAGTTAGTGGTGTGTGTGTATAGTTTGTGTAGGGTTAGGTGTAAGAGTTTAGGTGTATGTGTGTGGATTGCTGTTTGTTTGGTGTGCTTGTGTTGTGTGTATGTGTTTTGGAACAGCAAATTTTTTCCTACGGAAAAAAATTTGCTGTTCTGAATGTTTGATGTTTAGTATTTTCTGTTGGTAGGGTTCGATATTAGAACACTCGACATTTTGAATGTTTGGTGTTCTAATATAGACCCCAATTTTGATATAGTAAATGATTCTTGTACCATGGAATTGTGTAGGGTGGAGTTACAAAACATTGAAAGGCACACATTGCATATGTTAAATAAAGTTTGCAGGTCAGGAAGATGTTCTGAGGTGATAGATAATATCACATAATAATACGTGTATGTAACACAAAACATCAATCTTGACAGAAGAATACAAAGTATAGATAAAAAACTTTGAATACAAGTATGGCATGCTAAGACATTAAGTGATGAAAGGATAAGATATACTGTATATGTGAAAAATAATTTTTTGCCAAAATGAATGAACGTCTTAATTATACCCATCATGAGAACACCCTCTGACACTTCCGATATTCTATTCAGATAGAGACATTGCTTCACCATGAGTGGAAGGGTGTGACAGAGATCGCAAGACCCATTGTAACAAAGAGTAACAAGCATACACACAGGCACAGTCATTAAAATATGCACTCGCAAAGATGTGTGCACTCATGACATCTCATTTCATAATTAAAAGAAGGTTCTATCCAAAAAATACCTTAGCTTAATCCTATACTATTAAGATAAAGCACTCATTTGTTTATATACCGTGCTGTATGATAATTCTTCCCCTTGTTTGGAGGAGGGAATTGGTTGTGATAAAAACATGAGAGCAGTGACTGATTCTGAAACAAGCAAAGGCTTCAGTACCCATCTTGTTTGTGCATTATTTATTGAACAAACTACAGATCACATTTGAGAATATTTTATTAGTTTTGACAAACTTTATTCATCTTTCACTACTTGCTAATAATATTATTATATTGTAATATTGCAAACATTTATCCAGCTATGAGAACTTGCCTTTCTCTTGAGAAGTAGTGATTAACATCCATCTTATTTTTTATCACACTAATTTCATAAAAATGTTGTTTTTGTCAATATTAATTGGAAGTTGTTCTCTCCTTTTAATTAGATTATAAAGTTTCTCCAGAAAACATATAATGGAGTCTCAAACCGTTCATTCTTTTTTGATTTGTTTTCAGAAATGAGGGTTAATCTGTCCGAACACTTTTGTTCCGGCAGATTAGGAATGTTTTTCATTCCATGTTTGTTAGAGATATTTAAAGTTTTTGTTTATTCATTTTTATGAGATCATTCACTGTACACATTTTCTTTTTCTTCTTTGTCCTCAGTTTAGCTCTAAACTATGTGTTTTAAAAGGAATCAGCAATCTGTCTTCAAAATTTAATTTTTGTAAGAAAGTTGTACAAAAAATAATAGTAAAATACCTTGATATTATATTTATTTCAAATACTCCTTAACTGTAAACAAATAGGATGGCCTTAACTTTATTCTCTCTTTAAACATTAATGGTTTAAATAACCCAAGGAAAAGATCCAACTTACTAAAATACCTAAAGTTAAATAAAGCACAGATGATATTTTTGCAGGAAACTCACTTTAAAGCAAATGATAATTTTACATGGAATCCAAATGAATATTAAGGCTATCTAATTCCTCATATAATTAAAAAATCAGAGGAGTCTTAATACTATGGAGGAAAAGTGTCACTATTCCTAAAATGATTTATAATATGAGGACAAAGACGGCCTTTTATCAATCGCAACAATAACATTTAGTAACAGAATTTGGACTTTGGTGAACTTATATTGGTTTATTGGTGTAGGAGTAAGAACAGTCAAAAAGCATATAGATCTTATAATAAAGTTTCTAAGGGTAATTTGATTTTAGGTGGGGATTTTAATTGCATTTTAGATAGCTCAGAGTCCACTAATAAAAGACCTTTTCATATTACTTCTATAGTGAAAGCTCTTAAAAAATGGTAGATAATTTGCAGTTTGATTCATTTAGCCTCAAGAATGATAATTCATTAATATTTTCTCATAGTGATCATAGATTCAATACCCACACTAGAATTGATAACATTTTATATCCCAAGATTTAAAAATGAAAATATCCTATTTATCTATAATCCCTTGCCGCCTGTCTGATCACAATTCACTCATTCTTGAACTTCAAACAGATTTCAAGAGGTTTACTTTCACTAAAAGAATGCCAGTCTATATCACCAAATTAAAGCAGTTCAAACCATGGTTGGATATGGAAATATAATATTTCTTAGATACAAATTATACTAGTGATATAATAGAGTTATTTTATGGGATTCCCTAGAGGCATACCTATATGGCAAAATTATTACTTGGTTTAATAACAAAACAAAGGAATGGGATTCCAAATTAGTTAATATCCAAAAACAAATAATAGAAATTAACTCTGATGAGTCAAGAGATCTAGCTGCTAAAAAAGAAATTGGGGAATTAAATAAAAAAATACAATGATATCTTAACTCACAAAACCAGTCTGGCTTTAGAAAAATTAAAACCGAATTAATTCTCTGATTCACCAAAATATATGCATAACCTAGCAATGAGATTAAAAAGACACTCCATTGAAATAATATCACAAATATAATCCATGAAGGGAAAAACAACAAAAAAGTCTCAGATATAAGTGACATCTTGTATGCCTTTAAATATCATTTTACAGAACACTATAAAAATAATGATTCATACCATAATATCTTAGATTTAGGCTTGGATTCTTCCAAATTAAAAAAAAAAATACTGGGAAACCTAATTACAGATATTCATAAACAAATCTCTCTCAAAGAAATTACTGAAAAATTTAAAGAAAGTAAAAATAAGACTCCAGGTATAGATGGAATCATTATTGAACTATACAAACTATTTCCAACTTCTGCTATATCAATTATGCTCTAAATGAAACATATCTACAGGGAACAATTCCACCTTCATGGAGATATTCACTAATCACCCCTATCTTAAAGAAAAATAAGAATCCCAACCTATGCAGTTCATATAGACCAATCTCACTGCTTAATAATGATCATACAATTCTTATGTCCATCTTGGTTAACAGAATCAAAAAAACACAGCTTCATGTCATTAGTGATGACCAAACAGGTTTTATTTATAATAGACGCACTCACGATAACATTCCAAGAATCTTAACCATTATAGACATTTTAAACAGGGACAAACAGGAGGCTGTTATAGTTGCTTTGGACATCAAAAAAGCTTTTGACTCATTAAAACGAAACTATCTTTTTAAAATTCTAGAAATTTTTGAGCTTTCTAATGAATTCATTACTTTAATAAAAATATTTATAAAAATAATCTGGCCTATGTAAAATTAGGTCCATTTACCTCAGAAGCTATTGAAATTACTAAAGGCACCAAGCAGGGCTGTCTTATGTCTCCAATCTTGTTTGCATTATTGGTGGAACTTTTTTCTTCAGCAATTCGTTTTAACCCCAACATTAAAAGCATTAACATATATGACCAGTTTAATTCTAAAATAATGCTTTTTGCTAATTATATACTTCTTACTTTAATTAACTCAGATGAATCACTACATGAATTAGATTTACTAGTTGAAAACTTTTATCGTATCTCCGGCTTAAGTGTTAGTAGTTCTAAGTCTAATCATATGCTGTTAAATCAAAAAATGACATTCATTCAAACATGAACTAAATAATTGAGAAACAGGTTTCCTCTTTAAGTTATTTAGGGATTGTATTATGTGAAAACCTAGATTTAACTTTAACTATGAATTACAGTAATATTGTGAACACCTTAAAATTACTTATTGGGAAATGGAATAAATTGCATTTAAAATTTGAAGATAGGTTGCAGTTAATTAAGATGATTCTACTCCCAAAAATAAATTACATTGCACTACCTATTCCTATAATATCCAGTAAGAATCTTTTAAAAGAAATAAATAATATAATTATAAATTTTCTTTGGTACCCAAAAAGAAATAGAATAGCTTTTTTAAATCATATCAGACCTTGGGAATTGGGAGGGATTCATTTTCCTGACCTAGAATCTTGTATTAAAGCTTCCATTTTCAAAATGGTTATAAATTGGTTTGATCCAACATTTTCTTCTGCATGTAAATCTTTGCACACTACCATATTCCTAAATGAAAATAAATGAACAAAACATTTACAACTAAATGAACAAAATAATAAACTTTGGCATATTCTCTGTATTACTCTACAATGCAATTGCACTAAACCTACCAACCTAAATTATATAAATTATATTTATAATACATTCAAAAGTTTCATTAACAGTACTATTGATATTAAATTATGGTTACAGTTATTTCCCTTTAAAATCATAACAAAAATCTTTTTCAATAACATCTATATAAATACTCTTAATACATGGGAAACAAAAAAAATCACATGTTGATACCATTGTATGAAGAACTTGATAGTTTTGGATGTACACCAGTTAATACATTTGGTTTAGCAAATTCAGATTAGTTAGCTCAAAACAGCTTACTTCCCTATGCACAGGCTCTATGCAGAACAATTGACAATTCTTCCTTTAAATCTATGCCTAAACTAATATTTTTTAGATGAAGTACTATATAAATATTTTAATTGGACAAATTAACTTCAAGATTATATAAAATCATTAATTATAAAGCTACTCCTAATCAGAAGTATTGGAATTTTATTACTAAAGAACATCCATTGTTTTTAACAAATGAGAAAAAATGAATCTTTTATACTCTTGGAAGTTTCTGCATAGAGCTTTCTATACTCCCAGCAAAATTGCCAGATTTAACTATTTTAAGGATGTAGTATGTTGGAGATGCTCATCGAAATGTATGGCCAATTGGTCCCATATTTATGACTGTACTCACATTAAGAAGTTTTGGGAAGAGATGAATTAGTTTTTTTTCAAGCCATTTTTACAGATTCATTTATCTTGTTTATCTTGTCAAAGTCATTATTTTTTTTTGAATGTAAATGAAACTATTGTTTTGAACAACAAAGACCTTTATCTTCTCTGGACTACATTGGCAGTTGCTAAGAAATGCATCACAAGAAAATGGAAATCCTCCTCCATTCCGACTCTTGATGATTTTCTAACCCTGTTGACAGATGTAGCGTTGTTGGAAATAAGAGTCAAGGAACTGAGAATCTTTCCTAAGAAATGGATTAATAATCCTTGGGAGAAAGTTCTCTCCCTTATTGAGACAATTAAATCGGACAGTTTCATCTACTTAAGTGGAGAGGAAGTAAGATTTCCTCTAACAATGTGTAACTTTTTTTATTTGTTTCATATCAAATTGTTTTTTCCTTTTTTCCATTTTAGTTTTGAGGCCATTTGTACATTTTTTAAATAGTTTATTCTAATTTAATTATTGCTTGAAATGTAAAAGTTTATTACTATTATCTTTGGAAAAAATTAATAAAATTACTTGAGTAAAAAAAAGTGAAATGAATTAGGAAACTGAAGAATAACTTACAAAACTAGAAGGATGGTTTGAATAAGTGGGGGAATTGTACTAGTAAGTGCTGTGAAAAGTGAGTAAAAGCAAACGGGTCACAGAAGTGTAGTACACAGATGCAAGTTTAGTTCTGAGACAATTTTACATAAACTAATAAAGATCATAAAAGGAAAAGTAGGCTATATTGATAAACTTCAGATAATGACAGCAAATTTATAATACAGTGACTACAGTTGAATGAAAAGGTTTATTGGTGTGGGGGGCGGTAAGAAGAAATGGACTGTCGATTAGCCATACATATTAAAGATGGGTGTGAATGACTCTTCCTCAATATGTGTTTGGGTCAAGGAGACAAAAGGTCAATGAATGGATATTAGGTGTCCAACATGGTTACACGTGAGTTATAAAGCCCTGCCTATGCCTTAGAAGTATACCAGAACATTCTGGAACTGTTAAAGGATTCAGCAATCTTGAACTTGTAAAGTGAGCATTGCACTGTGCTTGCTGGCTAGCTGACACAGGGCTGTAGTTACCTGGAAAAAAGCCCACCTCATCTACAGGAAGATGACCAAAATCTATGGTTCTTCACCTGTTCCTCCTGGCATCATGTGATGCTTTGAAAAGGGGAGGAACAAATGGGCCAATTTGAGATGAGGCTCTGTGATCATGGGGAATCACAAAAACAGAAAATATTACTGGTCAGGAAGAGGTTATAGGAAAAGTAGCATAAATAAGTTACAAATTAATTAAGTTGTCAAGAATTTATTGATCTATGGTAGAAAGACACCATATTAAAAATGGAAGTAATGCACAGTTACTTAAAACAAACAAAAAACTGGACAGACAACCTCTGGTAACTGTCTTGATGGCCATACTATGAGTGGCTGTTTTACAGATGATGTGGAATTAATAGGTAATACTGGTAGTTGGGTGGTCATTAGGCATGGAAGATAGAACAATGTAATTGATTCAAAAATGTAAATTTAAACTTAAATAAAATAAAAAAATAAAATAAAATTAAAGAACTACAAGAAAATTTGCTGTATAACTCCAAAGCCTTTGACATTTTTAGCAATAAGATAGTAATCCACATTCTTAGGAAAAGAATGTTGATTGAGTACACATTGCAGCTGATAAACTGGTTTCACAGTGCAATTTGGAGAGATAAAATAAGAAATACATTTGGTAATTATAGTAAATGGTTAATGGCTGTTCGTTGAGAGTATGTTTTTTGTGCAGTCTTGTCTACCATACACATGCATAGCATTCCATTGGGTAGCCCAGTTCCAAATGTGAATTATGTAGATGATGCAACATCAAGAAAATGACAGATTTAAATTTCAACAGCATTAAGCTATAAGTATAGCATATATGAACTCTTACAAAGCATGAATAAAGGCAGAATAGTGAGGTAAGGCAAAGCTAATGTTACCGATGAAATAGCTTAACTGAGTAAATTGTAAATGCATTTACTGAATTAGAAAATGAATAAAAAAGGTGACATGCTGCCCCAGATCTGAGGTGGCAGGTATAAACTCAGTCAAGCAGGTGCTGAGGTAAACAAAAATAAATCAGGGTACCTTGCCTGATAGGTGGGGGGGGGGTCCTCAGTAGTTAATTGGTCCATGTTGGATTCAATTATCCTGTTATTTGGCTGGTAATTCCTTTGTCTTTCCTGGAGTGGTAGTGGCTTTTCCTGCTCAGGGGAGAAGAGGTGTGATTTCTAGCTTCTTCCTTTTGCCCAGACGAAGGAAAGATAAGTTCTTCGTTCTCTTTTAAGTTCAAAGATCTTTATTGGCAGAAAAATAAGGTGTAATGGTGATACTGGATTAAGTTTAATCGGGTATACAAATCAGATATGTAAGGAATCGTTATAACTAGTGGGGTTAATTTTCCAAATTTCTGTACTCTTGGAATTCTTATATTTTAATATTGTTATATAAAACAATGTTCAGGAAGAAGCTGAAATATGGTACGTCAATATATGCAAGTAGTTAAAAGACTTAAAATATTGAAAGACCATTTACTGGAAGGCTAAAAGGAATGACTAGCTATGGTTATAAGAAAACTTTTATATACAAAGGGTGATGCAGCCCCTGTATGAAAGGGGTTAAAATGAACACTAAAAGGATTATCTAGAATTGTATATACATGTACACACCCACGCACACACAAACATGCACAAAGAGAAAACAGATGGAGGTAAAAGAGTTAAAGGGCTAAATAAAAGAAAAAAAGAGAGAGCTAGGTATGTGGACATTTTCATGGGAGATCAACTTTTATTCAAATGAAAACATAAGCGCCTGTGGCAAATTCCACAAAGAGAAGCTTTCAGAACGGTTTAATATTGTTTTAGGTACTGAAAGATTCACAGTTATATTAAGTGTGTTTGTTTGATTTCCTCTGTTCTCTTTTTCCAAATGTTGTCTAAACACAGAGTTTGTATACTTACAGTGGATATAAAAAGTGTACACACCCTGTTAAAATGCCAGGTTTTTGTGCCATAAAAAAATTTGACCACAATAAATCATTTCAAAACTTTTCCCACCTTCAATGTGACCTATAACCTGTGCAATTCAATTGAAAAGCAAACAAATCTGTTAGAGGAATAAATATAAAAAATAAAAAAATGTACAATAAGCTGGTTGCATAAGTGTGCACACTGCTTACTGCCTGCCTACTTTTAGCCACCAGTACCTAGATACTCTGTAGTATATTTTAGATGAATCCCCTCTCTCCCTCTTCTCTGTCCTTGGTGCAGCTTACTGCATTCCTGCACACTTTTATTATAACTATTATATTATAATATATACTATTTTATTATAACTAGACTGACTTTCTAGTTCCTTCCTTCCCTCTTTAACTAGTTCTGCTGTCCATATATAGCCACTGTTTTTGCTATGTAATCTCCCCCCCCCCTCATTATCTCCTTGAATGCTTCAAATTCTTCTTTTTTATTTTTTTCTCTCTCTCTTTGAGCTAGTTACTTTCACTCCTAAAATTTTGTCTTACCTTACATTCTTGATTGTTCCTTAAGTGTCCTTTCAGTCTGGGCTAGCCAGCTCCATTCACCCTTCACTGCACTTCAGCTCACTCCACTCCCCTACCCTATCCCCATTCCCAGCCATGCCTGGTTCAATTTCCTTTATAGCTAATCAGTTATGTCATGCCCTCCAAACATGTAAATTCATTAACATTACCCAATCAGACTTAACATCTCCTCTATTGGCCCCTCCCTCTATCTTTCACACTTTATCCCATACCTCCCCCATATATTTTCTATGTGACTCTCCCCATCCCTTTATATTTTCTTCCCATCTTCCTTTTATTCACTTCTTTACTACCCTTCCCTTCTTATACTTACCCATCATCATGCTTCTCCTTCACTTAATGTCCTTTATTATTCTCTTTCTATCCTACCTTACTACTTATCACACTAAACTTAACCTTAATCCCACCTCTCCAACATCCTCTTACCTAACAGACACCTTTAACTGCTACTCCCTTCCCATATCACATATGCTCTTCTCCTGTACAGCGCACACTTTTCTCAAAATCACACTCCTTCCAAAAAACACGCCACATCTTAAATATAAAATGAAATTGATCTGTCATCTCCCCATCACATCACTCTTACTTCACTTCAGTAACACCCTTCTACTTTCTGAAGACATTCACACTAACCCTGGCCCCAAGAACTATTGCTCTACTTTCACCAGCTCCACTCATATTCCCCAGCAGGTTCCAAATCCTAAACTCAAACTATAATCCTTGTATTCCATCAACATCTAAAGTATACTCAACAAGACTGCTGAGTTTCTCTCCTGGATATCTCTGTACTCCCCTGACATAATCTCTCTCTCTCTGAAACCTGGCTAAAACCACACAATAAAGAGTGAATTTCTCCCCCCTGGTTATAACATCTTACATCAAGACAGGACACTCAAAAAAGGTGGATGCATTGCCATTATGTACTCTGACCTGCTATTCTTATCCCCTCTATCCAACTTTCCCCCTTATTCCTTCCAGCAGAACTAATCATTGCTAATTGTAAGACCATCACAAAACTATAACTGTTGTTTCCATCTATATACCACATGGTGACACATACCTTTACTTGAACAGATTCTACACTGGATGGCTCACACAGTTCCTAATGAAACAATCATACTAGGTGATGCTAATATAGACTGGCTGTTCCTCTTCTAGCATACAACTATAATCTACCCTCAGCTTATCTCGTCTTCCACTTTTCTACATAAACCTACAAATTCTACATCCATCCTGGACTGGTTACTAGTCTCCCATCCTAACCTCTATTATAACCCTGAATCCCTGTCAGATGATATCAATGATTACTCTGCAAAACATGCCCAAATATTCTCCACTCACCTCACTAAACCACATAAATTTATAGAATGCCAAAAGTTAAATATCTTCAACCCTGACACTTTCAGTGACTATCTCTCTGCTATTAACTGGTCCTTCCTCTTTGACCTTTCTCTTGTTGAAGCACTGGAACAAATTAACTCCATGTTTTTAAACACTCTTAACTCTCTTGCCCCTCCCAGAATTATCAGGGTCAAAATGCACTGCTCACCAAGAAAACCCAATCTCTCATTCATAATATAGATTCAACATGGAAACTCTGGTTAAAAACCAAATCTCTCATATACTACCAGAAATATAGGGAACGACATTACCTGTCCAAAAAATCACATAAACATAGATAAACCCAGGCCATCATAGCTTAGCCAATGCCAGTATAGCATTTCAGTGAGAGGGAATTGTTTGTGGTCATTGGCTGACTGGGGTTGCCTGGACTACGCCTTGGAGTAAGCACCTCATTGGTTCTGTCAAGCTTTTTTTTAAAAGTTGTTTCAGGTTTCAACTTTATTACTTAAGAAGTTAACTTGTGACTGTTTCTGCCATTCCACACTGAGCTAATCGGAGGAAGTCGGAAGAAGGGCTCTGAGCTAACAAATCTGTGATATATAACATTACGTATCCTGTTTTTTGCTTATTTATAGCACTTTTATTTTACTCACTGTGTGTGAGGTATTAAGTAGAATTTTCTACAATTGTTAAGCATCTGGTTGGGTTTGTTTGTTCTGATTTTTGTTTCCCACCCTCCCTCCTTCTTGGTATCGTGTTTTTATACTTGGTGGCTTTGCAGATGCCCGCCCCTACTGTAAATTTGATCTGGGGCACTCCTCCCAGTCTAGCGTCATTCCCTCATTCTACCTATTCCAGGGAGAACATTTGAGAAGGCCAACCCAGTTAGCGTCTGCTCCTCTTTTCCCCTTTCCACTTAACAAAACAAAAAAAAAAAAAAAATATATATATATATATATATATATATATATATATATATATATATATATATTTTTTTTTTTTCTAAGCTTGTTTCCTGCCTTTCCTATAAGAAGTCTAGTCCAGATACCGATTTGCTGTATCCAGGACTGTTTGTAAGCTTCTGAGCTCCCAAGCCTTTCTGTGTTGGAGGGAAGTCTTCTAGCTTAAATTTGTTTCTTAGAACTAGCCAGTTTTCCAGTTTCAGAACTCAAATCTGTTTGTTTGAGCTCAGCACTTGTTCAGAACTCATTGTAAGCACTAAATAAGCTACAAATTACTACAGCACTCAACTTTCCCCACTTGTCTAGAGGAAAACAGTTTTTAGTACTTTATAAATAAGCACCTATCCAGGCATGTCTAAGGGTCAGCTCCCAATGTTTTCTCCTGTCTACCTGATGAATCTGGGCATCTTGGGGCAATGCAGCAATTGCCTCATGCACACAGACAACCCTCTCCTCCTACCACCCAACACTACAACTTGTGAGAGATGCACTTATATAACTGGAAGCAATTCTCTCTTCACCCAAGACTGCACTAGACAGTCAAGAGGAGAAGGTAAACACTTGCACCACACCACACTCATCACATAGTCCCTCAAATCCTACACCACCAAAACGCACACATAGAAACACAAAACACACACCTACATCGTGGAGGCTCTCAAAAAAAAATCTACCCAAGCAACATGGACGTCCAAAGCAGAAATGCAAGACCCCTCCACCTCCCAACACAACCCAAATGACACATAGCCCACAAACCCAGTGTGCCACTCAACCACAGCCCATAAGGCATAACAACATACCCAACACTCTAATCATAGTTGACTCTATAGTCAGGCACACTGATGTTCCACTCACCAGGCTAAACAAGGAGAAAGTTACTGTCAGCTGCCTGTCAGGTGCCATGATCCACCACATAACACATGCACTCAAGTCACTCCACAGCAAGTACAAATATGACTCTGTCATTGTCCATGTTGGTGTGAATGACCTGAGACGTACCTCCCTGGACTACATGAAAAGAGACATGGAGGAGCTTTCTGATCTTGTAGCCCAGGCAGGTATAACCCTAGCCCTGAGTAGCATCCTGCCATCACCCAGAATGATACCGCAGTACAAGGACAAAATGATTGACTTCAACAATTGGCACTTCTGGTGTCATTCTAAGGGGATCCAGTATCTGTCTGACTGGGATGACATGATCAACAAACCATGATGCTTTTCCAGAGGTGGCTTGCACCTGTCGCACCTGGGATTCCAGGTACTAGCTAAGGCTCTTGCCAGCTCTATAGGCCTTTTTTAGGCAAGATTCAAATGACAAATTCACCACTGTAACAGGTACAAGCAAGCAAAATCTGAGGGTATTGCTACTTAATGCTAGAAGTCTAAACCTCAAAATGCACTCACTCGAGGCACTTCTTAAAATAGAGAACATCAACATCTGTGCAGTGACAGAGACCTGGTTCGAGGCTCCAGAGAGCACCCCTGCATTACCAGGCTATAATTCATACCACACCTTTTGGCCACCTAACCTGGACCAAAGCACTAAAGGCAGAGGCGTGTCCATATTCATTAAGGATATCCACACCTCCAGGCTACTTGCTCAGCATAATGCATCTGAGATTATTCAAGTGCAACTAACTCTGGGCAAGACCGCAATGCAAATTGTAGCTTGCTACAGATCCCCCACCATGCCCCAGGATTCCCACTCCTCATTTCTTGATGCACTGGAAAATATTAGGGTACAACCTAACACCCTAATAATGGGCGATTTCAACTACCCCCACCATTAACTGGGAAAACTACTCATGTACCAATTCTTGTGCTCAACGTTTTCTGGAATTTGCAAATTCCAATGTCTTGGATCAACTTATCCACACCCCCACCAGGGGCAGCAAAATCCTAGACCTGGTCATTACCAACATGGGAAACCGGTGTTCCACACCAGAGGTCAATTCCTTGTTGGTCAGATCCGACCACAAGCAAATCACCCTAGACATCCACATCCCACCTCCATTAGGGAAACCACCATAAAAAATGTCTCCAAAGCCAACTTCACACTTCTTAAGACAGAAGTGGCAAACTTCACGACACCCATGCTGACGGACAATAGAGATACGACTGCTGAATCCTATACAGTTGCACTTTATAAGCACTTACACGAGTGCATGGATCATGCAATCCCTAACAGAACCAAGATGCTATCCTCCAAAAAAAAGGAAGTCAATCTGGTGGTCCCCTGCTATAAACAAACTATACAACAGAAGAAAGAAACTGTTGCAAAAAAGTGTAAAATCCCATGATTGGAGGAACTCCTTGGTCAGCCTCAGTAAGAAGCTGAGATCCCTCATAAAATCCTCCAAAGCTAGTTACAAAAACAAAATCGACACTGATTCTAAAGACAACCACAAAGCATTCTATAGCAATGTCAAGAATCTCAATGGCAACACTCAGATCTGCTCTGAGTTATAGCACAATGACACTAAATATACAGAACCAACTGATATTGCCAACATCCTGGAAGATGGGTTCAGTGCTGACTTTACCCCTCTCTCATCTCCTAAAGGGCCCATCTCTATATTGGAAGAATGCAAAGTACCTGTAATCATGGCTGCACAGGTAAAAAACACACTCTTCACAGCCAAGAACACAGCATCCATGGGACCTGACAGCATCCCAGGCTGCATTCTACATGAACTACAGAATGAACTGGCACCCCACCTAAGTACCATGTTCAATCATAGCCTCACCTCAGGCTTTGTGCCCACCGAATGGTGCACAGCAATGGTTATCCCATTCTACAAAGGGGGAGCCACCACATACCCCGGGAACTACTACCCCATTAGCCTGATGAGCCTGGTCTGCAAGGCTATGGAGTGTATCATCATGGAACTTACAAACAATGATATTGGTAATCTCCAAACTCTGGACCCTACCCAGTTCAGGTTTGTAAAAGGCAGATCATGTCTCCTAAACCTGATAGACTTCTTTGAAGCAGTCACCAAAGCCGTAGATGAGGGTAAGGTGGTACACACAGCCTGTCTAGATCTTGCCAAGGCTTTTGACACCATCCCCCACTCTGGAATTATAAACAAACTCACTAAACTAGGTATAAATCCCTGTCACAAGATAGGTTGCCAACTGGCTCACTGACATAACCCACACTGTAAAAGTAGGAGACTCTAAATCCAACTTCAGACCAGTGACAAGTGGAGTACCACAGGGTTCAGTCCTAGGTCATCTCCTGTTTGGTATCTACATCTCTGCAGTACAGGCTAACACAGAAGGTCTCTGGCTAACAAAGTTGGCAGATGACTGCAAACTAGGAGCCATAATCAAAACTCCTAATGCTGTGGACATCCTGTAAAAGGGCCTCACTGAGACAGATGCCTGGTGTCAAAGCCATGGCCTCAAGCTCAATGCCAAAAAGTGCATTGTCATCCCTTTTGGTAAAAACTCACCACAATAAACAAAACATGCTGGAGGGATAGATTCCTGTCCCAGAGACTTCCCATACTCTGGAACAAACTACCTATCTATATCAAACAGCTCCTCATTAGCACTCTTCAAAAAAAATCTTGATGATTGGACCCGGGGATCACTTCTGTGGCTCTGCTCGACAGTGGCACAGGAAAATTATTTTCTTGGGTGGTGAAAGCCAGGGTGCCTTTGGCTAGGCTTATATAGGCCCTAGGGCCAATAGCCTAGTACCTACCTATGAATCTATGAACTTATGTGGACATCCTACAAAAGGGCCTCACTGAGACAGATGCCTGGTGTCAAAGCCATGGCCTCAAGCTCAATGCCAAGAAGTGCATTATCATCCCTTTTGGTAAAAACTCTGTACCCATGAACTACCACATAGGCAGTAGTCTACTTAACACCGAAAGTGTGATAAGAGACCTTGGGATGCAGGTGGACAGTAGTCTCTCCTTTGATAATTACATCACCACAGTAGTCAGGAAATCCTTCTACGTGGCACACCTCATCACAAAAGGTTTCTCAACCAGGAAAAAAGAGGTCATTGTTCCCCTCCACTTATAACTCATTAGACCCATTATAAAGTACAATGTCCCTTTTGGTATGTACCTCAAAAGACATCTACAATAACTGGAAAGGCCACAGAAATACCTCACAAGGAGGATTACCAGCCTCAAACAGATGCCCTACGCAGACAATCTCAAAAAACTCCAGCTTTACTCTGTCGCATATTGCCTACTCAGAAGCGATCTCTGCCTAACATACAAAGCTAGGTCAAACCCAGAGCTGTTGGACATGCTCCAAATAAAGAAATTCCAATCCCTCCGAGCTACATGCTCTAGGGACCTAAACCTTGTCACCACAATAAACAGAACATGCTGGAGGGCTAGATTCCTGTCCCAGAGACTTCCCATACTCTGGAACAAAGTACCTATCTATATCAAACAAAGCTCCTCATTAGCACTCTTCAAGAAAAATCTTGATGATTGGATAGGAGATAGGAAATTCACTCCAGTGATCACTTCTGTGGCTCTGCTTGACCGGGGCACAGGAAAATAATTTTCTTGGTTGGCAAAAGCCAGGGTACCATTTGGCTAGGCTTATATAGGCCCTAGGGCCAATAGCCTGGTTACCTACCTATGAACTTATGAACCTATAAAAGAAACTTTTATAACAGACTCCTAACCACACAATCTAGAAATCATCAAAAATTTTGGCACATAGTCAACCAAATTCTTCACCCTGTACATCTCTCTACACCTAATCCCTGCCCAAATAAGTCTTCTCAAGAAACTGCTATCTGTAATACTTATTTTATTGATACTATTTGTAAACTTATGCCTACTTCCTACCCCACCAATCCCTCACCTCCCGTCATAAACCCCAAAACTAACTCCTTATTCTCGCGAAGTCCTATACCCACTAACTATATCAAAAAGTTTCTTCACAAACTTAAGCCATGCTCCCCTTCAGCAGAAAACTTACCTTTGCATTTCCTAAAAATAGCTACCAATTCTATTGCATACCCAGTATCCATTCTCATAAATTGATCAACTTGTGAATCTACCAGCAAAACTCTCTGGAAGAAATTTTATACCATACCTACAGTACTCACAAAGGTTGGAGTTCTGTAGAACTCTCTAATTACTGCACTATTGCCATACTCTCTCCTATCTCTAAAAGCCTTGAGCACAACAAATCCTGTGTTATCTAATGTCAGAAAACCTTATCACTCCTACCCAGCATGGCTTTCACCCCTATCACAGCATCACCACTGCTCTTATCCACTTTATTAACTCCCTCTCCCTTGCCAGAGGCAATAATAAGCTGTGTTCTGCCTCTTCATTGACCTCTCTAAAGCCTTTGACACTGTCCCCCATTCCATCTTCCTCTCTAAACTAACTAAACTTAACCTCTTTCCTACAACTATTTCCTGGTTTACTAGCTACCTCACTAACAGACAACAATCAGTCAAATGGCTCTCTATTTTAACTCCCTTTTCTCTATAAATATGGGTGTTCCACAAGTCTCCATTCTTGACCCCCTTCTTTTCAGCATATTTATTAACCAACTCCACACATCTTGTCCTCAGTCTTCTGTCATACATTATGCAACTCCACTATCATCACATCTTCTGACAATCCCTCTAATCTTCTTTCCCTTAACCAAACTTACTTTAACCTCTCTAAAACTTGGCTTACTAATAACAATTTTATCCGTAACCCCAAAAAGACAAAACTCCCCCTATTCCTTCCTAAATGTTTTAGTCATCTTAAATCCTCTTTCACCATCTCTTCCTTAAATAACACCATCATTTCTTCTGAACTTCAAAACAAAGTTACTTGGTATAACTATCAATGGCCAACTAAAATTCAATTTCCATGTACAAAACAGTATAAAGAAAACTCATCAAAAGCTTGGCTTGCTGTATAAAAAACAAAGGTTCCTTACCCCTAACTCCAGAATATCACTTGCTTAGGCTTTTCTCCTTCCTAACCTCCTGTATTGCTCTCCAGTTCTTACTAACTTACAGTCTTCTCTTCTATTTAAACTTGAAACCACGCATAACAAAGTTGCCAGATTTGCTGCAAACATTCCTCTGAAATCCCATCACTGTCTTGCACTCCAGAATCTTAAATGGTTAGAATTTCCTAACCAACTCATATATTCTTAACTTCTTTTAATCCACTCCATCTTAAATAAACCATCCTTCTGCCCTAGCATGTCTTCCCTTTTTCCCCTCTATAAACCATCAAGCCCCTTAGAAGTTCTAACCAAGTTTTCTTACAGATTTACAAACCTAAAACCTCACTAGGACAAAACCTATATTCCTCTCTTCCTTTTCTCTCATGGAGTAAGCTTCCTTTTACCCTAAGAAATATCACCCATGCACAAGAATTCAAGACAGCCCTCAGACATTACGTACACAGCTCTAGGAGATGTCTTTGTAGCCCACCTTACTTATATTTTCCACTTTCCTCCTTCCTCCCAATCCCGCCTTTCTCCATTTTTCTTTTCCTGTACCCTTTCTTTCCTCTCTGCCCCTACCTTTCCTCACATCCTCTATTCTAACTTCAAAAACAAGTAATCTCCATGGTATCCCCAAAGTCTCAAAACAACCCACATCTATTCAGAAAACCAATGAGGGTTAACTTATTACTCCACAGTAAAAGTCTGCGTCCTACAAAAAACAAGTATAATGTAGTGAAGTCCCAAGGCTATAGATTAGCTAGAATTACCACAGAGACTGAACCATTTTTGAGAAACCTGAACAACTTAGAGAATGGTTTTCTAGTGAGAGGCTATGAAAGTCAGATGTTAGAAAACATCCTGGAACCCATTATGGAACTGAGAAGGACTGAAGCACCTTCACTCAACCTCCCCAGTAGAAGAATGTCAAGAAATTCCACAGAGAATAACAAATGCAAAAATAGCTGCATCCTGACATACACTTTGGATTATCACAGTATCAAAAATGTTATTGAAGAAAACTGGGACGTTGTCACAGGAAACCCTTTTCTGATTAACATCTTAGGTGAAGCCCCATCCTTTGTTTATAGGAAGGCCAGGAACAAGTTTTGTTGAATTTAAACATAGACCATATGAGAAAAGCACTAAAAGATGTGAAACTAATTGTACATTCTGAATACTTATACAGCAAGGTGATAGTTTTTTATTGCCTTTATTTAAAGAAAATCATTAAAACCAGTGCAGGGGTGACTGTAACACAACAAAAAAGTGCAACGAATGTGATGCATTCTATGTGGGCAAGACTGTAAATAAACTTAAGCATAGGATTTCATGCCATCTGTCAGAAATCCGCTCTGGATGTAAAAATAATGCACTAGCCAAACACCTTTCTCTTCATAAAAGACACACAGGTTTTAAGTTCCCGATCCTAGATCACATAGACATGGGTGATCTTGTAGAAGACATCCCAAATATTCTGGAGAAACATGAACTCATGTGGCAATTAAAGCTAAACTCTTTTAGGAAGCCTGGATTAAACTACTACTGTTCAATTAAAAGTGCACTGAAACTTAGAAGATTGCCACATTGTTTCCATGAGTAATTTTATTTTATTTTATTTTAGTCTACCAGTTGGTTTTAAATACCATTTTAAATCAGTTGTAATTTAAATGTATATTTTGTTTCCATCATCATACATACATTTTTTTCTTATTTTTCTTTTTTCTTTTTCTGGTTATTTTTTCCACTTTATTCAAAATGATGTGTAATAACAATACTAACTAATTATACAATTATATATATTTTTATAGATAGTTTTTAGGGTTCTTGTACACAGACATGAAAAAGTCTAGAAGGACGAAAGCGATCTTAGTTAACAATAGATTATGAAAATAGAAATTGATTTTTACATGCAAAATGTATATGTATATATTTATATATTTTTTGATTGCCAAATGGACTAAGGTTGATATATTTCCAGCCATGTAGCATATTGTCTTGGGTAAAATCACAGACTTAATAATCTACTTAATAATATGGTTAAATAAGAGGTACCACATCATTATAAATTTTATTTAAAGTACATAAGGGTTATATTATTATGACAGCTACTAAGTAGGGCAGCACCAGCTCGAGTGTCACACTGATGGGGGAAGGGATGTGAATTTAACATGTGTACCAATAACACTTTGTTTTACAGCACAATAAACCACACCCTTGCCTGACAAAAAGTATACATATATTTAGAAAGCTTGTGAGGAAATTATTACTCTATTTTTGTTTTTTTTTTTTTTTTGTTTGTTTTTGTTTTACTTGGATCGCTTGTCTATGCACTTAATAAAGGATTTTCAACTGGAAACAGACTGCCTGCCTTGCTTGGATTACTTTCGAATACTTAGTAATGCTGTACAATTATATATTTTCTATTATTATTTTTTATTTTGTTTTGTTTTGGCTTAAGACAAGTTTAAGTTTGCTACTATTGTCTGATTTGATTAATATACAGTGATTAACTACAGATATATGGACTGAAAATCTTCCACACACAGAAGTTTCTTACACTGTTTTCTCTCTTCTAACTTCCTGACCTCTTAAATATCTTTCTACTCCTCACCCCCCCCAATTTCTGCTTTAATATTCTTTTTATTCTTCTAAACCTAGTCCTCTACCTTTCGCTTTCATTTTTCCCTTTTTTTACTCTTTTTTTTTTTCCTTATACTTGAGAGAGTAACTCTTTAGTTTCTTCAGTTTGACCACCTTTAACTTGTTCGTAGGCATCCTTGCAACTTCGCTCTGACCAAATATTCTTTACCCTGTTCTAACTTGTCTTCCCACTTTCTAATACTTCTTTTCTTGTAAAATATCCTGCTACCTCATACCCTTTGTAATATAAACACATTTTTGCAATCTGTATGCAAATGTATTCTATACTCTGATCATTCTGCCTGTATATTTTTTGTAGGAGTTTTTCCTTTTTTCTCCTTATATAATTTGTTTTGTAAACTTATCTATTTTTCACTTCTGTACCACATTTGTTTTACTTGTTATACTTGTCCTTTAAATCTAAATGTCTAAAAACTTTTTATAATCCTTCATTTTGGAGATTTTCTCCTCGGGTCTCTGCTGAAAAAGGGCATTAGCTCAGACGGACTAGCCCAGTAGTTGTAGTTAAATGATAATAATAATAATCTGTAACAGTTTGTTTTCAGTAGTTTGTATTAGAGAGCAGTTCTCTTGTAAACCAGTGGAAGTGACCAGTAGGGCATATTCATACTGGAGTAAGTACACTGACTGCAGTCAACTTCAAGGTTTCTGGCCTTAGAAAATATTAATTTTGCATCCTACTCTGAGTTGTGAAATAACTTATTTGTTAATGTTTTTACTATAGTTGGTAAAAGATGTGGCTCTAATTTGACACCAAGATATATTAGTGATATTGTGGGTGATAAAGAAATTCCAACTGGCCTGAAGTAAGTAAACTGGGTTCACCTTTTCATATAACTCGTATGAAGTTCAAGATATCTGATATTTGTTTATTAGCAGATCTGGATGGCACCACTGGTAGGGGAGACTCTCTGATTACTAAGAGACCACTGTGGAGTTATAGGACTGTGGTAAGTAAGAAAAGTCATGTCGATGTCAAGTTACATAATTTTGTTTAAAATGTTGGAGTCAATGTCATCTGATACAGACGAGTAGCTTTCATGTGGATTAGATCTAGTGCTCTTGGAGACTATTTGTTGAGTTTCAAGGAGTAGGTAATTTATCAGGTGGTGATCTGCAACATCCTGTCATCCATATTTGTCCCATAGAATTTTTTATTTATGGCATCCAATATAACCAGCCATACTCAATGCCACACAACATATTATCGTACCACCTAACACAAAATAGAACATTTATAGGTGCCAGGAAAGTTTGATACAAAATACTTTGTTTACTGAGTGCTTTCAACTATACCAGTTTGCCAAACTTCTTCTGAATAAACATGCAATGACATTCCTCCAATCACACATACACACTTTTAAAAGGAATCATCATCATCATATGATCAATAATGTTACCTAATGTTCCATCTTTAATTGAAATGCTAATCATACAATAATACAAAAAATATATAATACAATTATAAACATAGTTATTACAAAACAACTAAGTGAAATACATCACTGCTTTACAGCTTTTAATTTCAAAATACTTTGTGGTGATATTAAATCATTTGCAAAAATAACTTTCGGGCCTTTACCTGATACCCTTTTTCTGTCACTCATCTGCGTGAGGAAATAAATGGGCCACATGCGAACATAGGAAGCCATGCGTGAGGAGCGAACATAGGAAGCCATGCGTGAGGAGCGAACATAGGAAGCCATGCGTGAGGAGCGAACATAGGAAGCCATGTGTGAGGAGCAAACATAGGAAGCCATGCATGAGGAGCAAACATAAGAAGCCATGCGTGAGGAGCGAACATAGGAAGCCATGCATGAGGAAAGGCAGTGGACTAAGCAAAGAATTGAAGAAAAAAAAATTAATGAAGAGGCTGGTGGGGCCTGAAGAATGTGTCCAGATGAAGTAATGGCCATGACATTAACTTAGGAGTTAAAGGGATGAAAAACAAATGTCAAAACAAATGGGGCAAAGGAAAAGGGGAAGAGTTATATAGGTGCAAGGTAAGATAGTTGGGTTGACTGAATGGAATCAAAGCCCTTTTTCCATTTATTTATTTTTTTTGCTCATATTTTTATGTTGTTATTTTCAATTGGAGCTGAGGTAACATTGCATGTTCTTCATGTTTCACTGTTGCAGTCATTACATTAGGGTAATCTGCTGGCAGGTTGCCCTCAGTCGGCCTGAACTTCAAAGTCTTGGGTCCTGCATTGGTTGCTGTCCTCTCTTCCATGACTTCAGGTCGTCAGGCGTATAAAACATGCAGCTGACACCATTTTCTTCTGTCTTTCTTGCCGCACGGTGCCCGAAACAGAAGATTTCGCAAGTGCCGGTCGGCCGACTACTGATATATTCCAGTTTGAGTTTCAGAACCGAAGTCTTCACTAAAGCTAAGTACCCCGTTGGGAAAACTTTTTTCTTGCGCTTTAACGATGTCAGAAAAAGTTAATAATTGTATTACTTGTGGGAAGCAAATACCTCATAAGGATTTCCATTTATACTGTATTCCTTGCCTAGGCCCTGATCACAATGTTCCTGGCTGTCGGTTTATTATTTTTTTTGCTCATATTTTTATGTTGTTATTTTCAGTTTTAGCTGAGGTAACATTGCTTCCCTGCTATGTATGATATACAAAGCTGATCCATATTCTTGTCAATCATTCATCTACAAGCATGTGGTGCCTTCTCTTCTAATTCTCAGTTTGATAGCTGGCATTCTAAGGCGTTATGGTTTTCAGGCCAAGTAGCGCAGGCAATCCATATGATTCAAAAGTACCCTTAAATAATCAAATAAGAAGCATATTTCTAAAGTGGGTTAGACATTCCTGGAAGTTAGACATCTCTAGTCAGAAATAGGGAAATGTTTTGTCACATGTAAATTATTACTTTTTTTTGGAAAAGGAAAGTCATGAGGATGCCAGTGTTATATTCTATGCATATCTTCAAGCGAGATGTATAGTTTTTCTTCTATCCAGCATTATAGTCACACTAAAAGAGAATCTTAAAAGTTCTTTATAACGACAATGAAACCCAAAATGTGTTAGAAAGGAAGAATGCTTCATCTACTAATTAGCCAAGGTCACTGTTTAATTTAGGATAACTTTTGTACACAATACAAAAATAACATACTTAAATTCTAAGTATAAAGACAGTCTCCTTGTTTTAAGAATGCATTAGTCATATAATTTATTTTAATGTAAACTGCCTGTAGACATTTTTTGAAATTAAAATACCTTGTTTCAAAACCAAGTTTAACTCCTCTTACCAAATTTGTTGTAATCAGTGTTTTTTTCCAAGAATAAGATATTTTAGTTTACCTTTGTTTACAGAATAATGTGAGAAGCTTTGGAAACAATCGTCTTATTTATTTATTTTCTGCTGGCCACATACATAACAGTTTTAAAGACTTTAGTGGATTGAATATGTTGTTATACGGAATCAGTAAAATGCAGATTAGACTGGCAAGCACCATCTTACTTTTCTCAACATTCACTGCAGCAGTGACATTTCGTAGCACAACCTAAGGGTCACTTTTCATTTAGTTGTATGCTTTTAGTTAGCGAGACCATTTTAAAATGTATTGGAGCTTATTACATTTAATTTAACATTGCCAACAGCACTGCTATGTAGATCTAATACCTGCATTTGTAAAGGCTTGAAGTGGCATTTATTGAAAACCAAGAGAGATGAATTTGCAAAATGAAATCACCTAATGATGTATATGGAAATTAAAGTCCCCATGTAAATGACAGGAGACAGTTGATTATTTGACATAGTAAAACAAGATACTTCCTTGCAAAAGATACAATGCATATAAATCTGAATGTCATTACCCTGACTGACAAGCACTGTGTTAATGCTTTTTCTCTCATGAGGACGAATAGCCTCATCTTAGAGTTCCTGTAATTAGAATGTGTTCACAAGTAATATTCTAATTGGAAATCATTGACACATGTTTAATGAAGGAACAGATGGTAACATAGTACAAAATTAATAAAAAAAAAAAAAATCAGGGTAATTTTGCCAGTTAACTGGAAAGGCAGGTGTTATGTGCTGTTTCCAGACACTCATTTCATAACAGAATCATAAGCAGAACTGGTTAGAAGTGAGTCTGACTGGAATTGTGACCCAAGTTACCAATTCTCTTTAGACAGCAACATTGTAAAAGTGGGAATGTGAGCTAACCTAGCAGAAAGCACAGATAACTTGCCGTGTTTTCTACCATAAAGACACAACAGGTATGTAACACACAGTTGCTATTTAAAAATATTTTGCTAGTAACTGCTAAACTGTTTATATAAAAGTACTAGTTTTGCAGTTGTATTTATTTTCAGAAGAAATCATCATGAAAAATTTAAGGAAAACATTAAACAAATCTCTACTGTATGGAAAGAAATTTAAGAAACTCAAGGTTGTGTAGAATCCTTTATATATATATATATATATGGTTAAGGTATTTGCCTTTGGAGCTTTTCTCCCCGGGCCTCCGCTGAAAATGGACATGTACCCAGTCGGACTCTCCCGGTTAACAAATGTAAAATAAAATAATAAAAAATAAATCTCTGCATGCATTTCATCATGTGTTGAAATGTTGGTGTTTTTTTTTTTTTGGTAGTACAGTTGGTGGATTTATGTAGCAGTCAAAGTTCATTATTTCGACCAATACAGAGATTTTCTTCATGTTTATGTGACCCTGAAGTTAGTATACTTAATTTGTGGGGGTGTAGTTTTTGTTTTTCTTTTTGTAATCACAAATGTAACCTATTGGTTTACGTTTGCAATTACTTTCTTCATTGATTTTAGTTGCGATTCATAGTAATCAAAAATTAGTTCAATCAAACTCATTGATGACTATTTATTATTTAATATCTAGCATGTGTCCAGACTAAGACAAAGCTAGCACTCTGGCAGTCATTCTCAGTGGACATTTAAACATGCTACAATAGTATTGACAAGGTTTTTGTATGCATACTGAAACTTTAACATATTGCTTCATGTTTTTAACTAACTGGTCTAACAAAATGATTCTTATAATGCCCACAAATGTGAAGGATGAAAAGATTTATAGCATGCAGAATAAAAGGACTTTTCTAGAGGGTCCCTTAAGTGCTAGGCGGTGCTTTTACAGCTCAAGCTTGGTAATATTGTTTAGAGGTAATTTCCCATGTACACATTCATATCAGCCTGAGTATTGAAGGAACGTTCTATAGAATGTTATGGCCTGCATTAATACAAGGCACTCTAAAATGCCATGGCTTTATATATAAATCAGTACTCATAAAGTAGAAGATTATTTTGTGTTGTTTCTTATCTATTTTTTTTTTTTTTTTGGTCTCACCCCACCAACCTTAGACCCGGAGCTTCATTAGTTACCAGCTTAATGCCTGTTTGTTTCACATAAGAGTGATGCTTGCTTGTGGAATTCTGAAATCATCACACTGCGGAGATTGGCTTTTGCATTTAACTACTTGTCTGGCAGCTTGTTATAATGCATCAAGGTGCAGTGATGTCACTAAAGGAAGTTCAAATAGTCTTCTACACTGAAGCCCCTTGGCGGCCATGTTCTACACTGAAGCCCCATGATGGCCATGTTCTACACTGAAGCCCCATGATGGCCATATTCTACGCTGAAGTCCCATGGCGGACATGTTCTACACTGAAGACTCTTTGCAGGCATGTACCTTGATCTGGTGACACTGTTTGCCTTCCTGTTGCAGACCCTTTTGTTTCTATCAAGATGTAATCATATTCACAGCATCAATCTCAACTCCCATATATTAAGAAACAGAGAGGTGGAGGGATGAGAGACAGAAAGATACAAGCAGAGAGAAAAATTTTTTACTTGTAACAATCTCATAATTCATTTCAAGAATTGACATGAGAAGGGACAGCAAGGTAGTCTGTAATCAAACTGTTCTAATAAATACAATATAGTGATGTATTAATTAAAAGTAGAGTTTATAGATTTTTATGGGAAAAGCAAACCAGTTTCTCGATTTAAATGAATCTGTGGAATTAAGCCTTTGTTGAACAAAAGACAAGATAAATTGTTTTCCTTTTTTGGCATTGCTTCTTCTGTGCCACCCTCCCCTTTGCACTTTCTATTAAGACGTTAATAAAATATATTTCTGTAAAGAATATTCATCAATATTTTAAGGCAGGAAAAAAATACCGAAAATAAATGAATAGTTAAATATTAGCAGTCCCTAGAGGTAGTGCAAGAAAAAAGAAAGATGATTGGCATAATTATTGAATACATGGTGTCTGCACAATTATAAACAAAGGTATAACATTTAAGTCCAAGTAAGTCATTGTTCCACACTTGGCATTTATCAGACATATCACTGAGTACAATGCCCCCTTTGGTATGTATCTAACCAAGTCATGTCCAATAACTGACATGTCCACAGAGGTTCCTCACTAAAAGAATACAGGGTGTAAGTAAAATGTCCTGTGACAATCTCCTCAAGGCCCTATCTCTGTATTCTGTCTCCTACAGACTTTTCAGGGGAGATGTATGCCTGGCATACAGGGCATTGTCAGACAGCACTCTGATGGACCTCCTGCATATCCACAAAACAAACAACACCAGAATTACCTGTTCTAAAGACTTAAACTTTGCCTGTGATATAAATAGGTCCTGCTGGATAGATAAATATGTATCCTAGAGACTACCGTGTCTATGGAACAGGCTCTCCATCCATGTGAAGCAGAGTTCCTCCCTAACCCAATTCAAGTGCAACTTGGACAATTAGATGGGAAACTGGAAATTCATCCCTGGATTGACATCTGTCTCTCTAATGGACACAGGTAACCTGTAAATGATTCATCTCCTAAACCCTCTGCTTGCACTTATCAAGGGTATCAGAACTTGTCAGAGATTTGGGATGAATGACTAGGCTTAGAATGGCCCTTGCGGTTATTAGCCTAGTAAACACCTATAAACCTATCCATATTTTTATTTTGATCCATTCTTCCATCATTGGTACGAGCCTGGCAGCCCACTGTCCAATGTTCATGCCTCGTGTACTAGCTGTCTTCTTGCCTCCCAAGACTATTCTGGTATACTGGGGTTGCTTGTGGATCCTAAGGGTTTCCCAGCAAGTCTCTGCATCTGTCATGAGGGAGTTTATTTTTGGCCTACCCCCTCTTCCCTAGCAGCAGCATGGTTTTATCCAAGGTGAACGTACAGTGAGAACAAACTGTGTACTGACCCAGCTGTTCATCAGCACAGCCAAGCCAACCTTCCACCTTACAGACCACACTTCCTATAGTGATGTCATCAGCCTTGGCCAATGATCATCGCAAAGAAATACCAACGTACCATCCTCCCCCTGGATATGCATGCCTATCAGTCCCCCAAGCCGCTAATTAAACCAGGGTCATCTGGTTCATAGTTAGGGATTTATCCCTCTATATTTTCTGTATTGAACATTAAGCAGTGACACTTGCTATAGTTTTTTTGAAGAAAATGTGAATCTGTTGCAGCGGTGAGAAGGAGGTGACCTGGCATAAATGTGTTAAATATAATTGTGAGGCATTCAAATTTCAACCTTAAAGACAATTCTCATGTAAAACATGGAATGCCAGAACTTACTGTTAATAGTACCTCACGTGCTTTGTGGGGGGAGGGATTCATCCTGTGCATCTCCACTGTGAGGAACTGTGTCCACTACTTCCTGTTGTTTGTTTACTAATTGCACACTTACTGTACCTTTGTGTAAGGGGAAACTCTCCAAGTTAGTGCAGTCTTGGATTTACTACATATCCTATCATATTTGCACATTTTCCTTTAAATGTGTTCATCAAAGTTTTATTTAACACACATTCAAATGGATTCCATATTAGGACTGATCTGTTCTAGCTTGCCAGTGGATTCCATACTGTAACTGTGAAAAGAGCTTAGAAAAGGAGATAGGAAAATAAAGCTGATCTAACTACAGCCTCATCTTCTTTTTAATTTTTTGCACTTTTTCCTGCCATATATATCCAGCAATGCCAGCAGTCAGTGAGTTAGTCACATTGACTCCATCAGAAGTGCATTCCTGTTCTTGGATGTAGACTTAAAACTGTGTCAGTATCAGTTTGAACTGAAGGAAGTGACATTTCCTTTCCTAAATGCATCAGACTTTTATTTTCATACACAGTCATCTGTTTTCATTGCTACTTCCAGAGCATCGTAAACATTATTGCACTTCAAGCATCTGTCACCCTAATGAATACAGTTCTATATTTGCAGGCCATTATGTTACTGGTTACTTTTTAAAGGGCTACGTCATTCACTTATATTAAAATGGCAATAGCATTGTGTGTGTGTGAGTGTGTGTGTGTATACAAAATATGCAAGCATTTAATAAACTTTTATAACCAGTTATCATTGTATTCTGACCTCAAACCTTAAATAAATAAATAAATAAATTGTAATAAACAATGCTTTTTATTCAGTTGCTCTAAAAAGTAAAAAGTGAGGAATAAGAGTGAAAACTTTGCAAAAGAAACACAGACATGCTGATTTCAAAAAAGCATTCAAGGTTGATTTTGCTGATTCTGATAATCAGGTATCAGCAAAACCAACCTCGAATGCTTTTCTGAAATCAGCTTGTCTGTGTTTCTTTTACAAAGTTTCCAGTCTTCTTATTTTTACTTTTTGAGTGACTGAATGAAAAACATTCTTTATAAAAAAAAATTGTTTTTAATTATATTTTTATTTATAACCTAAAAATAAAGTGAAAAGTCAGCAATGCAGGCAACATCTACATCCAGTGGGAATCAGTTGTTATGGAACAGACTACTTCAGCACCCTGAACAGCTCAGTGCATCTAGGAGCAGACAGAACCACCAAGCCAATTTCAATAAAAAGCATTCTAATAAAAAGACTTATATTTTGACTTAAAAACTAAAAAAGTGGGAAGTCAGTAATGCAGGCAACATCAGCATACAGTGTGAAGCAATCATTATGCAATAGATAGTATTTCAGAACCCTGGACAACTCAATGCATCAATGAGCATGACAACCACAGAGCAAGAAACCCACAAAGCCAATTTTAAAAGCATTCTAAAAAAAAAAAGCACAACAGCCTAGATTCACAATGTTATAAGACACAGTGATGACCTTGAAATTACTAAATAGCTGAAATAAATATATATATATATATATATATATATATATATATATAGATATATATATATAGATATATATATATATATATATATGTGTGTGTGTAGTTTTACTCAGGCATACTTTCCTTTATGATATATTCATATGTATAAGTATGCAGACTGGAGAAAACCAGTTCTTTACAGTAGGCCTGTGTTCTACTTTCAAGGAAAAATTATACATGTACTACATGACAGCACATATAAAACCAGAAATAAGATATTTTAGCTAAGTTGCTGTGAAACATAAATAATACTGCTGGTCTACAGCTATCTACTTCAGTTTTACCCTCTAAGCAAACAAACAGTGGAGCATTGGTAGCTATTGTGCTATTACTCAGTGGCATAATAAATGGAATGCAGTGCGTCTGGTCCAATCAGTGGGTTTTCTTATTCAGTGTGTCTGCTCCAGTCACTGGATTTTCTTATGCAGTGCATGTGGTCCAATCAGTGGACTTTCTTATGCAGTGTATCTGGTCCATTCAGTGGATTTTCTTGGTTGCCTGTAAGCATTACTAGAAGGGAAAAATATTCTAGGCACTTTTTTTTTCATAACAGATTTTCTTGCTTTTACTAGGCTAGGAAAGTTTGTAAACTACAAAAATGGTTCATAAAGTTAATTTCATCAAGACACACACACTACCACAATGCAGAGTTAGTTTAACATTTTTAAAGAGACACCATATTTCTGGTTGAAGATTTGCTCAGCACTGCATTGAGTACATTATGTTTAAGGGCATCTTTTCATGTAGAGTACATGGGATCTTCATTCCTCTGCACTTCAGAAACAATATTATTTAATTAAAAACAGGACTCCATACCACTTCACTGAAGGGCATTCTTATAATTTACCCATGAATGGTGTCAGAAATTTATTTGGCCTTCACCGTTTTGGTCAAACACCACCATCCATGGCTTTACTCCATTTATCTGCAGTTGACAAAAAATGTGCTCATCCATTAAGGGTGCGCAAGTATGCTGAATACAGCATGCTGCATTAAGATCAGTTATTCCTCCGTCTTTACTTTCTGCTTTAATATTTCCTTCATCCCCTCTATACAAGCTTAATTATTCTACCCTTCTGCATTTTCTGTTGTCCTGTATGTTTATTGTGTTGTAGCCCCTGTAATCTCTGTGGTAAGCCTATTCTGTGTTGGAGAGAAAGAGAGAGTTGAAGATTAACAGTTTCATTTATGGTCATAATGGTGCTAGTATTTGATCATATCTCTACAAACACTTTATTAAACACATTAACACTAAGACTGACAGTTAACAGTAACTTACGTATTCCTAAGTTGCTATGCACTTCTTATGGTACAGTAATTGTCTTAAAAGTAAAATTGTCAGCAAGTAACTGAAATCTTTGACAGAATGCTATTATCTGTCACTTACTCCAGACCTGATGACTAGCTGATGGTATATCGGACAAAGTGGTCCCTTTGATGGCATTTTCTGTCACATAAAAGTCTCCTATAGCACATTGATGATGCAAATAACATAAAAAACTTTTGTCAGAGTTCCAAAAATGCTCATATTTGAAAGTGAGAACTTGAGAGCACTGGAAAAATAGAAAGATGAAGGAGTATTTTTGTAAGGCTTTGGCCATTTTAGGAGACATAGTGGCCAGTCAGTTTTTTTTTAGTGTTCGTCTCCTATTATAGGGTGTAGAGCTCTCTTTGCTGTGGGCATTTCTGTAATAATACATAACGCTATAGATGTTAAATATTGCTCAGTACGTCAAATACATTTCCACCACTTTCCCTCATTTTTCCAATGGTCTGCCATTACTACTTTTGTAAAATGCACCTTGTGGAATGGACTCAATTTTAACAGGCAAGCCCTTTTTGAGAATAAGTAATACTTCTGAGCCAATGTTTGGCGATTCATAGCTGTGCTGTGCAATCCAGTGCAAATCGTGCACTGCAGTGTCAGTCACTGATTACATAAGTGTGAGACAGGCAGTGCATCATAGCAGGTAGCTGCTTGCTCAAGTTCTGCTTCGCAGTCTTCAGTTAATAATGTTGCTGCTTGTTGCACGCCAGTCATGTTTGAAGGTGTGTGTGTGTGTGTGTGTGTGTGTGTGTGTGTGTGTGTGTGTGTGTGTGTGTGTGTGTGTGTGTAGTTCAGCTGTAGCCATTATCATGGAGGTGGCCTACCAACTTCCACATGATAATATTATTTAGCATTGCACATGCTAGAAACATCTTACAGGCCATGGCAAGCTCATACTGATGTTCCCCAATGCCTCTGTGGGAAATAAAGTCAAAGGCATTTACTATGTCTGTATATGCTGTAAGTACTGCATAACCAGTATCCACTGCCTTGGTTACTTTTGCAAAGAGGTGAATGAGGTTAAAGAGGCATGACCTTCCTTTGACAAAATTGGATTAATAAGGGTCCAGGGTTAAATGAGTTTAAATGTGCACACTAAAGAGGTTGGAGAAAGTATGCTAGCTTTACATATGAAGCTACTAAAACTAGTGGGACTGTAGTTACCAGAGTCTGTACATGGCATTACAATGGCTTCAGGAAGGTAACCAGTGAAGAATCTTGAATTCCATGCAAACCTGTCGCTAGGGCCATGTTGAGATTGGGGGGGGGGGGGTTGATAGCTGCTCCTACTGCAAGCTGTCAGATGAAGTGATTGGCACTGTAGAAAAAGCACTAATCAGTCCCTATATGTGAGTACTATATTTATATTTGATGCATGCCACTTTCCAATTATAGAGTGTGTGTGTGTGTGTGTGTGTGTGTGTGTGTGTGTGTGTGTGTGTGTGTGTGTGTGTGTGTGTGTGTGTGTGTGTGTGTGTGTGTGTGTGTGTTTGTTTGTGTGTGTTTGTGTGTGTCTATGAATGTATTTTATAATATAGCTCTTTGATACAGTTTCAAACATGAGGCAAGAACTGTTATGTATTAACATAGCTTTTTATCCAGAGGACTTTTATTTACTCCTGAACTCTGGTTGCGGATGGCGTCAGTCGAGGAATTACACAGCACCAATTGATTTAGCTACAGTTCTGTAGGTCTGTGAGCAGGCTACAGCAGTTGAACATGTTATAGATATATCTTTATACATTTTGCTGCATCACAATGCATGCATTTACCAACTAGGTGGTCCTGTGTCCCATCACCGTTCATGAAGCAGTAATGTAGATGAGATGACTGCCATTCATGTGTATCATGCAGTCTGACCGCATGCTGTGCAAAGACTTTGTCTCACACACACTGCTTGACAGCTTACAGAGCAGTAGCCTTTTCTGTTTAGGTAGGGCTCTCTCCTCTGTGACATACTACTAATCCAGACATGCTCATCCAGTATTGAAGCATTCTGTTAAGGAGCCTGTTCAGTATTGTAGAGGCAGTCATCTGAGAAATAGGTAACACATGTCCTCTTTTGGTCTCGAAAGAGCTCTGTAGTTATGATGGAAAGTATTCTAAATTCTACAGGGAAAGGAATGCCACAAATTCCTGTAGATTCTATATTTGGGTGATACATATCAACCAAATTCTGTACAGTGTCTTGATTTGCTTGGGACTCAACATTATTGCCCCGGTCAGTAATGGTGTGAAGTGTTACTTACTACATATAATATTTTCATTGGTGCTGGTCAGCTACTTATGCATACAGGTGGGAAGCAGCAACAATCATCTCTGAAGCACCACTGCTGCTGTGGTCTCAAGTATTTTTGCAATTGATATCTTTGAAGGGCTTTGCCATTTTGCAGGCTGGTGCACATTGTGCAGTCCCCTTTACCCTTATGACTTCTAGTTATAACAAGGTAAACCTTGTTAATATTAGCATGCCATTATGGCTTAATTTCCCTACCTGTTTTGTGTGCTTACTATTATGTTGTTGTTTTCACATCTGCGTACTGCACTACCGGCTAGTGTAGCACCATGAGTCACTACTACCTTGCACGTAGCCATTTCCCACAAAAGTAAGTAGTGTGTAGTTACAACTTGTTTATGAATTTCAGCCAAGTACAAATTGACTAAATTACCAAGCAGTTTTCAAAGTTGATCTTCATTTTTTTCAGAACACATTCTGGCAACAGCAAAATGGCAGCTGCATGTTAAACAGTTGTATGATTAATTCAGGGCTGTTGCATTCATACATAATATGAGATCTTCAGTGCCTCAAGGCCATTAGAGTAGAATCTCCTGCTATCAAAGCCATTTTGGCTGAGCTGAAGTTGACACAATCACTAAGCATTCAATAACTGATACAGTCATGGTCATTTGCAAGGGAATCAGAGCCAGCACAGAATCATGGGAGAAATACAGGCAGTGCTGTGTGTCATCAGCATTAGTGATACTGCAAACCTTACCTTTAATGAAATCAGCCAGAAAAACTAGGTGCTTGGTAAATAAGCCAGGGCCCGAATTGAAACCCTGCGGTACACTGTAGTTAAGACAGCAAGATAAGGAAGAATTAACACCCAAAACAAACCTGCTGACATTAACCAGGGAAAGAAGAGACAGATCATTCCAGGATGATGCCCGAGAGTTCACAGTGGCAGGATAAGTGTTCCTGAGAGGAACATTTGGCATGTTGAATGCTGTCATGTGACTGAGAACAACCAAGAATAAGTTGAACCTTTGATCCTGTGTCCTGAGTAGATCATTAAGATTATTGGTGATACTAATGATAGCTGTCTGAATAGCATGCAAAACTCAAAAGCTGAACTGAGTTTAATCATAGAGCTTATGTTATTAATGAAAAAATCAGGCTGTCAAAAGTTGCATTATTAAAAACTTTTTCATGATCACACCTCAGAAAGTGATAACACTGATAAATACACATTATCACCTTCTGAGCTGTGATTATGATCTTAACTTTTTGTTCATTTTTTCCAACAAAGGTGTTTCTGTTCAGTGTAAATAGCAAGAAGGTCCAGTCCCTGAAAGCACTCATAACCGTTGAGAGTGTTGACATCTGTGTAGTTATTGAAACATGGTTTAAAGCTGTGGAAGGCACCTTGGCAGTGCAAGGCTTTAATTCCTTCCATACATTTAGACCAGATGCTTGCACAAGAAGGGACAAGAAGTGTAGGCATATCAATCTACATAAGAAGTAAGCACACCTTACGATTAGCCAAACAATATCACATGCTTGAGCTACTCCATGTCAAAATAACCATAGGTGAAGTCCTGTACCATATCCTTGCCAACTATAGGTCCTTGTCTATGCCCAGAATAACTTAACCATGCACTTAAGTGTACTGGAGTCAATCGCCATTCACCCCAACACCATCATGTGTGATTTCAATTATTCCACCATGATCGGTGATACATAGACAATCACTAACCTGCCGGCTCAAAGATTGTCCCCTCGTCTACACACTTACTAGGGATGCAAATACCCTGGGTATGGTACTGTCAGACATGAGGGGATGTAATAATATCGCATGGAATATACTCACTAGTCAGATCACAAAGTGATCACCCTTGAAACAAATATAAAGCCTGCAAACCCTAGAACCTTTAAGAAGTTTTCCAAGGCTAAATACCTCCTTTTAAATGATGACATAGCTAAATTCCAAGACCCACCAAATTCTGAGAATACTTTGGCCTATGTGAGAGTGTTTACAGAAGCCCTGTACAATCATGCACACAACTGATTAGAAACAGCAATACCAAACCAAAATAAATTTAAGACAAACTAGAAAAACAAGCCCCCTTGGTCGCCTTCCAATACAAATAGTTTATACAACAAAAGAAAAAAAATCATGTCCAAAATTATGAAGGGCTATACCTAACAGGTAAAAAAAAAAAAAAAAAAAAAACTCCCTCATCAATCTCAAGAAGCAACTCAGGGGGCAACTCAAGTCCACCAAAGCCAACTTCAAGGCAAAAACAACCATCCAGGGTAAGGATAGCCATAAGGCATTTTTCAGTTATTTACGCAAATTTAAAGGAAGACCCAACAGTGTGCTGAAATAAATGTATTTCCCTGTACTGAACTGGAAGATGTCAAAAATTTGCTGGCCAATAAATTTAGCTTCTACATAACCCCCTTATCACCCCAATTTACCCCCTACAATTTTTCCTCAACTAGCACTAAAGAACAAGACTTCACTGCAATGTCCAAAACTAAAAACACTGCATTGATTGTGTGATGATGTGAGGTATTGATAGCTGTGCCAGGGGGAGTAGGGCAGTGCATGTGTAACATATGCCAGCACAGCTAGCTGGAGTTTTGTAAAGAATTATGTGTCATTTGAATATTAAACTGGTTTGTACAGATGCTTGTGTTAAAATGTATTTGTAAAGTTGCTTGTGTTAAGCATATATCAACAGTGGGTCTTGCTGGACAGAAAAGAAATATACATGTATCTCAGACTGTATTGTTGTAACTGATGAAATGTATATATTTAAACAGAGCATATTGGAAGGTAAGGAGTTCAGCTTAGCCCAGCTAACCTTAATAAAAATAGCCTGAAATTAAATTATTTGGTTTAAGCCATAAAGATATTATCTCACAGGTGTGAATCTAGCCAGAGATGCAATGTCTGTGTCAAAGTCAAAGTAAACTTTATTGTCATTTAGAACTACATATGTGTAGCCTAAACAAAATTTTGTGCACCAGTTCAATTCTTGAGATTACAAAGGAAAATGAAACAACACATAGAAGTAGAGGAATAAACACAAGAAATACAGTACTACTCCCAATACAAGCAAGAAAGAGCAGAGACATTTACCAATACTCACATACGAAATGAATACCCTCCCCTGAGTTAAATTAACTACCCTATTTAAAGTAATACAAAACACACCACAGATTGAACAATTGCTAAGTAATTTGTCTAATATTGCACTAGAGTGAGTTAAGTAATACTTACTATGAATATAATAAATAAATATTGCACGTATTTGGAATATATGTAAGTATATTATATATTGCACAAATAAATAAAATTGACTTATGGGTCCAGACCCCTGGGACTAGTGCCCAGGTTCAGAAGTCTAATCACTGTAGAGTAGAAACTGTTACTGAATCGTGTAGTCCTGCAGCAGATGCTGCGATATCTCCTGCCCAATGCCAGATGCTTAAAAAGTCCATGCGCAGGATTTTTGTTGTTTGTATTATTTTGGTGGCCTTTTGGATGCTTCTTGCAGAATAAAGATGTTAAACTGGAACCTGTTACCTTCTCTACAACCCACACTACTGTATGTAGAGCCTTCCTTTCTGTAACTGTGCAGCTTCCAAACCACACTGTAACGTTGCAGGTGAGGATGCTCTATACACTGTGAAGTTGCAGGTGAGGATGCTCTATACACTGTGAAGTTGCAGGTGAGGATGCTCTCTACACTGTGAGGTTGCAGGTGAGGATGCTCTATACACTGTGAAGTTGCAGGTGAGGATGCTCTCTACACTGTGAAGTTGCAGGTGAGGATGCTCTCTACACTGTGAAGTTGCAGGTGAGGATGCTCTACACACTGTGAAGTTACAGGTGAGGATGCTCTATACACTGTGAAGTTGCAGGTGAGGATGCTCTCTACACTGTGAAGTTGCAGGTGAGGATGCTCTATACACTGTGAGGTTGCAGGTTAGGATGCTGTATACACTGTAACGTTGCAGGTGAGGATGCTCTATACACTGTGAAGTTGCAGGTGAGGATGCTCTATACACTGTGAAGTTGCAGGTGAGGATGCTCTCTACACTGTGAAGTTGCAGGTTAGGATGCTGTATACACTGTAACGTTGCAGGTGAGGATGCTCTCTACACTGTGAAGTTGCAGGTGAGGATGCTCTCTACACTGTGAAGTTGCAGGTGAGGATGCTCTATACACTGTGAGGTTGCAGGTGAGGATGCTCTATACACTGTGAAGTTACAGGTGAGGATGCTCTATACACTGTGAAGTTGCAGGTGAAGATGCTCTATACACTGTGAAGTTGCAGGTGAGGATGTTCTATACACTGTAAAGTTGCGGGTGAGGATGCTCTTTATTCCACCTCTATAGAAGGTGGAAAGTGTATGAGAAGGAAGCTTGGCTTTTTCCAGCCTTCTTAAAAAGTGGATGTGTTGATGCGCTTTCTTGACCAGTTGGCTGGTGTTTCATGGCCATGAGAATTCCTCTGATAATTGTACACCCAGAAATTTCATACTCTTAACCCTCTCCACACTCTCACCATTGATCCTGAGCACTGGGTGGTTTGTTCTGCTTTCCCTGAAGTTAATGATAATCTCCTTGGTCTTGCTTACATTCAGGTCAAGGTTGTTCCCCTTGCACCAACTGATGATGCTACATCCTCTCTGTATTCCCTTTCATTCTCCTTTGTAATGAGCCCCCCGATTGTGGCATCATCAGCAAACTTGATGATATCGTTGGACTTGTGCTTTGCACAGCAGTTGTGAGTCAGGGTGGTAAATAACCGTGGGCTAAGAACACATGCCGGTGGAACCCCGGTATAAATCGTGATGCACTTTGATGTGTTCTTACCCAAGGACACACTCTGTGATCTCTCAATCAGGAAGCCAAGGATCCAGTTACAGAGATGTTTACTGATTCCTAAATGTGCCAGTTTTTCTATCAGCTGCATTGCTACCACCGTATTAAATGCAGAGCTGAAGTCTATGAACAGCATCCTCACATAGTTGTCTTTCCCTTTAAATGCTCAAGGGAGACGTGCATTGCTACTGATGTGACATCAGCCGTGGATTTCTTAGCTTTGTACACAAACTGCAGGGGATCAAAATCAGGAGGTAGGCATGAAAAAAGATGCTTTTTGATCAGCTGCTCAAAACATTTCATAACGGTGGATGTAAGAGCGACTGGTCTGTAGTTAGGGCTGGAGGGAGTGGTTTTCTTAGGTAGTGGGATGATGATAGTTTCCTTGTAGCATGAGGGTACTTTTGCCATGGCAAGAGAGTGTTAAATGTTTCTTTGAGCACTGTACATAGTTGATCATCAAAGCCTTTTAACACCTTGGCCAGTATGTTGTCTGGGTCAGCAGCCTTCCTCGGGTTCACTCTCCTTAGCTCTCTTCTTACCTCCACTGTGCTGAGGCTGAGTACTGCATCCTTCTCATCAGTGGGTAGCTTTAGTGCCAACCTGTTGTTTCTTTCCTCAAATCTACCAAAGAAGATGGTTAAACTGTACAGGAATGCAGTGCTGTCCTCACACTGTGCTGAATTCATTTTTAGTCAGTGATATGTATGTCTTGCCATGGTATGCTTGCAAACTTCATGACATCAAAGTGGCTCTGCACTTTTCTGCCATACTCCCTCTCAGCCTCCTTTATACCCCTCCTCAGATTACTTCTTGCTACACTTAGGGCTGCTTTGTCCTTAGACTTGTAAGTTGTGTTTTTGTCCATCAGAAGCTCAAATACCTTAGGGGTGAGCCATGGCTTCTGGTTAGCTCTAATAATGATACCCTAGGTATGTGTTACATCATCAACACAGTTTCAAATGTATGCCATCGCAGCCTCATTGAATTCATCAGTGTTTAGATGCTGATTCACTGTGGCTGCTTCCTTGAACATATCCCAGTTGGTTTCTCCAAAGCAGTCTTGGAGGGCCCCCATAGCCTCCTAGGGCCATACCCTAATTTGTTTCTTTGTGGGTTTCTCTCTAACTAGTGCAGGTTTGTAAGCCGGTGATAGAAAAATGGTATAATGGTCAGAGGTTTGCATTTGTGGAAGTTGCACTGCCTTATAAGTTTTCTTTACGTTTATGTACACCTTGTCCAGGATATTATCACCCCTTGTAGGAATGTCCACATACTGATGGTAGTGTGTGAGTACTTCTTTCAGATCTGTTTTATTAAATTCACCAGCTGCTACATGTATACATTTGGGATATTTGCTCTGCAGCTCACCCATGTGATTTCATATTTATTTAGAGCCTCAGTGATATTAGCACTAGGTGGGATATACACCACTGTTACACTAACCCCATTCACCTCCCTGGGAAGTAAAATGGTCTACATTTAATGGACAGGAACTCTTCAAGTTCTCACAGCAAAGTAATAGTATGATTTCACAGTTGCTGCACCAACTTTTACTAATGTAGATGCAGACTCCACCTCCTCTGGACTTTCCACACAGTGTACATTTTCTGTCTGCACCAAACAGCATAAAATTCTCCAAGTTTACTGCACTGTCATTTATGTTGTCATGCAGCCATGTTTCAGTAATCAAAAATAAACAAGTATTCCTCAACTTATTCTTAGAGAGTTCCAGTCTCAAGTAGTCCATCTTGCTCTCCACTGATCTCACATTAGCTAGCAGCATAGTTAGCAGTACAGGCCTTTTGGGGTTTAATTTTAACTTTACATCAGTACCTGCTCTAAAACATCTTTTCCTTGTTCTCTGACATCTTTCTCTTTTTTTTCTTGTCCAGTATATTCCAGAAACCTGTTCTACCAGTTTTGGGCACTTTAGAGTGTGAAGAGTTAAAATACCCAGCTGTTGTAGCTCTGTGCAAGAAGTAGGCCCCAGATACTCTGCAAACTTAAAGGCATTCAACCAGCAACATGTAGATGTCAACTGTTTAATTTCTAGTAACTTCTGTCTACTATAAGTTATTGTAACTGGAAGAGTAGAAACTGATATTTTTGAGATTTTCTGTTAAAAAGAACACAAATTATGCATATCTCTAGAATGAGCTACCAAAGCCACACGCTGTGCCACCATTTATTTGGGGGGGGGGTTGGGATCCTGCCCTATTTTCCTTAGTGGTGAACTAAGTTCTACCCTGGGGTGCCAGAGAATGGCTTATTAGTTTCTTCAGGAAGTGTTGGAATTGTTTTACAGTTTTTAGATGCTGTAATAAACCTTAGCTAAAGATCTATGTCTGTATTGTGGCACAACAGTGCCAGATCCTAGGTCAGTTTCTAGTCAGAGTGTGTAGTGTGGGAACCACAGAGTCAGATGACCAGATGTGATGTCATTCTGTAGCCAGCACTGAACAGTATTTGAATACTAGTGAAAGATGTTTTTGGACCTGAAAAGATGCTCATCTACTTTCATCTTGCCTTGCTTTAGTAAGTAGCTAGGGAACATTAATTCTTCAATCAGTTAAGAAAAATATAGTGATATTAAATAAATGTATTTTTCTGTATCTGTCTGAGTCTTTCCATCTGTGTTGTTTGTATTTCCTGTGACTGAAACCCCGGTGTTTATTGCAAATACATACTCAGTTTTTCATGTTTTTATTATTTATTATTAAATATATCTAAAGCTGTCATTGTGGCTGGTCATTTAGAAAATATTTAACCTTTGAGAGTATTTGCATTTGTTTAGTGTCGTTGTGACTCCACGTTCATGACAGTCTTGCTGCTTGGTTAAACACTACCATATGTAGAATTATTCATTTTACTAAGTGTCCTTGGTAAGAGCCATAAAGTAGTTGGTTTCAGGTGTTCTGGTGGCAGTAAATCTACCTTATAGTCTGGATGGAGATGGAAGAGTGGGTAAGCTGTGCCAGCCTTTCCCAGGGGTGTGTGTGTGTATGTGTGAGAAAGTCAAATCTCAAATACAGTGTGTGTGACAGCTACTTTGAACAGGGATACTGAGTGCACTGATTTCAGAGAGGGTGGTGGAGGACCTGGCTTGGAATACCTGGCAAAGCACTCAGCCCTATTTTGGTCAATGGGGAGTCTTGTTTTGAGACTGGAGAAGAAGCCCAGCACCAGAACTGGAGCGGATATTCTCTGTGTGCTTTAAAGGGAAATTGTATTTGGTGAAGGAGCTGCATCTCAAAATAATGGATGTACCTGTTTTTCTTACAGTGAATGTTCTCCACGGGTGTCAGTTGTATGGATTCAGGCTCCTTGATCACTGGCCCAGATAAGGGAAGTTACACATGGGCCTTGTTAATATCCCAGGATGCCTCATGTGCAGCTTGAAATATGACCTGTTAGGCCCACTAGAATATACATTTAACTACAGCCTGCAGACAGGCTTCATCCCTAGGGAATGGAGAACTGCAGCAGTCATCCCTCAACATGAAAAGGGACCATCAACAGATCTGGAGAAATACAGACACCTTAGTTTGACTAGTTTTATATGCAAGGCCATGGAAAGAGATAGGAAATATCCAAACACTGGACCCATTCCTATTCATTTATGTCAAGGGAAGGTCATGCCTGCCAGATCTGGTGGTATTCTTCAAGATGGTTACTAAAATCCTGGATGAAGGCATAATGGTGCATAATGTTCACCTTGACCTTGGCCTGGCAAGGGCATTTGACACAACATCTCACAACAAAGGCACAGATATATGCACAACTCTCATTACCCTCTATCCAGCCAAATGACTTATAGATGGGACACATGAAGTCAGGGTGGGGGAATCCATCTCCTTACTAGTGATGTCCCACAAGACTCAGTATTAGGCCATCTCCTATTTGGAATTTACTTCTATGAAGCCAAGGTGAATGTAGATAGCCCCTGGCTGACAAATTCTGCTAATTAACCGCAAGCTGGGTGCAATCACTGAATCCCCCAGAGCTGTAGATATCTTCTAGGAGGGCCTGGCAGAGACAGATAACTTGAGCCAAAGCCATGGCCTAAAACTCAGTGCAAAAATGCATAATTCTACCCTTTGGGAAGATGATCACCTCTGCAAATTGCAACATTAATAACACTTCCCTAAGTGGTTAGAATCTTGGGAACTCAAGTTGACTGTAACCTGAACATTTTTATCACCATGTGTCCTTAGTGGTCAGAAAACCATTCAATGTGGCACAATTTATAAGTAAGGGCATGGCATCCAGCTGCAAGGACATCATAGTCCGACTATACGTAGCCCTCATTAGATCAATATTCAAGTACTGTGCACTCTTTGGCATGTACCTGACCAGGCATTTGCAACACTTAGAGCAGTCACAGAGGTTCATCACTAAAATAAATACAGGGTGTAAATAACATATCCTATGTGGATGACCTCAAAGCCCTGTCTGCTGAGCAACAATCTATCTAATCTTGGAAGGGCAAGTAAGTTTTTCCTCAGGAAAAAAAAAACATCTCTGGAATAGACTCCCCATTCATGTGAAACAGAGCTGTTCCCTAAGCTTATTCAAATGTAATTTGGACCCATGGATAGGAAAGCACAAATTCAGCACTGGCTTATCACCTGTGTCCTTTATGTATAGAGACAGCTTTGAATGCCCTAAGGTACAGGTGTATACAAGTCCAAGGGCATTGATAATTGGGAAAAATTGAGAAATGAATGGCTGGGCTTAAAAAGGCTCCAAGGCCATTAGCCTAGTAACCATGAATGATCTTACATTTTAAAGAGGCATTTCAGTGCATTACTTTAATTGCAAGTCTTCTAAGAATTGACTAAACGGGTCAGCTTGACATATGGTTTTCTTAACTACAGTTTACTATTTGCTTCTACCCAATTTGCAGCATTTTACTTTTGCTTCCTGCTTTCCTTGCATTATATCTTAAACCATCCACTTTTCAGTCTTTGGGATTTTTGCTTGCCTGGCTTTGGGACCTGACATCCATTTCATTTTACTGATCTATTACAACCGCTTGAGTCCCAGGCATCAATCTACTCACAGGGACTCAAACATATCATAGCCTGTGGGGGATGCTACTTATGCTTGACCTTAAATATGTGTCCAGGCAAGAAGTGGAAGCTGGGGGGGGGGGGGGATTAGAGCTTGTCTGAACACATGTTCATCTTCACGTAAGGTAAGTGCAGCAACCATGAGGAGGAAGTGGGAAGGGGTAATAGTTTAGATTAAATTTTTGGCAGCAATTAAGAGAAAAATTTAGATTTATGTTGAGTGCAATCAAGGAATTTAGGTTTAGGGAGCAGAGGCAGTTGTTGTTAAGGAGTGATTGGGAAATTTATGATAACTAGTGGGAACTGAGTTTTAGGTTTAGGGGACTGATCAGGGGTATTTAGCTTTATGAAGGGAGAATAGAGTTTTTAGGTTAGCCAGAAACTGGGGAATTTAGGTTTAGGGAGAGGATGGGGAGTTTTATGGTAAAGGGAAAGATTAGGGAGCAGAGGTGTAGTTTTAGAATTAGGCACTGATCATGGAATGTAGGTTTGGGGGGTGTTGGAGTTGCATATTGGGTGGGAGAATTATGGTTACTATAAGTTCCAGGGAGGAGTATGCAGATTCCTAGGGGCAGATGTTGGTTTAGCTAAATAACTGAGTAGGATTAGGCTTCTGAGAGATAAGACACTTTACAGTGACATCAAGTGTGTGCGCCATGAGCTAAGAGCATGCGAGCACTTGTAGAAGGCCCTGTTTGACTTTTGTCAATTCTGATTGTTGATCTTATTGCACCATTGGAATTGGATTCATTTTGGGTTAGCTGTTTTACTATAGGTGGTTTGTATTCTTTAAATGGAGCTCACTTTGAAGAAAACTTCTGCATTTCATGGTCTCCATTCCAAAGAGAGCAGATCTTTTTCGAAATGATTCTTTGTTTTGTGGGTTGTATTGTTAAGGCCTATGGTTTTACATTTATTACAGTAAAGGCCGTAACATCTCTTTTCCTGATATTCAATAACCAGCACTTCTGCTGCTGTTGCTAGACTTTGCCATCCATTGAAGTTTCTATTCTGAACCTTTACTGAAGTCCTGAGTACTACAAGATCTTATTGTATGAGCTTTGAATTATAGATGACTGTAGTCATGTATTTTTGTTCTTGCATGTATTACTTAGAGCATATTAACTGTGCTTCAATTTGTCTTTGGATTTCAGCTGACCCTAACATTTACAGTATTTTTTTTTGCTATTCTGCTAGATTCATCAATGCTGGGGAGGATTAAATTGGAGTTCTTTGTACCTTCATTTGAAATTATCTTATAGGTTTTTAACCTCATTTTCACTTGATAATACTTAACTGATTTTTAATATTCATTTTAGTTACTGTTGTTATTTCACTATTTTTAATTTCCCCAAGTCTTTTGGGTTTCTAATACCATGATGAGAATGGATCTGCTTTGACCTATCAAAATTACAGTTCACCAAACTGCAATTTCTCGAGTCCATTTTCGCAAAAGTGCATTTATTCAAAAATGTACCTTTGTGAAAATCAAATGAGCAAAAAAAAAAACACTATGTGAGCAGGGGTCATGCCCCGCTACCTATATATACTAACTCCGAGATCACATTACAGTGGGGAAAAGGGAATATTTCCTTATCCCCCTGTACAGCGATGTACAACAAGCGCTCCTCCCATACACCACTAAAAGGACACCATGCCTGCACCACCACAGGCTCCCAGAACCAGCAACCTCACTTCACTCAACTGATTTTCGCGAAAGTGCATTTTCGAATAATGCACTTTTGCGAGAATGGAGTCATGAAATTGCAGTTCGGTAAACTGTAATTTTGATGGGTCAAAGTAGACCCAATGAAAATAGACCCCATTCTTAAGTCAAAGTATACTTAATGTTCACGAAATTAGTATAGTTCAGTGTTTGATAATAGCCAGAAGTTCTGTTTTCTATACCCGCAATGTGTCCAGAATTGATGACTTTCAGAATTCATAGAGTTACATGTATTGGTAGTATATCTAAATACAACTCTAAATAATATTTTATAAGACCCATTTCTCCTACTACTATTGGAATGATCTGACTATTCTAGTTCTACATTGCACTTGCTACTGCCTGCAAATCCTGGTATTTTATAGGTTCTTAGGTATGTACTAGGCTATTGGCCCTATGGTCAATATAAGCCTAGCCAAAAAAGGTACCCTGGCTTTCGCCACCCCAAAAAAATATTTTCTTGTGCCACTGTCGAGCAGAGCCACAGAAGTGATCCCCAGGACAAATTTCCTATTTCCCATCCAATCATCAAGATTTTTCTTGAAGAGTACTGATGAGCTTTGTTTGATATAGATAGGTAGTTTGTTCCAGAGTATGGGAAGTCTCTGGGACAAGAATCTATCCCTCCAGCATGTTCTGTTTATTGTGGTGACAAGGTTTAGGTCCCTAGAACATGTAGCTTGGAGGGATTGTGATTTCTTTAAGTGGAGCATGTCCAACAGCTCTGGGTTTGGCATAGATTTGTATGTTAGGCAGAGATCACCTCAGAGTAGGCGATATGCGAAGGAGTAAAGCTGGAGTTTTTTTAGATGGTCTGCGTAGAGCATCTGTTTGACGCCAACAATCCTCTTTGTAAGGTGTTTCTGCAGCCTTTCCAGTTGTTGTAGATGTCTTGTGAGGTACATACCAAAAGGGTCATTGTACTCTATAATGGGTCTAATGAGTGATAAGTAGAGGGGAAAAATTACCCCTTTTTTCCTGGATGAGAAACCTTTTTTGATGAGCTGTGCCATGTAGAAGGATTTCCTGACTACTGTGGCAATGTGATTATCAAAGGGGAGACTACAGTCCACCTGTGTCCCAAGGTCTCTTATCACACTTTCAGTGTTAAGTAGACTACCACCTATCTGGTAGCTCATGGGTACAGAGTTTTTACCAAAAGGGATGATAATGCACTTTTTGGCATTGAGCTTGAGGCCATGGCTTTGACACCAGGCATCTGTCTCAGTGAGGCCCTTTTGTAGGATGTCCACATAGGTTCATAGGTAGGTACTAGGCTATTGGCCCTAGGGCCTATATAAGCCTAGCCAAAGGCACCCTGGCTTCGCCACCCAAGAAAATAATTTTCCTGTGCCACTGTCGAGCAGAGCCACAGAAGTGATCCCCGGGGTGAATTTCCTATCTCCCATCCAATCATCAAGATTTTTCTTGAAGAATGCTAATGAGGAGCTATGTTTGATATAGATAGGTAGTTTGTTCCAGAGTATGGGAAGTCACTGGGACAGGAATCTATCCCTCCAGCATGTTCTGTTTATTGTGGTGACAAGGTTTAGGTCCCTAGACCGTGTAGCTCATAGGGATTGGGATTTCTTTAAGTGGAGCATGTCTAAAAGCTCTGGGTTTGACATAGCTTTGTGTGTAAGGCAGAGATCGCCTCTGAGTAGGTGATATGCAATGGAGTAAAGCTGCATTTTTTGAGACAGTCTGCATAGGGCATCTGTTTGAGGCCGGTAATCCTCTTTGTGAGGTATATCTGTGGCCTTGCTAGTTGTTGTAGATGTCTTGTGAGGTACATACCAAAAGGGGTGTTGTACTCTATAATGGGTCTAATGAGTGATGAGTAGAGGGGAACAATAACCTCTTTTTTCCTGGATGAGAAACTGTTTGTAATGAGGTGTGCCATGTAGAAGGATTTCCTGACTACTGTGGCAATGTGATTATCAAAGGCGAGACTACTGTCCACCTGTGTCCCAAGGACTCTTATCACACTTTTGGTGTTAAGTAGACTACTGCCTATGTGGTAGTTCATGGGTACAGAGTTTTTACCAAAAGGGATGACAATGCACTTTTTGGCATTGAGCTTGAGGCCATGGCTTTGATACCAGGCATCTGTCTCAGTGAGGCCCTTTTGTAGGATGTCCACATCTTTTGGAGTTTTGATTATAGCTCCTAGTTTGCAGTCATCTGTGAACTTCATTAGCCAAAGACCTTCTGTGTTGGCCTGGACTTCAGAGAAGTATATACCAAACATGAGAGGACCCAGGACTGAACCCTGTGGTACTCCACTTGTCACTGGTCTGAAGTCGGATTTGGAGTCTGCTACTTTCACAGTGTGTGTTCTGTCAGTGAGCCGGTTGGCAACCCATCTTGTGACATAGGGATTTATACCTAGTTTAATGAGTTTATCTAGAATTCCTGAGTAGTGGATTGTGTCAAAAGCCTTGGCGAGAGCTAGATAGGCTGTGTCAACCACCTTACTGTTATTTACGGCTTTGATGGCTGCTTCAATAAAGTCTATCAAGTTTAGGAGTCATGATCTGTCTTTTACAAACCCGAACTGGGTGGGGTCCAGAATTTGGAAATTATCAATGTTTTTGTTTATAAGTTCCATGATGATACATTCCATGGCCTTGCAGACCAGGCTCGTCAGTCTAACGGGGCAGTTGTTCCCAGGGTTTGTGATGGATCCCCCTTTGTGGAGTAGGATAACCATTGCTGTGCACCATTCAGTGAGAACAAAGTCTGAGGTGAGGCTATGATTGAATATGGTACTTAGGTGGGGAGCCAGTTCGTTCTATAGTTTGAGTATAACGCAGTCTGGGATGTTGTTAGGTCCCATGGATGCTGTGTTCTTGGCTTTGGAGAGTGTGGTTTTTACCTGTGCAAGTTGTGATTACAGGAACTTTGCATTCTTCCGGTGTAGAGATGGGCCCTTTAAGGGGTGAGAAGGAGGGTAAAGTTAGCACTGAACCTATCTGCTAGGATGTTGGCAATATCAGTTGTATCTGTATATTTAGTGCCATTGTGCTGTAACTCAGAGCATATCTGAGTGTTGCCATTGAGATTCTTGACATAGCTATAGAATGCTTTGTGGTTGTATTTAGAATCAGTGGCAGTTATGTTTTTGTAACTAGCTTTGGAGGATTTTATGAGGGATCTCAGCTTCTTACTAAGGCTGACCAGGAAGTTCCTCCAATTGTGGGATTTTACTCTTTTTTTTGCAGCAGTTTCTTTCTTCTGTTGTAGAGTTTGTTTATGACAGACGACCACCAGATTGGCTTCCTTTTTTTGGAGGATAGCATCTTGGTTCTGTTAGGGATAGCACAATCCATGCACTCATGTAAGTGCTTATAAAGTGCATTTGTGTAGGATTCAGCAGTCGTTCCTCTACTGTCCATCTGCATGGGTGTCGTGAAGTTTGCCGCTGCTGTCTTAAGAAGCATGAAGTTAGCTTTGGAGAAATTTTTTATGGTGGTTTCCTTAATGGGGGGGGGGGGGGTTGTGGATGTCTATGGTGATTAGCTTGTGGTTGGATCTGACCAACAAGGAATTGACCTCTGATGTGGAACACCGGTTGCCCATGTTGGTAATGACCAGGTCTAGGATATTGCTCCCCCTGGTGGGGGTGTGGATAAGTTGATCCAAGGTGTTGGAATTTATGAATTCCAGAAAACGTTAAGCAAAAGAGTTGGTACATGAGTAGTTTTCCCAGTTAATGGTGGGGTAGTTGAAATCACCCATTATTAGGGTGTTAGGTTGTACCCTAATATTTTCCAGTGTATCAAGAAATCATGGACTTTTATATCTGGTTTTCTAGCGTCTATTTTTGAACTTTGTTTTAATTTATGACTGTGTTTCTTTCTATACATAAGACACTATAATCATTGAGTTTATCAATTTCAATGATCAATGCTACTTTTGTCTTCCTTTCATGGACTATTATATCTGGTTTTCTAGCATCTATTTTTGAACTTTTTTTTTAATTTTTTCAAGTCATTTGCGGTTCTAATACCACCACGGGAATGGAAACCATTACTAAGTCAAAGTACAATTAAAGTTCATGAAATTAGCATTTTTTCAATCTTTGATGTTATCCAGAAGTGCTCTTCACAGCACCAGCAATATGCCAGTAATGATTCCTTCTGTAATTCGTACAGAGTTACATGTATCGGTAAAATCTAAATACGATTATAGATTCTTTTTATAATACCCATTTCTCTTGCTACTACTGGAACTGCCTGGGAATCTTTCTTCCACATTGCTTTCTTTTCTGCCTGCAAATCCTGATGTTTTATGACGTTGTGTCTCTCTGTATGCAAGACACTGTAGTCACTATCAATGCTACTTTTGCCTTCATTTCATGCACCACTATATTCCATTTTCACACGTCTGTCTTTTGAACTGTTGGTAATAGGTGATCCCATGTGATCTAGACTTCATTTTCTATGATGCTTTGTGACTCATGTTTCCAGTGTTTTTCAGATACTTCAATATTATTATATTTGTACAATCCCAAGTGCAATAGTCTTGCCATGTTATTATGCCTTTCAGTATACAGTCTTTCTGCCATTAGTGTGTACTTTGTAAACTAATGTGTACGCAGTCCACTATCTTGGGCTGCCAATATTAACCTTTCATCTTTTGGTTTGAATTCAACTCTCCTTAACCATTCCTGTGTTTGATCCTGATCAACATGAGGTTGTTCCAGAAGTTTTATAAACTTGCAGATATATTTATGTGTGTTCCACATTTCTTGCCTTCTCAGCTGATCCTTCACCTTATATTCTTTCTTTTGTTTTTTGGTACATTCAGTTGCTGCCTGATTTTTATCTACTTCTGGTTTGATTTCCATTCCTGCTTGATGCCGATATTCTTCTGCTAGACTAAGCAGGGAAGTCATCTTAGATTTATTTTCATCATGTTTCAAAACTTTCACTATGTTTGGGTCTTGTGATGCCTGCAGATATGTATGCAGTGCCACAATTGCAGATCTGTACATGTAATCCATTTCATGGAGGCCCATCCCTCCGTCAGAGCAGGGAATATATATTGTGCACAGATTTTTATAACTCATTTGACGAGCATGAAATGTCCTTCTTGTTTTCATTTATCCAACACCTTTTGAGTCCAGTCAGTCACTCCAAAACTACAAAATGGTTTATAGTTTCAACTTTGTTCCTAGATGTCAACGCTGTTTTCTGGATTAATTTATTATTAAATAAATACTAATATATTAATAAATATTGTTTTACTCGCATTTGTTCATGTTTTATTGTTGATCCTTCATATCCATTCCCAAATATTTATACACTCCCTCTTGCTCAAGTGCTTTTATATCACATTCCTGTCCTGGGCTGATGTTTTCTTGGTGCTGCAACTTTCCTGCTTTAAAGGTTGTTAGTGCACATTTATCAAGACCAAATGACATCCTTATATCATCTGAAAAAGTTTGGACAACTTGCATCTGTGCTTTCAGTTCCTCATCTGATGAGCTATACAGTTTTAAATCATCTACAAAGAAAAGATGAGAAGTCTTTCCACTTTGTTGCAATCTAGAAGCCAAATTATAGCCATGAACTAATCTGTTAAGTAGACAACTTAATGGGTTAAGGGCAAGGCAAAAATGCAGCGGTGACAGTCACCCTAGAATACCCCTATTTGAATGTTTATCCCTGCAATAATAATTTGTCTTTTATCATGGCTTAACTGCAAAGTGGTTTACCACTATTTTGTGGTTGTTGTGATGTACTTTATCAGTATAGAGTGTATCTTATACATTTTAAGCACTCTTTTGCCCATGAATGTGGGATACTGTAAAATGCTTTTTGTAGTCAGCCCATGCCATACTTAGATTCTTCCCCCTTTTACAGTTCTCCACTATGACTTTATTTAACAACACATGATCTTTTGTTCCATATGGCTTTCTTTTATTACCCTTTTGTTCT